>NC_141538.1:77200000-77497500 GCF_021556685.1 Rattus norvegicus
TGAGAGTGGGTGGGGGTTGGGGACTTAGCTCAGTGGTAGAGCGCTTGCCTAGCAAGCACAAGGCCCTGGGTTCGGTCCCCAGCTCCGAAAAAGAAAAAAAAGAAAAAAGAAAAAAGAAAGCTGAGAGTGAAGTTCGTCCAGTTCTTAGCACTTTCTACCTAAAACTAAGCAACCAACCTCTTTTCGTCTCGCCTGTGGACAGTTCCACCAAGCTCGGAACAGACTGGAAAAAACAGGATGGAATAAATTCACTCTACAGGGAACATGAATCAAGTTGCATAAACTTTACAAAAATACTGTGTTAATATTTGCCCTCGAGCACGGCCACACCCATTTGGGTGTCAGCCTCCGATATTTCGGTCTTGGGCTCCAGCCCCCACCCCTTTACAGCCAAAAAAAAAAAAAAAAAAAAAAAGCCAGCAGAAGCCTCCACTAAAGAAAACAGCTAAAGTCACTTTGAAAGGTTTGAGATGTGTTAATCGCGGTGTATCCCAGCCAAGAGGTTGGGACCTCACAGTGGAATGTCCTGCCAGCCTCCGCCCCTGCCAACATGTCTGTAGCCAGGGCCAGCCAGGCCAGAGAAAACCCATACTCAACTACCACTGAGCAGCCTTCTCCACAGTTTTATCTCAAGGAAACACAGAAAAATGCCCCAACCCTTCTCCTTGCTCCCACTCCTACTTCCCAGCATCCTGGAAAAGCTTTTCTTGGGCCACCTTTTCCTTCATGGGCTTCCTAGGCAAGAGCCCGTAGAGCCTGGTAGAGGCTGGTTCCAGCCCTAAAGCCCTCTGCTTGGAAGGGCTTAATCCCAACGGGTCATCTTGGGTTAGACCAAACACAGTAACCATGCCGGCCGCTACTGCCTCTAGAAACTGAGATAGAGACGTTCTTTCATGGCGCCTACTGTTTCCCAGGGTCTTTTCCTCATGATAAAATGAGGACAGAAGATTCATAAAAGAAATGTGTATGAACATTCAAAGCACCACGTTCTAGAAACCAGACACGGGCAAAATGCCGAAAGGTATAATTGTTCCCGGTACAAGTAAAACCAAGTGTTTAAACTCTTACCGGGGGGAAAAAGTCTATTTTGCTGGTACCGTTGCATTTATTTGGACTGAACCCGGACATGTGTTGAGGCCAGGAGTGCTTGGTGAACTGAATAAAACCCATTTTAGGAGTAACTAAGCAGGCCTCCAGTTCTGCCGCAGGTCGACCAACATAACATGCCCCTGGGCAATCCGACTTACTTCCTAGGTTTCTGCTGCATCCCCCCTGTAAACATTTCCGGGGAGCAGCAGAGTACTGGGTCTTCTATAGCCATTGTCAACACTCCACCCACCTCATTCCTAGGTCCCTGGGCCATCCTGAGCTGGGATTGCTGTGGGAGGAACAAGAGAAGGTCCCACGGGGCATCAGAGGTTTCCAAGTGCTTTTCCATCCACTATCTTTCCTGACCTCGTGGCTTTTGAAGGCACTGAACCTCTGTACGGATCAGTAGATTAGCCTCAGGAGAGCATGCCTAGTCATGGTCAACTCCAACAGTCATATGGATCCCTACTCAGTTCCAGCGTGACACAATTGCCAGCTCCAAGTCTCCTGACCCATGCCACCGGGCGGGAGGTGAATTACAGGTGATTCACTTCAGGTAGAACAGGGCCCCATGCTTAATCACTCTGTCTCTGTAATTTACTGACGACAGGTCCATTCTTACCCTTCTGTGATAATCTTTACAAGCATTCCCCAAGGCTCACGTGGAGGTGAATTTCCTCTTATGAAGGAAGTGGTCCAGAAAAGCCGCCTTTCTCCCCAATTAATTCTGCAACATTAGAAATGCAGGTAATGATATGGTTGTTTATTACCCATGTTCCTCTACTGTAAGGTGACACAGAGCTTTTAACAGGTGTCTCAGAAAACGTAAACAATACCCAAAGGACAGTCCTTTTCCTGTGAAGGTCATGGCCATTTCAACACCTTTCCAAATTGAGAAACAAAGCGAACGATTCCCTCGGTTTTCTAAGAGGTGCCCGTCTGAAAAGCATCATGTGCCAATCAAGGGCCTTCCAGCAGATCAGAAGCCATTCCAGGGTTAATTATTAGCTTCCTAAGAGCCACCTAGGACCTGAGGCCTGACCCTGGAGTTGACCTTGGGCCCCTCCTATCCTATGACCCCAGGGAGGTCCTCACAGCAGCCCAGACCGACCGTAGACTTGAAGTCAGCCAGCCCCAAGCTCTTTCACCTCATGGTTCCAAACAGAGAGAGGATCTAATCACTAAAGACAGTCATTGTGGGGACTCTAAGCAAGGGAGACACCTAGGGTATGTTAGAGACCTGAGTCTGCAGGAAGATACAATCCAGCCTCAGGGTCTAAGACACAAACGGGTGCTCAGGCTCAGAAACTCTAATCTGCATTTGCCCAAGCAAGGAGCGGCCCTGGAGTCGGGGGTTGGGAGAAATAACACACGTGATCTCCGAGGACATGCTCAGGAAAGCACGCCGGAAGTAAAGCCACAAGCCAATCTGCTGTGTGATTTTGTTCTGAGTTGTGTTCACGGGTGTCAGGGAGCTGTAACATCCCCCACTTTACAGCAACGCAGTCTGCCTTATCCCGGGCCCACATGTCTTCCGGATTCAGTGTTCCAAGTGGGTGTGCATGAGCACAGCTGGACATTCAACCAGCTCTTCACTCGTGGGGCTCAGATCCCAAAGGACACGCGGAAAACATAGATTAGGAGCAAGTGAATAATAATAGCACTAACTGCATGCACGGCTACGGGGCCCAGAAGAGATGTGTGTTAGGGTGAAACCATGAAACAAACTCCTTTCCTTGCAGAGGAAACCTGGCTGGGTGTGAGCTGATGGGAAGAAGCCAGACCAAAGCTCAAGCAAAAACCCAGCCAGACGGACAACAGGCTACTGAGGACAATGGCAGGTGTGTGTGTGTTGTGGGGGGGGTCACTAAGTTTACCGCTTTCTGTCTTTTTACCGGGCAGTGCAATCTTTACTCAAGGAGGTGGGGAGCCACCATGAATGCCACTCATGCCATATAACACCTTGCTGGAAATCTATATCAGACTGAGCTGAGCTTCTGTGTGTCTGAGCCTGTGTATCCCCTATGTCACAATCCATCAGGGGCTCCCCAGGCACAGGACGTTAACCAACACTGACCTTACTTCTAAATAGTGCTTTTCAAAATATATAGGGGTCTAGGATTGACTATTTCAAGCACCTTTATAAGTACAATTCTGTGACATTAATTATTATCATACTCAACATTGTGCAACTATCACCACTATTTCCAGAAAACTCCATCACTCCAAACAGAAACTCTGCACCCATTAAGCAATCCACATCTGCCCAATTCCAAGCAACCTACCTTCTTTCTGTCTCAGTGGATTTACCCAGTTTTGATCTTTCCCGTACGTGTGTCCTAGTTTGCTTTCTGTTGTGATTTTAAAAAAATGACCAAAATCAACTTGGGGAGGACGTCGTCGCCTTGTCGATCTAAGGCGACAGTCGATTCAAGGGAAGCCAAGGCAGCGTGTGAGGCAGACCGTGGAGGAGCGTGCTGCTTACCAGCTTGTTCTTCGTGGCTGCCTCAGCCCACTTTCACACACACCCCCAGTACACCTGCCCAGATGTGACAACTCCCTAAGTGAGCTGGGCCCTCTTGCAGTTGAAAATACGCCCCACTGACTCACTGAAAGGCCAATCCGATAGAGGTATTATCTCAAATGAGAAGCCGCTTCCGCTCGACTTGAGTCTGTGTAAAGCCTACAGAAAAGCTAACCTGGACAAAATGGCATCCCACAGGATCTCGTTTTGAGGCTGGCTTACAATTCTTCAGCACACTCTCTACGTTCTTCTATGTTTCAGCGTGTGGGACAGCTTCTCTCCGTGCCACAACTACCTCAGTTTCCTTAGCTCAACACATTTCCCCGCAGGCTTTCACTCACTTGGATTCAGCTGCGGTCAGTTGTGCCTGGTGATGCAATCAACTTTACGGTGCAGAAATCCAGGTGGAATGGAGCATAGTGGCCCGCACCTTTATCCCTACAGTCAGGAGGCAGAGTGGGATCCCTGAGTTCGAGGCAAGCCTGTTCTACAGATAGAGTGTGTGTGTGTTCCAGGGCAGGCAGGGCTACTCAGAGAATCCCTGTCTTAAAAAGACAACAAAAAATCCAGTGGATGGTTTGGGTTTTTTTTTTTTTTTTTTTTTTTTCTGTTAAAGCCTAAGGACAAACTGCAAGGTTATATGGGAATTCCATATCTACCATTTCCAAGACATGCTGGCTAAGTTTTATGTCAACATTACACAAGCTAGAGTCATCAGAGAGGGGGAAGTCTCAACTGAAAAAGAAAACTGGCCTCCATAAGATCTGGCTGTGGGGAAACCTGCAGAGCATTTTCTTAGTGACTGATGGGGGAGAGCCCAGCCCATTGTGGGTGGGGCTATCTCTGGGGTGGCTGGGGGGGAGGTCTATTAAGGAATCAGAGTTGGGCAATAGTGTGGAAGGCCATTAATCCCAGCTCTCAGGAGAGAGGGCAGTCAGGTGGATCTTTGTACGTTTCGGGCCAACCTGGTCTGCAGGACAGACAAAGCTACACAGAGAAACCTTTCTGTCTCGAAAAAAAGGAAGGAAGAACGAGAGAGAGGGGGGGAGAGAGAGAGAGAGAGAGAGAGAGAGAGAGAGAGAGAGAGAGAGAGAGAGAGAGAGCGAGCGCGAGAGAGAGAGCGCAAGCTGAGCAAGCCAGTAAGCAGCACCCTTCCTTGGTCTCTGCATCAGCTCCTGCCTCCAGGTTCCCGCCCTGTCCTGGCTTCCTTCCGTGATGGATTTCCATGTGGAAGTGTAACTGAAATAAACCTTTTCCTCCCCAAGTTGCTTTTGCTCGAGGTGTTCCATCCACCTGAGAGACAAGACCTGCTGAACTTTCCCGAGGCCCTAGCCCACTTCACATTTCTAGCAACAATGTGTTCCCTGTCTGCCCACATCCCTGCTAACACTTGGCAGTCCCCCTCCCTTTTCTGGATATGATCTCTCCTGGGTATATGGCAGTAGTTCATGGCTTGGACTGTCCCAAGCCTAATGACTAACAACAGTGATATCATGCAATGCCCATCGGTCACCCACCTTCAGAGAAATGTCCGTTCAAGTCCTTTGCTCATTACTGAAATGAACTAGTCAGGATTTAGAGCTGGTGAATCTCAGGGCGTTTTCTAAGGATTTTTTTTTTTAAGCGTATGTGTCTATATGTGAGCTTGTGCTTATGACTGCAGTGCTCACTGAAGCCAAGGAGGGTATGGAAGACCCTGGCTGTTAGGAGCTGCTTCTAACATGGGTGCTGAGGCAGGAACTTGGGTCCCTCTGGATGACCACTGAGGCATCTCTCTAGCCCCCAGTTTTAGGAATATGTTCCTCATATTAAACGTGTGTGATCTCATGACTCTAAAACACTTTCTCCTGTTCTAGAGACCGCCAACACTTGCTTGGATGCACCAAATTCACGTTCCGATGGGACTCAATGAACCTCTTTTTTCCTTTGTGGTTTAGGCTTGTGGTATCGCATGCCAAGAACCCACTGCTAAATCCAAGGCTGTGAAGACCGATCCCTATGGCTTCCTCTAAGAGGTTTTGTGGCTTTAGCTTTTTATACTTAGGTAATCGACGTATTTAGAGTTGCTTGTTTTTTTGTTTTTGTTTTTTTTTTGGATAGGGTATGAAGCAGAGTTAACATACGGGCCTGCAGAAGACCAGCCCCCAATCAATCATTCACTGTGAGTGAGTCACTGTGAGTCGAAAGACCATCCCACCTGATGCTCCTGACTGCTACAGGACCATCCACGGCAGGCAGATATTAAACCTGATCAGCTAAGCAGATTAAAGATTAAATGTGCGTGAACATACCACGGTGTTTACACACGCCCAATGGCTAGCCTAAAATGACACAAAATCAACTAAACACCCCTGAGCAGTGACAAGATGGAGTGTCCCAGCCGTGGGACACTCAACATACTCTTACCAGCTTCCTGTCTTGGGTCCTTGTCACACGGATGAGGAACTGAGAGCAAAGTGAGACAAGACCTTCCCACAGCCTGGGCTTCAACTCCCAAGGCCTTACCCAGTAGCAAGCAGAGGTCTGGCTCCAGGATTTCACAGACATAGATATGCAAGAAAGATCCACATCATAGTTCTGACTGGCTTCAAGGGGCTGGGGGTGGCAGCTTCAGATCTGCCTATGGTCACTTCTGCCACCTTCACCATATTCACTCTGCCTTGACCGTTCCCAACTTGTGACAGGCGAACTCTACTTCAAGGGTTCACACCTGCTGTTCCCCCTTCTGGGACACCCTTTAGATATTCATTTGCTCTCTCCCTTCCCTCATGTGCCTGGTTCACATTTTACCTCATTAATATGGCTGTTCACGTCTTTCCTTACGCCTGGAACCCCACTTTATTTTTCTCCCGAGTGTATGGGTAAGCGGTGGAAGACAGGATAGCACACTTTATTCTGTACTATACCACTAAAACATCAGAGGCTATCTAGACAGTTCCATATGTACAGGCGTGGCCACCAAGGCACCCACACCTTACTTTTGGACCTCCTGTCTGGGAACCCCTGAGCTGTATCAAGGACAAGAAGGGCAGGAACATCACATGTCATCCAACCCTTCTACATCTGTCAATCCAGCTCAACGTGTTGGTGGCAACTGACTTAGCCACAGGAGATGGAATCTCCACCCGTAATAGATGTTTGTGAGATGCACGTGTGAATGAGTAAGAGGCCGTCCCACCCACACAGGGCTGGTGCTCATACTGTGAAAAGGGCTGTTAGCCTTAGCACATTCCAATGAAGCCAGAAGGTTATGGTCAATGATTCCCAGGAACCTACTGCCAGGAAACAGTCAAACATGGGAAAAGGTAGCTGCAAAGTTCTTCCTCCTGGTGGTATCTACCACACTGAAAAAGAGAAAGAAAGAAAGAAAGAAAGAAAGAAAGAAAGAAAGAAAGAAAGAAAGAAAGAAAGAAAGAAAGAAAGAAAGATCAACTGCCAACTTTGGGGGCCACTTAAGTGTGGTACAAAATCTTCACAAGACAACCATGAAAATTTCACAGTATGAACCAGTGGGTGGTAGTGATGGCCAGGGCACAAGTCAGGTACTCCCAATATTTGGGAACTAGAGGGTCATAAGTGTCAGGAGTTCAAGTTCACCTTCAGCTACACAGTGAATCTTGGGTTATCCTGGGCTACATGCCAAAACAGGAAGAGAAATCTTATAATATGAAAAACAAAGCATTAGGTTTTTAAAAGCCACATCTACGGCGTGATTGTTCTATAAGAAGCTATGATGAACTTAAAGAATATCAAGCAGAGTTTTTTGAAAGAAATGCAGTCACCTGTGGCTTTATGGTAGCCAGGGATTAAGACCTTTATCCTCCCTCCCCTGCCTGACACCTCCCACCTTCCTTCCATTTGCAACCTGCCTGCCTAACTTCCTCTTCTAGGGGCGGTTCTAGCCCTAGGTCCCACCCTCACAACCTCTCAGGGCCTGCAGTGTTCCGGCCTTTTCCAGACTTCCTGCAGACCCTCTCACCCAAACCGGCCTGTTCCAGACTTCCTGCAGACCCTCTCACCTAAATTGGCTCCACTGCACTCCTCAGGTCCCCTCCTGCACTCCCAACCCTAGGCCTGCAGCAAATGCTGGAACCTTGCAGAGAGCACCAGTGCCTGGACCTCATTCTTTGGAGGGGTGCTGCTACTGAGGGCAGAGTCCTAAGGCCCAGGCCCAGAAGACCTGATCCGAGGCTTGGGTAGGTCCTATCTTCCAAGTAGCAGAGAAGTAAATTTGCTCTGGGCTTCCTCACGAATTGCTGGAGTCTCCACAGAAATTCCCATTCCTGCTGTGGACCCTCAATCCACTCAGAGAGACCCTAGTCTGGTCCTACATTCCCAGTCCTGACTTGGAGGCCTCAAGTATATTCTATCCCTGGTGCATTCACTGGAGAGGGCCTGTGGACTCCATACCCGTTTCTCCCTTATCAGTTCTGGGTTTTCAGGTAGTCAGCAGATCTCAGCACTGGACAGATACATCCTCCCCTCGCGAACTCTACATGTGTCCCACTCAACAATGCCTCAGACATGGATGAGGCCCTCTGTCTAGATTGCCAGGCAGGCAATTAGGGAAGTGAGTATTAGGCTATCTCAGGCCTTCAGTACAGTGAGTGCTGAAAGAAAGGGGACTGTGCCACCAGTTTCTGGGGTATCCCCAGAGCCGATCACAGCACCTTCTAAGAAAAATTTAACTGTGAGGTGACCCTGAGGATGCATGTCAACCAACATCGTCACCCCAAAAATCTCAAATCTCTGGGGTTCTAACTGCGATGATCTGTCATCGGTGTCACTGTCATGTCCTAGGTCCAGGTCCACTTGCCTCATTAAGGGACTGAGTGTAAGGCCAAGTGTACAGCAGGGATGAAGATACCTTTCTAGTTTCAGTTATCTAATATTGATGAACTCAGAAGACATAATGGAAGGTTCTAGAAGTAAACAATTCAGAAGGGTGCTTTTGTTGTGTGGAGGAAATAGGAACCTAGTACCCCAGAGCCACGCCCAAGTTATATACTTTAAGATCTCATTTCCTAAGTTTTATGTATGATTTTTAGGGTCTCATGTAACCCAGGATAGCCTCAAACTGACCATGTAGCTGACGGTGGCCTCGAACTTCTGGTCTCTCTGCCTCCACCTGAGTGTTGGGATCAGAGGCCTGAGCCACCATCCTTGGTTTATGCTGTATTTATTCTTGGAGGTGGAAACCAGGGCTTGGGACATGCTAGCTCATTCTACCAAGTGAACTTCCCCCTTCCCAACTCTTACATACCTTTTTATTTTAATTTATTTTGAGACAGTGTCTCATTATATATAGCCTAGGATGCCCTTGAATTCATAGATATCCACCTGGCTCTGCCTTCCAAGTCCTGGGATTAAGGACATGCACTTCTATACCCAGCTAAATATCTTTTTTATTACAGTGAGCGCTATTAGTCTTCTATTTTATTCTTCGCTCTTGATTTCTTACTGCGTTAAATTTACACGTAGGCTAGAACACCTAGGGTTTAGTACTGTCCTCTCTCTATAATTCTCACTACCACAGAGCAAGTTCTAAACAACTAAGTGCCGTTTCTGACGGACAGTTTAGGATCATAAGGAGTCTGGAGAAATGAAGAGAGATGGCTCAGCGGTGAAGATCACTGACTGCTCTTCCAGAGGTCCTGAGTTCAAATCCCAGAAACCACATGGTGGCTCACAAGCATCTGTAGTGGGATCCAATGCCCTCTTCTGGTGTGTGAAGACAGAGACAGTGTACTCATATAAAACAAATAAATCTTGAAGAAGACGACGTCGTCATCGTCGTCTTCCTCCTCTTCCTCCTCCTCCTCTTCTTCCTCCTCCTCTTCTTCTTCCTCCTCCTCTTCCTCCTCTTCCTCTTCCTCCTCCTCTTCCTCCTCCTCCTCTTCTTCCTCCTCCTCTTCTTCTTCCTCCTCCTCCTCCTCCTTCTCCTCCTCCTCCTCCTCCTCCTTCTCCTCCTCCTCATCCTCCTCCTCCTCCTCCTCCTTCTCCTCTTCCTCCTCCTCCTCCTCCTCCTCCTCCTCCTCCTCCTCCTCCTCCTCCTCCTCCTCCTTCTTCTTCTTCTTCTTCTTCTTCTTCTTCTTCTTCTTTTGGGTCCCATCTTACTCTCGATCTGGCACATCCAATCATACTCTATTTTCACTGGAGTTAAAGAGACTTTGCTGGTACCTCCACTACGGCTCCCAGGATCTTCCTCTTCCTCCTCTCTGTGGCCATCGGCCATGGTCCCATAGTTGCCACCATCCACAGCTCTGGCAGCGAGAACAAAGTACAGCTCTCCCCATCCCTAAGGCTGCTGGTTCAAACCAGAAACAGATTTCACACAACAAGCAATGTCAGAGAAATCAAAGAGTCGCTGTGCCTTCAGGGATCGTCAGGTGACCTCGGGAGGGAGAGGTGCCACTGCCATTCCTTGCTAGCCCAACAGTGAACACCTGTTAGGGGCTCGCTGGGGGCCTCAGAGGGTGTGGGTCGAGTCTGCCATCGGAAGCTGATACTTTCACAGCACGGGCAGCGTACCCAAGCACATCTCACTCTGCTCAGTGAACGCATGGCACTGAGGAAAGACACGTGCATTTCAGTGGGGACAATCATCTGCCTGGGACTTAGAACACAGGGTTGTTCAGCAAGCAGGAGGCCAGGTGGCAAAACTCTTCAGAGACAGGAGGAAGGGGGTCAGGAAGGTACTGAAGTTTGGGGAGCCCTTCTCTCTGCTATCCATCTCATTTCCTTGACAAACAACCCCAAGATTCCTACTTAGGAACTTACCACCCTCCCAGAGACCCAAATGTTGCTGTCTGACTCCCAGGTGCACAGAGCCCCACTTGCAAGTTCAACCTCCCACAACCCTCAGCTCTCCAGAACCCCCACTCTCTGGCTCTCAGAAACTGCCAGAGCATATGGTATGAGTCAATTAGAAAGACTCAGGAAGCTTGGAAGACAGGTCTGAAGAGCCCCTCAGAAGGCCCAGTGTCAGGCGTCAGGCGTGTGTTTGTGTCTGTGTGTCTGTCTCTGTCTCTCTCATGATTCCCCAGAAGAGCAGCTCTGCCAGGCAGTCTTCCCATCTGGAATCTTGTTCCCATATTCATCTCTTCCCAGGAGGCACTGGGGCACTCCTTCTCAGAAGTCCCTCTCCTCACATGCTGAGCCCTGAGGACAAAGCTGAATAAGAGAGCACTTCTACCCAAGAGTCCCCACAGAGGGGTCCCTTTCATATCTCCCATGCCTGAGGCCTATGGCTAAGAAAATAAGTCTTTCTAACTTTTCTCTTAATATCTCTCGTGGCAAGGAATCTGCCTTCCCGATTGTGGCCCTTTAAGATTGACTTTATGTTAGATGGAAAGGTTAAAATGACAACACAAAACTTACGGATCCTTGCAGGGGCTGGGGAGATGGCTCAGAGGGTAAAGCATTTGAGCTATGAATATGAGGGCTGGAGCGTGGATCCCTAAACCCATTTAAAGGGCTGGACAGGCATAACGACCACTTGAAACCCTAGCACTCAGGAAGCAGAGACAGGCATCCTCAGCACGGGCTGCTTCCTACTGTCCTCATAAAACACAACCAAGGCCACTCATAAAAGAAAGCACGCGAGGCCAGGTTGTGGTAGTACACATCTTTAATCCCAGCACTTAGGAGGCAGAGGCAGGTGGATCTCTGAGTTCAGGGCCAGCCTGGTCTACAGAGTTCCAGGACAGCTAGGGCTACACAGAGAAACCCCAGTAAAATAAACAACAAAACCCATTCAATTTAGCTATGATTTCAGAGGGCTAACAACACCTATGATGTGGGATCAAAGTAGCAGCTGAGAGCTCACCGCCAGCTAGAGAGAGCTTTGGAGATCATAGGAATCTTTTGGAGCCTTGAATCCTGCCCCAGCAACACACCTCTACAACAAGGCCACACTTATTTTTTAATATTTTTTTAAAGAATTGTTTATTTATTTTATGTATTTGAATACACAGTCACTGTCTTCAGATACCAGAAGTGGGCATCAGATCCCATTACAGATGGTTGTGAGCCACCATGTGGTTGCTGGGCATTGAACTCAGGACCTCTGGAAGAGCAGCCAGTGATCTTAACCTCTGCGTCATCTTTTGAGCCCACAAGGCCACACTTCTTAATCATTTCCTACCAACTGGGAACCAGGTATTCAACTATATTAGTCCACGAAGGCCACTCTCATTCAAACCACCGTATCAAATTAGCCCCAAGTAACCAGGATTCAATGAGACCCTACCTCAATAAATTAGAGAGTGACAGGGAAGACCCTTGACATCAACTTCAGGCCTCCACATGCACGCTTGCACATGCATGCAAACAGCCGGGCACACACCACACACACACACACACACACACACACACACACACACACACACACACACAAGCATTCTTGCAAACGAATAGCCTAAAAACAGGTCGGCAGCACCTAGAGAAGCACAGGTGTGCCCTGGAGTCTACCTGTGCCACTGCTGGTGGTGTGTAGACCGCATCTCAGCATCTTCCGGGAACTTTCTAAAATAAAGAATACAGAGCTCAACTAAGCCCAAGGGAACTTGGAGAGGCCTAAGCCTAACTTGGAGTCATGGTTTGAGGTGATGGGGGAGAATGGCAGAAGACAAGGACAGATGTCATGGTCATACACAGTCTGTAGAGTGTGGGCTTTATCTATATGCTTTTTCAGGGGAGCACAATGGGGGAGGGTAGTAAGCAGGGGACCACTGGCAAAGGGAGAAACAAAAGTACTGGGAAAAGATGGCTTGAGAATGGGGTGTTAGGGTGGGGTGGAAACAATCTGTGAGGGGTGATGGGCAGGTGTGGGGACCAGGGAAAAGTGTCTTTAGAGTTCTTAAACTGGAAGACCTTTTGTTTTTTGAGACAGTACCTCACTATGTAGACCAGGCTGGCTTTGAACTAGCATTGATCCCCCTGCCTCTGGAGTGCTGGGCTGAAGGACAAGTGTCACCGTGCCTGGCTCGACTTTACTTACGCTTAGAGACATCAGCCAGGCAGTAAAGGAATCGTGTGCTGAGGTGTTTCAGAACAGTCAAATCCGTAGACAGAAACTAGGGTGGCAGATGTAGGAGCTGCAGAGAGGGACACTGGAAGCTGCTGTCATTTAATAGGGGTCTATTCCCAAATGTGAGATGTGGGGTCCTGTGCATGGCAGTGACCACTGTGCAATAGTACAAATGTGTTTAATCACTGAATGCCCCTAACCTGGGCACTTAAAAACGGCTAAAAGGTGAATTCTAAGTTCTACTCTTTTTCACCACCTCGTTTCTTTACAACGAGGCCTTTCCCCTCATTATAGGATAGACAAACATGTCGAGAAACTTCAGAAACCTGAACTGGAAGTGAATGGCGAATCTGTCCTGGGAAGTGAGAACCGCTTTCCAGTCCTTCTAGGGTGCTCACTGGTAGAGAAAGGTTGGACAGAGACTTAGCAGGAAGTGGGTGGGGCCTCTTCTTTAGTTCGTGATTCGTTAGAAAAGGCCTAAGGCTACACCAGAACCATTCATCTTCTCAGACTGCAGGACGGAAAGTAAGGAGAGAAGGGGCGGCGGAAGATGGAGAGAGAAGCAGGGAAGGTGAGGTGGATCCTTCAAATGCCTCCAGCATTACATACAGAGCGACAGGCAGAAGTGGGAGGCTAACCTGGACAGAATTAATGCAGAGGTCAAGGCTAGGGAGTGAACCAATCAGAGCAAAGGACTACACGGGTGAACCAATCGGAGCAAGGAAGGATCACCCGGGATAGCCAATAGGCTGCAAGGACTGAGCTGTCATCTTCAACCACCTCCTACCCTAGGCACAGCTCTGCAAAGGATGGAAGTGAGCTGGCCCACTGAGGGTCTGAGTCAGTCAAACCTGCAGAGCTCGGAGAATGTGGCCCGGCAGCCTGAGTCTATCAAGTCCGGCAGGGGATTCTGACGTTTTGAATCTGAGAAACACAACCACAGACTACAGAGTCAACGGAACGTTTAATATGGCCATATATATGGAAAAAAATGGGAAAAAAAATCCTCACCAGCCTAATCCCTACTGTATAAAAGGAGAACTGCTCTAAAGGCAACATACTTATTTGTATACTAAGAGAAACGCCAAAGGGTATTAACAAATAATAAAAATATACAGCCTGGGGGCTGGGGATTTAGCTCAGTGGTAGAGCGCTTACCTAGGAAGCGCAAGGCCCTGGGTTCGGTCCCCAGCTCCGAAAAAAAAGAACCAAAAAAAAAAAAAAAAATATATATATATATATATATATATATATATATATATATATATATATATACAGCCTGTCTGACATGCTCAATCGAAGCAGACCCAAAAAGTACACCTAAGACCTGGGGGCTGGAAAGGCGCCTGAGATGTGAGTCTCAGCAACTGTCCTGTGTCCAGGGGCCTCGTTAGGACCTCCATCTGTGAAAGGGAAGTGGACTAAGGTTGCTCTCCAGTCTCCTGAAGTTTGGATGCTGTGACATTTTGTCCTGTAAAAAGGAGACGCAAAGCAAAATGTTTTTGCCTCTCTGGGCCTTTTTTTTTTTTAATTAGTTTTGTTTTGGTTGACATTTCTGTAGTATCCAGGTTTTGAACCCACGGCCTTGCAAGCGATCCACAATCCTTCTGCCACTGAGTCACAGGCCCAGGGCTCTTTTTGTGCTTTTTTTTCCTTTTGAGACAAGACCTCAACAACTTTCCCAGGCTAAACTCCAACCTGCTCTGTAGCCCAGGCAGGACTTGAATTTTACCATCTCCTGCCACAGCCTCAGGAGCAGCTGGAATTACGTACCTGCGACACCAGGCTTGGCTGGAAAGGGTTTTGTTTTGTTTTGTTTTTTGAGACAGGGTTTCTCTGTATAGCCCTGGCTGTCCAGGAACTCACTCTGTAGACCAGGCTAGCCTTGAACTCACAGAGATCCATCTGCCTATGCCTCCAAGTTCTGGGTTTAAAGGCCTAGGCCACCACCACCCAGCGGCACGTTTGTCCTTATACAGCAAGATCTAACAGTAACCTAGAAAGTCTTTTTGACGCTCAGCAATGCTACTGCCAGGTGTTCTAAGAACTGGGGCACTCCATCACCTGGCTAACAGGTGCCTGTTTATAAAAACACCACACTGAGCAGGGCCACCCCACTGGAATGGACTTTTTATCACAAGTAAGTAAGGCCAGCTTGTGAGTTCCAGGTCAGCCAGGTAACACAGGAAGACACCACCTCCTACAGTCACAAACGGGGCTTCCCTGGATGGTGTTCTGAAGCCCACCTGGCCAGCTTCCCAGAAAACAGCTGCATAACTTCACGTTTCTGTCTTACAGTTCCTCGGGACCCAGGAACTCTGGCTGGTGTTTTCTGAGGGGGAGAAGAGAAGTAAGGGGACCTGAAAGCATGGACACTGGGGCCTGCCCCCACCCAGTGCACACTTGACTCTGGGAACCTAGGCTTCCTGACAAGAGGCCCTGGTCACTAGGATCTTTCCCAGGATGGCTTCCTGCCTGGTTTCTCTGTACCCAAGCCTCAGTCTGTACCTACTGGGCATCGAATACCCAGTCCCTTGTAACTAGGTTCCCAAAGACACCTGCTTGCATGCCTCTGCCAATGGGTCTGACCGCAGAACTGAACTAGGGGTGGTTGTGGAGAGACATCCTGATCTAGGGAGACTGGGCTCCTACTCTACCAGGTTTGCACATCTGGCCTCTGAATCCCATGGGAAATCCCGTGGGGTAGGCAATGGGGGACAGCAGGCTCGGCAAGCTTCTCCCTGAGGCCTTATATCATAAGCCCACTCTGCCCCTCCATCCAACCTGAGCCTGCAGTAAAGTACCAGGCAGAGAAGAGCAAAGTAAGGTCAGAGCTGTAAAGAGGTCATGGCAGGGTCAGTCTGAGGGGGTAGGACAATATACAGAGGTATAGGACCACGGCAGGGAACGTGTAGGGACCCTAGGCAGTGCCAAGGTCATCAAGGGGTTTTTGTCTTCATCCAGATGGATTTCTAGTGCCATCAGGTTTGCTAGGCTGGTCTGATCTCAACCCCAAAGTCAGACTTGAGTAAACTGAACACATACACTTATGTACCTAGAGTAGTTCCAGTAAAGCCTGCCGATCGGATGCATCTACGAAAAACATGTCCATTCTCTCTCAAAATGTTCTTTTTGGATGATGTGCTCGAGGCCAAAGAGTCAAAGGTGCACTTGGAGGAGGTTGTTTGTGGGCAGAGAAACCTGAACAGTGAATCTCCTTCCTCAAGAGGATCCCACTGGCCTTTCCGATATACCGGCCAACCTGCCAATGAGGTTCCTTGTATATCTGTGCCAACAGTAGGCTCACTATCCCACCCTTTTCGGGGGTCAGGCTATGATAAAAATAGCATTTCAAACCTATTTATAGAAAGACTGCAACAAATAACACCAGCATCCCTCCCAGCAAGGCAAGGGTTGGGGATGCAGAAAACCAGGAAACTTGCTTCGATCTCCACAAGTATTTACTGAGCACCCGAGACTGTCCAGGCGCTGCGCCTGGCTCTAGGGACGAAATCATGAGTCAAATGAGAAAGGCCTAAGTTAAAAGACCCGTGACAAAATGACTGACCCTTGTAGAACAAAAAAAAAAAAAAAAAAAGCCAAGGTCACAGGCTAGCTGGAGAGCTGTTCTGCTTTAGAGCATTCTAACAGAGACATAAAAACTGGAGCTCACCACGCTCCAGCAGAGGCTTTGTTTGCTCAGCAAAGGACATCACTGTGGCACGTGGCATGAGCTAAGGTTTACAGATTGGGCAGCAGTACCATCTCTGAGTCTAAAAGTTATAGGAGTGGAGGAGAGGGACGGGGACGAGGCTCCCTTGGCAGAAACTCCTAACAGCACCCGAAGACATGGTGGCTCACACCTGTGATCCTCCACTGCATGTAAGGACGGAGGTTAGCTGGGCCTCCCTAAGAACCCATCTCAGAATCAAAGAAGGAGAATTTGTACAACAAGATACTGTTTTTTTTTCTCACATGAAAATCTTTCTCTACGCACATGCACTAGCACAAACACGTGTGTGCTCACACACAGGCGCGCGCACACACACGCACACACACACACCCCATGAAAGCAGAAGAGGAGGCACAGGAGTGGTGAAAGGGGGTTAACATGAGCAAGGTACAATTGTACGGAGGTTATAAAACTGTTGTCTTTGCACTCTAGCTAAAAAGTGAAATAAATTGTGTACTGTAGTCATGTCCAAGGATGTGACTACTTTCAACAAGTATCAGGGGGAAGAGTCTACCAATGACCCTCAAATGGTTTGAGGAAAACGTTGCACACAGGGGTATGACAAATAGGATAAAATGGTCAGGATGGCTGGGGACGTTTCTCACGGTAGTCTCGAAACTTTTCTTTAGGTTTGAATGAAATTAAAAACAAAGCTTAGAGAAAGGGGCGGGGGGGGGGGGGTGGCGAAAGGGAAGGATTGAGATCTATCCTGTCACTGCAACAGGGCTCCCAGGGCAGATACCGAGACAGGTACTAATACAAACTAGGCTAATTACTATAAAATTGCCACTGTGAACAGGGCTATCAAGGTAAGGCTGTGATGGCCTGAACACTCCAAGCTTCACCCTGGTGCTGAGCTGACCTGGGTGGAAGGAAGCCATTTGTAAACTCAGTCAGTCCTGAGCTTCAGGACCATGAGGCAGGGCTGGAAGCTCAGGGCCAGAGTAGGTGGATCGGGGCCAAGGGAAGAGCTGAGCTTGGATTGTCCTTACCCCTAGAAGCAATAGACTGGGCGGGTGACAGGACATGTGGAGGCCACAGTGGTGGTGGTGACAGCTGCCTCTTGGAGAAGCACCATCTGTGTGTTTCTCCTGCCCCCTGACACCATACTGTTCTACAAACCACATGCATGCACTTGCCAACCAGACACGGGGAGGGGATGTGGGTATGAAGGGGTCAAGCCATGTGCCGAGTGGGCAGGGGAAGGCTGCCAGGGAGCTGCTGCCTCTCGAGTCCAGCCCTCGGAGCTGACTCATCTCAGGGAGGTGGGTACAGAGGCCAGGACTCCACCCCACACCCACGCCTATCTCCACTCATAAACAGCCAGCAAAGCCCTCCAGCCTGAATCCTGCTTTTCTTCAGCTCTAAGGAAGAGAACTCACACACTTGACTTGGGAGAAGGCCTCCAAAAGGGGAGCTACTCAGTAGTGACTCCCATACCAAAGGGAAGGGACTTTCACTGTCCCAGACTTAAGTGGGTCATTAGGTCACTTAAGAAAGCCTGTTCAAGAGACATACGTTCTGTGATGTTCTTCCCTTTACAGGCAAATAATCAGTTTAGGGACAGATGCGGGTTCAAGTCCTCACCATGCGGCAAGGCCTGATGGGAAGTCACTACCACCTCTCAGTCTTGGTTGTTCAATGCATCTGTGAAATGAACTCGGTGGGAGGGACACCATACCAGAGCCTCAGCGCTGAAAGTCCACTGCATGCATGGTTATTAAAGTGTGTGTAAACCGACAGTGTATCGGGGGCCTGCAGTTTCCAGAACTATCCCAGTGCCGTAGCCTTTGTTCTAACTTTTCACATAAACCATCAGACCACCTCAGAAATTCCACTCTCTCGATATCCAAAAACCTCCGGGGCCTCCCCTTACAGAGAGCGTCTGCGCCGACATTCTTTTTCTTTCGCAGGATGGAGCCCGGCCTTATTTCAGAAAAACGTTGTCAGCTGAGCCCACAGTACCAAGGAGAAAAGCCCAGGGCCACCAGGTTTCCCTGTGATCTCCTATTTGGTAGCTGCCCGCAGGCACTTCTGTTGTCTACACCCGGGGGAGCATTGCCTGCTGAGGGAGGCCCTCACCTGCCTTCCAAGCAGCCTCCCAGAGAGGCAATATGGCCAGAGGGTGGCTGCAAGGACTCAGGCAGCATCCGGTGGCCGGGAAAGACCATACTAATTTGGAATAAGGGACACCGAGAGGCCTCTCTGGCACGAGGTACTCCAGTGCAGAGGAAAGAAAGAAAACCCAGCGAGGCCTGCCTAACTCAGCAACTAGAGAGCACCCCAATTACTCTGAATGCTGACCACCTTGGAGGCGTAATCCAAGGGCTAAGCCGCACCCTTCCCTGTGTATTTCCTGACAGATACCCTTGCTGCTTAATAAGGACCTCCAACCTGACAGGACCTAGAATCACCCAGGAGGGAAGCCTGACTGCCAGGCACGTTCTAGATAGGTTAAATTAAGGTGTGAAGACCATTCACAAGGTGGGCGGTACCATCCCCTGACCCGGGGCCCCAGACTACATAAAAGGGAGAAAGTGAACAGAACTCAAGCAGCCGCCTCTCCCTACTTCCTGACTGTGTGTGTGTCCAACCTGGGATGGTTTGTCCATGCTCGGCCCAGGGAATGGCACTGTTAGAAGGTGCGGTCCTGTTGGAATGGGTGTGTCCTTGTTGGAGTGGTTGTGTCACTGTGGGCGTGGGCTTTAAGCCCCTCATCCTAGCTGCCTTCAGATAAAGATGTAGAACTCTTCAGTTCTGCCTGCACCATGCCTGCCTGGACGCTGCCATGTTCTTGCCTTGATGATAACGGACCGAACCTCTGAACCTGTAAGCCGGCCCCAATTAAGTGTTGTCCTTGTAAGACTTGCCTTGGTCATGGTGTCTGTTCACAGCAGTCAAACCCTAACTAAAACACAACCTGACTGGATAACTGAAGCCCTTGCAGTAAAGACTTTCCTGTCATGGTAAACCATACTATGGGTGCCAAAATGAACCCTTCCTCCTTAAACTGCCTTTGTCAGGTTTTTGGTCACAGCAACGAGAAAAGTGCAAACACACTAAGACTGCCACCCCTGGCATCACCTGCGGCAAACTTGATCTTCCTTCAAATCACTTAGGAGACAGATGGGTGGATAGATGCACAATATATGCAAGTGCACATGCGTGAGTTCACAGCCCAGTTCTTCTTCTAGCTCTGCAGCACCTTCTAGTCTCTGGGCCTGACACATACTAGGGACCTTACAGAAAACTCTTGCATTTGCTATTGGATCTGCGCTTAGGAGCGCGCCCTGGGACAACCAGGTAACTTGGAGGTCGGGGTGGCTTCGGGTGCAGAAAGTCTAGAAGTAAATGCAAGACTTCTGGATTTCAGCCATGGGTGGAGAGATGGGGATGGGGGGCACGGGACTACAAAGAGCTTCATGGAGTCTCTTCTGCCAAAAGATAGGAGATCTCTGTGAGATCAGAGCCTGTGGTCACCAAGCCCAGACAAGATCGATGTTGACATGACCCAGTCCTCCCTCATCTGCAGCATGAGGGAAAGGTACCAGAGAATTGGCCCACACACCCACTAGCTGAGCCAGACTGGGGTACCACCAGCACTCCTGCCTGCCAGAGTCTGAGGAGAGGACAAAGGGCCAGGCTTTGCTTTCCAGGAACTGACTGATGTAGGAAGGTGAGCCCTGTAATTACGGTCAAGAGGAGGACCGCAAATCACCGATCCCTTCCCAACACACCGTTCGCCGGGAACTGAAAGGAAGGAGTATACCACGTCTTAGGGCTTCTCCAGCAAGGTACACCCGTTCTAGAAAACAGTGACTCTTGCACTCACAGACTTGTGACGTAGCTTAGACGGCCACAACAAGTTCTCTTACTTCTGGTCTCTGTTTCTGCTAGCTCACATACGTGTGGTGTGTGTTTCGGGGAGGGCACAACACTGTAATTAAACTTCCAGGTCGCAGCCAACAAAAAGCAGAGCAATTAGCATCCTAGGACTGAGATCAACCTACAACCCCGACTTCTTCCTGGGATAAGATCTGTCTATGACCTTGTCTTGCTGGCAGGGAGTTGAGACCTCAACAAACATATTTAAAGCTACCATACCTTTGCTATGAGATCAGGTAAAATAAAGGTTCGAGCTGAGATCTTGGCCCATCACAGATCTGGCCCTGGATTCCAGGTTGTGGTGGAGGGGTCCCTTGGCTTATTCACCAGTCTTGCCTACCCACAGCCCAGCACCAACCAAACAGAAACATTTGCTCACAGACAAGCCTCAGCTATTCTAAATGCCCTCAGTAACCTCCCATCTGCCATTCGTGTCTAATTTGCATGCACTAGTCTTTGGAGGAGACAAATCACCAGGGACGACACAGATCAATACAGAGTATTAGGCATGTTTTATTCTATTCTAATTCTCAGCAGACTGCTATTCCATTAACTGTATGCTGGGATTTATGGGAACGCTCATAGTCTAGGATATTTAACTTGAATGGCCTGCTCTCTGTCAGAAAATAGCTTACCATTGTTAATGCTTCCAGTTTCCAATACAACTTAGATCTTGATTTAATCATCAAGAAAGACATCTGTGTAAGGCCTTTCTACACCACACATGGCAGTCTTATCCAGAAGAAAAAGCTCTGTCCCCCAGAACCAGAAACCTTGGTTTTCCTCCATTCCAGTCATGCCCAGGGCGGTACAGTTGCCTGCTCAGAGCCTCAATGGGCATGACACTAGTCTCAGAGGGAGACCTGTAAAGCTGAAATGAGATAATCCACATACCCAGCACAGCTCCGCAAGGTGAAGTTTCAATGTTATCAAAAAACCCAAACCAAACCAAACCAAAACAAACCAAACCAAAAAAAAAAAAAAAAAAAAAAAAAAAAAAAAAAAAAAAACCCTCCAGACGAAATCCTCATTGCCCGCCCAGGTTACACAGAAAGCAGAGGCTATCTCAGTTGATTCTACTAAAAGGAGGAAGAGTGGGGAGAGGGCAGGGAGGTGGGGAGGCACTTCAAACCCAGACAATATATAGAGGCATTCCTGGTAGGCAGAGTTGGAATCGGGCTGCTACTGAGCACAGTTCGGCACTCTATAATGTTCAAGGGGCACCCACCACAAAGAATGTTCAAACCGGCTGTGAGACGCCAACAGACCCCGATCCAAGAGCATAAGGTTAATAAGCATGAGAGCTTTGCAACACAGGCATCTTTTTCCCAACCAGGTTTTCCAATTCATCCGCTTCAACATTTGCAACACGAATCAGCTTGCAAAAATAGTTCTTTCTGTAAGTGAGGCCAGAGTGACAACTTCTGGAGTTTCTGAACTCAGACTGCCATTAAACAAGAGGCTCTCAGCTCACCAGCGCTAGTCTCAGGAGACGTCTCCTGGGCACAAACACAGACCCAGAAAATGACTGCCTAATTCTACCTTCCTGACGAAATGGGAGCCACGAGGGTCTCTTAACTGAATTAAAATCACATCACGCCAACTGCTCGCTTGCGTTGTGCCGGGCACGGAGCCAAACACCTCCACACCATTTATCCTACTTAATCCACCACCAGCCAGGCGAGGTGGGCAATATTACTGCCTGCGTGCAGGGGAGGAAATGGAGGATCAGAGATGTTAAACGACTCGTCCAAGGTCACCAACTGGCCAAGGGGAAGAGCCCAACTTGAACCTAGGTCTCGCATTTCCCAACCACAAGTTCCCTGTACCTTCACGGAACACTCAGGTGCCAAGTTATCTTAACTTCTCATGAATTTTTTAAAGGCAACTCTCAAGTTCGTAATAAGTTTAGGAAGCAGCAACCCGGGGCGAGGATTTCCGGGGCGCTCTCTCTCCCCGCACAACGCAGCAGAGTCACCGCAAGTTGTCAGAGAAGCCACCCCGCTCGCCCGCGGAACGAGGAGGATTGGTTTGGCACTGGAGTTCGTGCCAGGCCCAGGAAATGCCATCTTTGCAATCTGGGGCGAATTCGCCCTGAGTGGCTGAACCTCGCGGACTACGGGAAGCTGGATCCCCGCAGCCGTGCGCCCCCTCTGCTGGGCTGCGGATACCTCGGCGCCGAGCCCAGGGCTCGGCCAGACTGGAGCTCACGCCCACGCCCGCGCCGCCGCGTCCAGAATGCCCAGCCTTTTGCCGCCCACGCCCCGCCCCAGCCCCGCCAGGTGATCCCGGCCTGCACCCCCCGGATGCCCGACGTGGCGCGGGGACCCAGGGCTGCCAGCACTCCCACTAGTCCTCCCGCGTGTCCGCCGAGCCCCGGACCGGGTGGGGGTGGGGTGAGCCCCGCGTGTCCGCCATCGCGGCAGCCCGCGCTCCGACCCTCCCCGCGGAGGACCCAGTCTCTCATACCTGCAGCATCCGGGGGCGCCGGGCGCCCAGGTAGGTCGCGCGGGCGGGCGGCGCGGAAGCTCGCTCGCGCCGCGACCTGGCCGCTGTCTGAGCATGCCCAGTGCAGCCCGCGGGCGGCTCCCGCCGGCCCGGCTGTGGCCGCGATGGGCCCGCGCGCGGGGCGGGGGACCCGGGACAGGGGCGGGCCCGGGGCAAGCCAGTTCACGGGTGGTTCACGGGCCTCCGCGGACCACCTGCCGAACTCCCGCACACTTCCAAGTCCCCTGGCTCACGCACACGGCCATTCCCTTTAGCATTTACTGAACACCTACTGTGTGCTTGGCTTTCCGGGATTGCATGCCTAGGAATGGCAAGAGCTTGGCGCACAACGAATCTGAAATGACAGCGAGCCTTGCTCGGTGGTTCCGTGGCTGAGTTGGGGGTTGCGCCGACTCCAGCGGCTCCGTGGCTGAGTTGGGAGTCGCGGGGCTCCTTTGCTGGCCCTAGGACGCCAGGAAGGTTAGCCCTTCCCAAAGCCTTCAGGGCCCCTAGTGGCCGGCGTTCCAGCC
Organism: Rattus norvegicus; assembly: GCF_021556685.1. Taxonomy (NCBI): domain Eukaryota; kingdom Metazoa; phylum Chordata; class Mammalia; order Rodentia; family Muridae; genus Rattus; species Rattus norvegicus. The sequence goes on from NC_141538.1 coordinate 77,223,280, forward strand.
GGCCTCTTCCGCCTCCTCCCACACCTGCCTTCCTGCGCTCAGACTGCACCTTCCTCCCCATCACACCCTCTGAACTTGACCCGCCTCGAGACGTTTACACTGCCTTTCCCTCCGGGTAGGACGCCTTTTCCTCTGCTTTGCTGGTGCCCTGCGCCCTCTAATCGTTCAGGTACCTTTCGTACCTTTCCAGCTACCTTTCTAAATTAGCCCTGACCTCTTGCTCCTCTCCAAGTCCTTTATCGCCTTCTAAACAGTATCACTCATCCATTCAACAGTTACTTACGTTCTTCACACTTAATATATAGACAAAATTTCAGTCCCTTGTTGGGAGTTTGGAAGGGAGTTTCTCGAAACAAAAAACAGGTCCGTAAACAATGCAGTGTATTAGGTGATAAAATTCTTAAGAACAGGGGAAAGGGGCCAGGCAAGAAAGCTAAGGAGTGGCCCGGTGAGAGCTGGTGGAACAACCAGATCAGGTGACAAATAGCATTCAATCACACAGCTGAAGGAGGAAGCTTTCTCGGGACGAAAAGGCCGGTGTAGAAATGAGCGCAAGCTCTGTGCCTGTGAAACAGAAAGGCGAGCAGAGGGGCAGCTGGAGTCTGTTACCGGCTGTCTTCTGGACTTAGATTCCCCCTTAAGGAGTACCACCCTTCAGTGTCAGCTCGGTGGCTCCGCCTCTCAAGAGACCCAGCCTCTAAAGGACGCTAGGCTTCCAGTTAGAACTAAAAACGTTTTGGTGAATGAATATGTTAACAAAAGGATGGAGAGATGGTTAAGACCTGGGTGCTAGATATCCTGAGAACCTTTTGTTCCCATGTCACCATGAGACCCTCCGCCGTGCCTGACGTCCCAGTCCCTGTCCCAAGGTAGCGCACCAATGCCAGCGCTGCTTGAACGCCGCGTCCGGGGAATTCCGACAGAGCCGGGAGTCCTAGGGACTGCACTGTCCTGGCCCCGCCTAGGATCGCTCGCAAAACCTGGAGCTCCGGCGCCAGGACAGCTCTAGTCGGACGGGGGGGGGGGGAGCACTGGGCATGCTCGGAGCCTAGGGAGCCCAGCGTCCGGAAGGAAGAACCCCCTAGGAAGGTTGGCTAGGCTGCCGGCTGAGTCCCACCTGGCCATCAGTCTTCTACCTCTTAGGCAGGAGTGCCGGGTCACCCTCCTCCCCCAAGCATGATGGGAAGACTTGGAATTCAGAGACAGCTGACTGCACACAACGTCCTCTACCAGCTGCTGTGTGATCTGCTACCAGAGCCTTGCGCTCTCTGTGCCCTAAATAATACAAATGCCTACGCTTGGATCCGGGGGAGTGTGGGGACTGAAGGAAAAGAACGTGAATTTATTCAGTCCACTTTAAATATTTTCCCCTTGATGAGGCTTGAATTCAGGGCTTTGCACACAGAAAGCACGAATCTTTTCCAGTTAACTAAGCCCTTTCCCACGACTCATTTCTGACGTGCCTATCTCAATTATCCATCATTCTCTAGCACTTTCGGACTGCTAAGGCGAGGGACCTGGGAATTGTTAGAGCTGTCCAGTTTACTCTGCTGAAATAAATCCTTGTGTTACCTTTTCTCTGCTCATCGATGTTCTCAGATCTGAGCTAGAAAAATAGCTGAGAACTTCAGTGAAAAGCGCTAGAAGGTTTTTTTAAATTAATTAAAATTTTGCTTGTTTTTCGAGACAAGTGTTTCTATGTGTAGCCCTGGCTTCTCCTGGAACTCGTTCTGTCGACCCGGCTGGTCTCAAGTTCACAGAGATCCGCCTGCCTCTGCCTCCTTATAGGGGCTTAGAGGCGTGTGCCAGGATCGCCCGGCAATATTATTTTTTAATTCCATATTTGAAATCACCATAATAGAGCTCGGAACATAATAAAAGAATACACACCCAACTGGAAACAAAGTGGATGTTAAAAGGTAGAGTAATGACTAGTTGTGTTCTGATAAATTCGTTGAAGTAATTATTGCAATAAAATCTCGCTGGGTCCCTAATGCGGTTCAGTGGGTAAGGGTACTTGCAGCCAAGCTTTATGTCCTGAGTTCACTCAACCCCCAAGACCCACACAGAGTGGAAGAGAACTGACTCCTGCAAGTTGTCCTCTGACGTACCACGTGTGTGCACACACACGATAAATAAATAAATAAAATTATGGAAGTATGCTGCAACATGAAAAGAATGATGAACGAAAAAGCTCAAAACAATTGTGGAAAGGTGACACGGGCACACTCACCAAGAATGTAAAGAATAGAGTTTTAAAGCCAGGCATTGTGGCGCACGCCTTTAATCCCCAAATTTGGGAGGTGGAGACAGGTAGATCTCTGTAAGTCTGAGCTCAGCCTACTCTACAGAGTTCCAGAATAGCCAGAGCTACACAGAGAAACCCTGTGTCAAAAAACAACACAAGGAAAAATATATAACAATAATAATAAAGTTTGGGGAGTGTTGGAGTTGATTTTCCCCCTTAAATGTATATTCTAACTGCTAAGTGTTTTTGCTGTTTACTATGTGATTTTTTTTTTTTTTTTGAGACAGGGTTTTGTTTGGTTTCCGATCTCTGGACAACGGACTGAGGTGCATATTTTACATACCAAAGCAGACCTGGCCACCAGGTTCTCCCAGCATCCTTCAGTCCCTACCTGGCATACCCTGTCCCCAACTTTGAATTTTCCAGCCCAGAGGCCCAGCTGCCCTTCCGCCAGAGGCTCATGACATTTTGGTCTGCCTCTTCTTTCTCCCTCCCTCCCTCTCCCTCCACCCCTCCCTCCTTTTTTTTCCTCTCTCTTTCTTTTCCTCTCTCCCTCTTTCTTTCCCTCCCTCCCATCTCTCCCTGTCTCCCCCTCTTCTACTCCTCCTCTGCACACACCCCTTCTCTCTTTCACTTCCTCCTACCCCCCCAACAATGGTGACTTCCCTGGCCTAGGTCCTTGGGACCAGTGACTTCATCCCTCCAACCCCCAGAGCAGCTTCCCAGTAAACCTGCCTTTACTGTATTCTAATCTGGCTTGCATTGGCTCATTTCACTGGCAGACGAATAACCAACCTATCAGGTTTCTCTATGTATCTCTAGCTACCCTGGAACTCATTCTGTAGACCAAGCTGGCCTTGAACTCTGCCTCTCTCTGCCTCCTGGGTACTGGGGTTAAAGTCATCCGTCACCATGGCCACCTTCTACATTTTAGTTTTTTGTCTTTTTAAGTTGATTAATGTCTTGATGTTGTATTCATGACGGTAAATACACAAAGTCCTGGTTATAGTGACCTACATCTTTAATCCTAGTGTTATAAACAGATTGCCCCTGAGTTCAAGTCAAGCTTCATCTACATAACAAATTCCAGGACTCTATAAAGAGACCGGAGTCTCAAGAAAACAAACAAAAGCACAAAGATGGGCTAGAGAGATGGCTCAGCGGTTAGGAGCACTGACTGCTCTTCCAGAGGTCCTGAGTTCAGTTCTCAGCACCCACATGGTGGCTCACAACTGTCTCTAACTCTCCTTCCAGGGGATCCAACAACCTTACCCTGACATATATGCAAGTAAAACACCAGTGCACATAAAATAAAATAGATAAATCATTAAAAAGAAAACAGAATTCTTAAAAAACACACACAATGAAGAAAATCCCTTCCTGAAATAAACATACAAAAAATTAAATTAATTTCGTCTTGTGTTTATCCAAACTGCTGTGATTAAGTTCAAATGCGGCCAATGTTTTCCATGAACTTTTGTCCAATCTTTACAGTAGTTGGTTTCATTTTGTTAGTTTTTAGCTCAGTTTCATGGAAAACAGTTGGGAGTGGGTTCATGGCTGGTGACACTGGGGGGGATCTGAAGCCAAGCCCACTCACTTTCTAGCTGGGTAGCAGGTTTTATGATCTGTTACACACACACACATACACACACACACACACACACACACACACACACACACACACACACTCTCGAATGTAAAGGAGCTAGCCATTGACTGATGAGAAGAGGAGGCTGTCCTTTTCGTCTGTCTTTTGTGTGTGCCTTGCTTTCCCTCCTTTGATATGTCCTGTAGACCGCAGACTGCTTTTACCCTTCTGGTCTCCTGTTACTGTTTTGTTCTCGGGGCCAAAATACTAAAGACCAGCCTTTTAATCTGGTGCAGCTGGATTAGCATGATTCTATTAGCCTAAATGACAGGTGATCTTAGAGTCTATACGCCCAATCTTATGTGAATGGGTTTTCTGGATGGTCACGTAATCTTCACCGTTGAATTTAGCCAGCTCTAAAGCAAATGGGGCCCAGTCTGAATAGGGCTGTACCGAGCCCTTGAGAATGGATCCAGGCCCAAGGAACTCATGTAGATAAATGGTATCCCAGGAAGGCATTTGGGGGAGGAGCAGAGTCACAACTCACTAGAGACACACAATGCATAGACCCCTCAGGCCTCGGCTGTGAGGGAATAGTCCTGCTGCTGTTTGCTGGAGCAAAGCAGGGGCCCCAGGAACAGCCCTATTGCTATTAAACTAAAAACAAAAAATTAGTTTGCTCTTTGTCTCAGTGGTGCTGGTCCCCAAATCCAACAACAATAAGAACAAATCCCCAAGCAACCAACTGAGGGGTGATTTCATGACAGAGGAAGATCCGAAGCAGGCTAAAAGTTCACCACTAGTGATAGATCAGATTGATGGAGGAGGGGTCTGGTCTTAGCAGCCACCCCAGGAAGATACCATTTGTGTAGAATATCCAGTGCCTGATATTGCCTAGCAGCAATTGTTTGGGAGAATTAGTGGGAAGAGTTTACTGGAAAAAGCACCACAAACCATCAGTCATTCCCATCAAGACTCAGGAAATCTGGACAGTGATTGATTGGCAGGGCTCCCCGCTGACTTGCTAATGCTTATGAATTATTTGTGCTGTTGATGCAAGCTCACGAGGGGTTCCAGAACAGAGGGGGACGGGTAAGTGGTGTTGATGGAGCACGTGAAAAGAATTAAGGCTTATGGCATTGTGCTTTGGAGGGCCTCCACTGAGAATAAAATCACCAGGTTGAACCACAGAAGGTTGCCATTGCGTGGGTCAGAATGATTGGACACGAGCAGCTTCCTGTATTCCAACCCAATGGGTGTACAGAGGAAGACTAATGAGCAAGGAATCGAATGGGGCTGGGTCTCACTATTGCATTTAGGGGCACAAAAGCAGCTATAGAAGGTATCTTATGCATATGAAAGATGTCCTTTGCGTTCACAGGCTCTCATTTTACAGGAAGCTTGGTTTCTTCTATTGTCAGGGGGGAAATAAAGCAAGTGTTAATGTTGGCAAGAGAAAGAAACGTGGAAAGGGAGGAAGAGTGGTGATACCCATACAAGAAGAGAGAAGCTTTCCATGGAGAACCAAGCAGGCCTTTGCCCTGTGGTGGCTGTGGGTGGCAGGTCCTTGACCCAGGAAAAGAGAAAGGAGGAAGTGGTCAGGTATCAGTAAAGAAATATTCATCAACTCCAAGACCCCTCAAACGTAGAGCGTTCATTCAGTATTTATGGGGCACCTACTGTGCATCAGGTACTGCTGTACATGTTTGAGAAAAGCCAGTGACAGTGAACAAAACAAACAGCTTTCCCTCTCCTCTGGGAGATGTATTCTGACGCAGGGAGATAGGAGGAACAATAAGCAAGTGTTGGGGCAATGGCTCAGCCACTAGAGAGCTTGCTTAATGTGCACGAGGCCTTATTTCAGTGGCTTTCAACTTGTGGGTTGCAGGGCTGCATACCAGATGTCCTGCATATCATATGTTTACATTATGACTCAGAACAGTAGCAAAATTGCAGTTATGAAGTAACAGCAGAAGTAATTTTATGGTTGGGGTCACCACACACGAGGCATTCTGAAGCCTGAGGGCTACTTACTGCTTTCTCAGCCCGGCTCTGCATCAAAGTAGGCATATGTCTATAATCCCAGCACTCAAAGGTAGAGAGGTAGGAGAGTCAAAAGTCAAGCTTGCCTGGCAGAGTGGTACATCCCTTTAATCCCTGCACCCTAAAGGCAGAAGCAGGCGAGTCTCTGTGAGCTCAAAGTCATCCTGGTCTCCCTAAGTTCTGGGCCAACCAGCAATATACAGTGAGACTTTGTCTCAAAAAAAACAACAACAAAAACCACCCAAACCCAAGGTCACATCCTCAGCTGCATAGTGGTTTAAGGCCCTCCTTGGATACTGTAGACAGCAGTCTTAAACAGAACTGAGAAACTTAATCACTTAAACAAAGACCTAAAGAATAAGAGGGAGTTATTCACACAGGGTTTAGGAACAGACTCTTCTAACAGGGGAAGCAGCCAATCCCGATACACTTGGGGGATACAAGAAGGACGCCTGAAACCATGGAGAAAGTGGCAGACAAGTTAGAGACCATTGAGGCCTAAGACAAGAGCCTTCTCCACCACCCCTGGAAGGACTCTGCTCTCCAGTCAGAGATGGCCAGCTTCCTGTCAGCTAAATGCCCCTGTCAAGACATCCAGAGGTAAATGCTGTTCCTGGTCTACTTCACAGTGATTACAGATTCAAATAAAGAGTTGAAAGTCATGTAGCAGCTGCCCCTGACAAGAAGGTGAGCCGGCCCTTCAGACTGTCCTTCTAGGCAGAGGCAGCATTGACCATTTCTCTCAGAATGCTTGCAGCCTTCAGGAACGCCTGAGCAGGCCCCTCAGGGATGAATCTCAGAGCTGATAGAACCAGATTGTAATTGACCCTGTGAATTTGCTGCTGTTTGGACAAGCAAAAGTGTAAGTTGAAGGACTTTGGGGTCCTGTTCTGGAAACTTAATGTACTGAGGTTTTGGAAACCAAGACAAAGAGAAACCAGAGGAAGGAAGCCTGAGCTATGGCTGCCATGTTTAAGCCATGATCTCTCCTGAAATGGGTACTATCACTTTCCAGAGCCCTGAGAGAATGGTTTCTCAGGTGTCCTGGCCATACTCTAACCTCACCAAACAAAAGGGCAGAGGGTAAAGGAAAAGGAGATGGAGACTGGGTATCCCCTACAGACAAGACTTCCAGATGTCAGGCTCTCTGCCCTTGACCTTGGCTCTCTCTCCTGAGGCCAATAGCAGCTAATCATGTGACAAGACTGAAGGGAGTGATGAGGGCAGTAATCACAGGGGTGACGTTTACTAAGGGGAGTAGACCTTAAAATAAACATATTAAAGTAGGTAAGATATACAGCCCAGAGAGGCCCTTACCTCGCTAGGAGGAACTGGACCAGTCAGTGAAGGGAGGGTGAATGTCTACCTTTTACCCTAAACATTTTGGTGTCTTCTGAATTTTGTACCATGTGATCTCCAGCCTATTTAACAATAAAGGTGTTGCGTCTCATGGAAGAATGTGAAACTTTTTTTTCGTAAAATTATTTTGCTTTTTGTTTCCACTATTCAAGAGCAAAGCACCAGTTGTTTGACATGCCAAGGCTACATCAGGGCACAGTCATGGAGACGGTGCTGGAAGGGTGCCCTGCCTCAAGCCCTCTTAACTCCCAGTGGAAACTCACATGGTTGGAGGGTGGAACAGGAAACAGAGCTTTGGATGAGGATAAAAGAGAAACGGCCACAGTCACCTCGGGGTCGGGAATGATGCTTTCCTGACAGCAGCTCCAGCACTGTGGTGGGAGAAGCCAGTGGGAGAACACGGGTGCCCAGGCCTCTGTGGGAACTACATGCAGGCAAAGGCATCTCCCGAGAACTCGGCTCGCTTGGCTTTCCAGTTCATCCCTGAGACACCAGAAACTTGATCTGTGCCCAGAACACTGCGCTCCACCTCCTGGTGACATTTCAAGAACAGAGTTGCTGCTGGGCCGCCCAGTGCTCTGGTGACCTTCTAGCGTTGCACAGATGACACATCACAGGATTTCCTCAACTGCGCCCTGGCGTCCTGCTGGGATGGCTTTTTCATTTTTTCCATAGGACACTCATCCATTGCATCACGATACAAACAAGCCGTCCAGCGATGCCTCTGTAAACATGAGTCACACGTGAAGTTAAAGGGCTCATGTTCGGTGGGGGACAGCCGAGTTTTCAAGGCACATCATCTTCACGTAAGGGACATGGCTGGATGAGGCTTCTAGGGTTCCCTGACAGGATGTCCAAGCAGTGCTTCAGAGAACCCTGCACACAAATGGTGCTTCTTCATTCCTAGCTCTGCTTCCCAAGATGCAGCTCTCCAGTAGTCACATCAGAAAAAGTGAGAAGAGGGCCATTCAGGGTAGTGGTTAGGGCTGCCTTACTTTATAACCATTGGCTGATTTCTTCTTCTTCTTCTTCTTCTTCTTCTTCTTCTTCTTCTTCTTCTTCTTCTTCTTCTTCTTCTTCTTCTTCTTCTTCCTCCTCCTCCTCCTCCTCCTCCTCCTTCTCCTCTTCCTCCTTCTCCTCCTCCTCTTCTCTCCTCCTCTCTCCTCCTCCTCTCTCTCCTCCTCCTCTCTCTCCTCTTCCTCCTCTCTCCTCCTCATTCTCCTCCTTCTCCTCCTTCTGCTCCTTCTCCTTCTCCTTCTTGGTTTTCAAGATAGGGTTTCTCTCTGTAACATTGACTGTCCTGGAACTCACACTGTAAACTAGTGCGACCTGGAACTCAAGATCCACCTGCCTCTGCCTCCAAGTGCTAGGATTAAAGGTCTGCACCAGCACAACCCATCTGCTGTTTCCTTTTGTTTTATAACAAAGTCTCAAAGTAGCCTGGAATTGGCTTTGTAGCCTAGGCTGGTCTGGAACTCCTCCTACCACCTTAGCCTTCTGGGTAGCATGCAGGATTACAGGCATATAGTACTACTGTATCATCAGTTCTTGTGGGGGTGGGAAGGGGGCAATGACTAAGCCAATCCTGTGAGGAAGATGTCAGTTCTTAGACCCCATCACTTCTCATTATCACTACACATCGGATCATGTCTCAACACAAGTTTTGGAGGAAACAAACCAAACTCAAACCACAGCAACCTTTCTCGAGCTTCTCTCAGGTCCTTGATATCACCACAGCCTTGGTCCTTGCAGCCCGAGCATTAGCCCAAGTGTCTTGCTTGCTTCCCCTTTGAGGAATGAAAGCTACTCACATCATCCTTCTGCAAGGACTCAGACCACCAAGGCTGAGGTCACACTGGGTTTAACTCTCCCCTCCAAGCTTTCCTCCTTCCCAGAGGGTCCTCACTGGCCACAAGTCCACTAACCTCCTGTTGTGTGGGGTGTTTGGGTGCTTTTATCTACTTCACACCCTTGTTTGATCTTCGTTTTACTATTAATGTGCATTTGCCCTTTGGAAGACTTCTGGAAATCCCCTAAAAGTTCTTCCTGATGCCAGGGATCTGTGACTGTCTCCCCCCCTTCCCCCTCCCCGCCCTGTTTTTGTTTTGTTTTGTTTTTCAAAAAGGGCTCATACTTTGTGATTGTGTAAAATCGCCAAGGGCACAAACCTTAGGCATATCTGTAGGAGAATTTCTAGACTGGGTTAATTGAGTAGGAAGCCCTGCCCTCAGTGCGGGCATCTTAAGCCAGTGACTGGGGGTTCAGACCAAAACGAAAAGAGCAAGCCAGATGAATACCAACATTCATCCCTCTCTGCTTCCTGCCCATGGATGCCACGGGACCAGGTAGGTGCTCCATATTCCAGCTGCCATACCTGCCCTCCCTTGATGGTGGGGCTAGAGAGATGGATGGGCTGTTAGGAGCACTTGTTGCTTTTGCAGAAGAACCAGGTTTGGTTCCCAGCACCCACGTGCCAGCTCATGTTTGCTTGTCCCCCTTGAACAAAAGGAGTTCTGTTGTGTCTAACAGTCCTTGGTCAAAATCCTTTTAGGATCTGGCTTGCTCAGTGATCAGTCATTAGCCAGATTGCAGTGATGTAGAGAGATAGGATGAAATGCATCTGGTAATGTCCCCTGAAAGGCAGAAAAAAAAATTCTGGATTGGGTGTCTAGATGCAATCTCAATGTCTTGCCTACTTGAAGCAGCCAAAGGAGTTAGGGCTTTACAGCTCCCCAGCTCCCCACCCATTCATTCTCCACAACAGAGTCACCCGCAGGTGAAGGCCACACCCTTTCATCAGCTGCCCGCATTGCTGAGTTAGGTGTTTTCAAACCGGCTCTGGGGCTGTAACCTCCACTTTCAGACAGAAGGACAGACAATAACACAGCCGGTAAAATCCTCATCAGAACTGCCAGGCGATAATGAGAGGGTAAAAATCCTTTTGTGTCTCATTCATGGCAGTCTAGAATCGACAGCAGTCACAACCACAGGAAGCTGTCCAATTCTGTCAGCCCCCGTGACAATGCTTCACCTTCACACTATTGGGTAAGCACATTTGGTTGGCTTTTAGGTCTCTCTCTTCTTGCACAGTCTGTAGTGATCTGTTTTGTTTGAACGGGTAGGTGAAGGGACCCCCCTCCTCCCGCATTTATATTCCCCAAATTCACACATCAACACATTATATACAATTGTGTCAATCTGTCATGTCAACTGCGAACTCTCATTTATTTGTGTGTGTGTGTGTGTGTGTGTGTGTGTGTGTGTGTGTGTGTGTGTGTGTGTGGTCTATGTGTTTATGTAGGTGAGTGCTGGCACCCTTGAAGGTCAGAAGAGTTAGGGTGCCAGTGGTTGTGGATGTGGGGATTAGGAACCAATTCTGGTTCTGTGGAAAAGCAGTTTTTGCCCTTAACCACTGAACCATCTCTTTAACCCTCAGTTAGCATATTTTGTTTGATGCTGGAGATTGAACTCTTGGTCTCGGCATGCTAAACAAGTTCTCTACTACTGAACTATGCACACAGTCACTGAACTGTGCTCCCAGCGCCACAGTACCTTTTGGCATGCTCTAGTCAAACCGAATTTGTTGTGTGTTCTTGTTTGTCTTTGAACTAAAGTCTCGTATCTTTGAGGCTACCCCCCAACCATGTGAGGTAGCCAAGGAAGATCTTAGGCTTCCGATACTCCTGCCTCCACTTCCCATATTCTGGGATCACGGGTATGCAGCACCACACCACGATTGGTATATGCAGTGTTAGGGAGCAAACCCAGGACCTGTCTAAGCTAGGATAGTACTCTACCCACTGAGCTACACTCCCATCTCTAAGCTAGGTCTTTGGCTTATGAATGCTAATGCAGTTTTTTCCATTACATTAGCTTGAGTAATATAAAAGAATGTACATAAAACCAGTGCATAGTTCAAACGCCAGTTCATGTGAGGGAACAATTCCTAACAGTGTTATCTAGATGTTTCTCAAGTTCCCTGGGTTGAGGTCACTCTTTGTAGTTTGTGTTGGGCTCCTGACCCAAACACAGCCCATGCCAGTTATGAGTAAAGAAAAGGCCAGTTTTCCATAGTTTGGACAAAGGCGACCGTGGGAATATGCATAGTTTTCTCCAGTTGTGGTAAAATTGAGGAAAAGCCAACCGAGCTAGGCTGTCCTGTGTACTCGCATGGGAAACGGGGACAGATGAGGACGGTCAACTGAGAGGAAACCAAACAAGAGGAAACGGGCCCATTCTGAAAGGCTTGGCTGTGCCGGGCCAGCTTTTCACTGGAGCAGAGGGAAGCACTCATCTGTGCGGAAGAAAACGGTCTCTTCAGCTATTCACTGAGGAACACCGAAGCAACCTTGAACACCTTACATTAATGTAAGGGGGTAAAAACAGGGACTCAGTACATTCACAGGAAGGAAAGAAAAAATCCGAGTGCAGATCAAGACTTCTGTACTGAGTGAGTCACGACAGCATGGCTGATAATAGCTAGAGATAGGAACCAAGTGACTGAGGGAAAATTAAAATAGCGCGTCTCGTTGCTTATCTTGTAACTCGGTTATTTGGCAAGGGTTGTGATTGCGTGGGGCATTTTTAGTGGTGCAGTTTAGGTGAACATCATAAGACACAAAGCTGCACTCACAACATTACACTGTAAACGGAGATAGTTGTGCACATGCAATCCACTAGAAGGGGAGAAGCAAGGCAACATGAGTTCCAGTCTCAGACCCACAACACAGCACCATATGTGTTCTCTCTCCTTCCCTCTCCCTCTCTCTCTCTCCCTCTTTCTCTCTCCCACACACAACTTTGCTCCAGAAACAAATGCCCCAAAGACACAGGAGAATGTCTTTAACTCAGGGTGACTATAGCACTGGCCAGCATGTCCTGATGCTTCCCTGGCAGTGGTTCCTTGACAGCAGCCCAGCGAAGATTCTTACATGGCCATGGGTAAGAATCCCCAGGAGCCAGGGGAGGGCTTAACATATCCACCAGATCCCAAATAGGAAAGAGAGAGAGTACACAAAACAGACTCTGGATCAGGAGCTTACCAGAATAGCTGACACATTCTAATAGTGACAGTCGAAGGGGTCCACACCACCTGTCCTTCTCTCCCATGGTGGGTTCAGCATGGCGCCATCTTGAGTTGACCAGTGGCCTTGGGAAACCCCTGAGACATCACCCATGGAAGAAGCCTAGCAGGAACTGGCAGTACCTTGCTTGTGCATGGGCTGAACGTGTAAGAGACCCCCGGCTCCTCCCTCAACACTAAAAGAAAGCCAAGATTAACTTCTCTGTGGGGAGAGACCCAGCATGCAACTTCAAGCAGATTACTAGAGCTGCCTGCCTACACACTGAATCATAAGAAATAAAAAAGAAACCAGTGCCCACTTCCAGGCACTGTGTTTTGAAGGGGCTTTGTCACCAGCAACGTATAACTAAGGCAGTCAGGGTAAGGGCTCCCTGCGGTTTTAACCAATCCTTGACTTCTTCCATAGGCAAACTGCTCACCGGACCCCAGTTCTACATTGCCTCCTGTTACCCTACAACAGCTCCTTGTTATTATTTTAATTTTAAAAACAGACACACAATGTATCGGATACCATTACAAAACCTTCAAACATTGTGTTTTGTGGTTCTCTTTCTGGCCAACTCTCCCATCCCTGCCACCCTTCTCCTTCTCTGGTGACACCCCCTCTTATCTTAAAGCAATGTTTCTCAGACCCCGCCTACAAGAGTTGAGACAAAACATGTTTCTTTAAGAGCGACACATAGTTGGTCTTATTCTTAGTACACCCCCAAGCCTGGGATGGTGTCTAGCACATAGGCAGATCCAAAGAAATGTTTGTAAACGGACCTTGGACGTTTGTTTAAAATAAGGGTCACGGAGCCCACCTCAGGAGACTGGTTTGGAAGGTCTATGTGGGCCCTGGCAGTTGCATTGGCCTGAAGACACCTGAAGGACGCCAAGACGGCGCAAACACTGCGCCAAACCAATTTTCCTGTTAGCTGTGCGTTTGAGCTGTCCAAAGAGCCCCTTCACCATGGTAGTTCCTGGTCTTCGCCCAGGCCTGAGAGTCATGACTCTAATTGCTAAGCAACTCCTGGGTGAAACTGGTCCACCAATAAGGGCATCTGGGAACCATGGGCCCAGCCACCGCAAACCTCTGAAAGGCATTTGTCGGTCAACCCTGCTCATCTCTCTCTTGGCGGCAGGGCGCACACACTCTCTGAGGAAACACCACTCTACTCTCCCAGCTTTCTGAAGGGAGGTATTCACTGCAAGTGCTAGGTAGGGACTCTTTGTGAGTCTTAGTGGCTCGTTTGTCACACAGGTATAATTAGTGTCTGCCTCTTGTATGCTTCGAGGGTGGACTGACTAAGGTGTGCGATCCTGGGCCAGAATTACAGACACCGTGCACGGCATTAGGAATGCTTTCACTGTGTGTTATTTGTTTATTTTTTTTCTTTTTCTTTTTTTCAGAGCTGGGGACCGAACCCAGGGCCTTGCGCTTGCTAGGCAAGCGCTCTACCACTGAGCTAAATCCCCACCCCCCTATTTGTTTATTTTTAATACGAGTATGCTTAGGGATCTATGTGGGGTAAAGTCATGTGAATGTAATTGCTCTTAAAGTCCAGAAGAGGACTGAAGATCTGCTGGGCTGAGTGAGAGGTGGTCGTGAGCACTTGAAGTGGGTGCTGGGAGCTGGACTCAGTTGAGCCATTGAGCCGTTTCTCCAGCCCCATTTTTACCCAATTTAAGGAAACCAATTAGAATTCATTCTAAGAACTGCATCTTTGTGATCCCTGCCCAAAAAATGCCTCAGGGAAGGGTAGCCTGTGCACTTGTCTGCTGGTTTGGTTTTGTTGTTGTTACTATCATTGTTTGTTTAGTTTTTTGAGAGAGAAAAGGTCTCACTAGCCCTGAATGTTTTGAAATCCATGCAGACCAGGCTGGCCTTGAATTTACAGAGATCCACCTGCTTCTGCCTCCCGAGTGCTGGGATTAAAGCATGGGAGACTATAGCCAGCTCTGGGCAAGTCTGGATCCTTTCTTTGAGTGCTACTTGGTATTTCCTTTCCTCACCCCCGTCTTCACCCCTTTTGTGTTCCTATGGACCAGCCCCTTCCATGCATCTCTAGTTCTCAGCCTTCCTGATGCTGCAACCGTTTGATACAGTCCCTCATGCTGTGGTGACCTCCAGTCATAAAATTATTACTGTAATTTTGCTACTGTTATGAAGCGTAATGTAAATATCTAACATGCAAGATATCTGATCTATGACCCCAAAAGGTCATGACCCACAGGTTGAGAACTGCTGTCATAAACCAACATAATATATATTCACCTCTTTCCTTAGTCCTGCCTCAAGCCAGGCACCATATCCAGAATGTCCTTTATTGTCATTCTACACACTCTTGGGTCTTGAAACTTTAGGACCTGTTAGTGTCAACCCGTCTGTTCAAATATAACCGGCTGATCTTATCTAGAACCCCACCCCATCTGGGTGTTTACCTAGGGGCCCTAGGTGTGGTTGGTTTTAGGGAAATACATTTCAACTCCCCGCCCTCCCACTGCCAGCTCCTTGTCGGCAGGGGCTCTTTTCATGTTGTCTTACATGATTCTAGCCCCGAGCACACTGTGCACATTCAGGGCAGGGGTTTGCACACTTATGTTGGCTGGATGTGTGCAAGCCAGGGGCATTCCCCTGCAGAAGCGGCTGCTCACTCTGATTTTCTGTTGCTGGCTCGTGTGCTTCTTGTACCCACGAGGTGCTTGCCTGATCTTTGTTGGTGGGGCCGTCTAGCAGGTGCAGGAGTGCTTGCTTACATGGGTATTGTATGTGAGTGAGATGAATATGAAGGCTGAATTGACAGTGAATATTGCTTTGGAAGTTTCGCTGTCTACTAGATCCTCCGCCTAAATGTCCCATGGATGCTTCCAAACGCAACAAGTCTCAAACTGACAGATAAGTTTTGTCCCATAAAAATTCTTCCTTATCTGTTGGCGCTTTCCCCAGCTGCCCAGACCCCAAGCCCTACACAGTGATACTGTCCCGTCTCCGCCACAGAAAATGGTATAGTCTCTCCATTCAACCCACACGACACTTCCCACTGCTTTCTAAGCTCTGCTTTCTGTTCCTAGATCTACATGTATCACCCTTGGCCTCTGGAAAACAAAACCTCCTAATTCATTTACCAGTTTCCACCCCACCTCACTCCTCTTCAGATGCAGGCACCATGGTGAAGCACACTCTTCCGATGGTTACACTTCTGATGATAGGTGTGTGGTCACCTCCACAGTGGACAGAGCCCAGACTGTCACGTTCCGCAGTCACGGAGCCACCTAGTTTCAGATATCATCTTTGGGATGTAAGAGCTTGAGGAAGAGGCAGTGAGGGACATTTACTCTTTTAGTCACTCGGCGAGTACTGATTAGCAATATGAAGAGGCCTTGTTTCATGGAGTTTATATGTGAGGAGAGAAGTGAACGAAGTCACCGGTATCTGCTCTTAAGAGGACCAGGCCACTACAGCTCCACCTAGAGAATGGGGACGTGGGTAGTTGTCTACGTCCTGGGCTCCTCTACAACCACGTTCTTTGCCATGTGACTTTGTAGTTTCGTCTATGAAAAGCAGAAAGACTTCCCTCTTGCTTGATTTGGAGTTGGCTTTGAGACTTGCATGGGCATGCTGGAAGATGGGGTGCAGCGGGGCTTGGGGTGGGCTTTCGGGGCTGTGTTCATCGTGTGTAACTCTACTTCCACTGCACAGACTGTCCCAGGCGACTCTATGTTCGAGAGGAAGGAGAAAAACGCAAAGTACAACTAAACTGCAAACAAACGGTTGTTTCAGGACATGGACTTTTGGGAGTGGCTTCTTATTCAGCCTCGAGACAGGGGGTGAGGAGAGTTAATTCTCTCTTCTGAGAGATTTACATGACAACCTTGAATTGGAAGTACTGGTCCAGAGGGACTGGCCTGCATTAGTATGGGGCCTCATATTTCTTCGATACAAGAAGGTAATTCCATAGAATAGGTACCCTCATATAGCTGTTTCAGCAGCACCTAGGAAATCCGAGACTCTTTTCCATATAGCCTGAAAGAACCATTTGATGAAATATTATCTCTGGACGTCATCCAGAGGTCCTGAGAGGCAAGCCTTTTCTTTTTCTAAAGATCAATTTTTATTATTTTTAATTATGTGTATAGGTTTATGTAAGGGTAGACACACTTGAGTGCAGGTGTCCTCCGAGACCAGTGGCATTGGAGCCCCCTAACCAGCCTAGCATTGTTCTTTTTTTTTTCCCCTTTTTCTCTTTTTCAGAGCTGGGGACCGAACCCAGGGCCTTGTGCTTGCTAGGCAAGCGCTCTACCACTGAGCAAAATCCCCAACCCCCCTAGCATTGTTCTTGATTGGCACGTGGGCACAGAACATGTGGAATAGTCTTCTAGTTCTAAAGTCTGACTTAACCCCTGTTAAACTAGTGAGTTTATTGAGATAGTTTGCCTGGCATCTTCTGGATGATCTCTTCCCAAGCAAAAAGCCACAACTGATTTGGTTTATCTGTCCTCTTGCCTGCCCACACATCCATGGTGGCTAGAAGGATTAGGATGGAGAGACAAATGGAACATGAGTGCTCTTAGAGGGGTCAGAGACGAACAGAGGGTGCATGACTTTGTTCTTTTTCTGTTGCTGAGATAAAATACTGTGACAAAAATCAACCTAAGGAAATAAGGGTTTATTTTTTGGTTCATAGTTCCAAGGTGTCAAGGCAGCAAGAACTTGAAGCAGCTCATCACATCACACCCGTGATCGTGAATGGGGTATGAATAGCTGAGCTGCTGCTTTTCTCCACTTATACAGTCCATGTTCCCAGCCAGGGAATGATGCCACCCACAGTGGACCGGTCTTCCTATCTCACTTAACTAATACATTTAAGATAATAACCCCAAAGGCATGTCCAGAGGCCCATCTCCTAGATGAGTTCTAAATTCTATCAAGTTGACAGCACCAACCATTACAGGGCCACAGACTGTTATAAGGAGGCAGAACGTGTCTTTAATTCTAACACTCGGGAGGCAGAGGCAGGTAGATCATTGTGGGTTTGATGCTCGTCTGATCTACAGAGCAAATTCAAGGAGAACCAGGGCTATATAGATACTCTGTCTCAAAACCAACCAACCAACCAGAAAAAAAGAAGCAGTTCTGATGCCAATGTAGAGTGGAGAGTGTTTTGGGGAAAGCCACTTTGTCGGGTATTCCTCATTCCCCCATCCACGTATGTTCTTGATTTTCAACCCCTTTGCTCTAAGCCCGGAGAAGCTGCCTTTTATGGCTTGTACCCTGGGCTTCTTTGGCTTCTATTTGGGTCCAACCAACAAGAGACAACATCAGGATATAGGAGAGTGGAGCAGGCCGAGCGTGGGATGGATTTTTACTTCACCCCGCCCACCGGCTGCCTTTTGGCAGCTTGCCGCATTCTTCCCCAGCCTCCTCTGGGCCTTTAAGTTTGGGGAGCAGTAATTGCTTCCCATGCCTGCAGATGCCCACACACTTTCTCATCTTTACTTCCTTGAACCCGTTCAGCCCTCTCTCAGTAATCTCTCCGCGGCGGCACACTCTCCAATTGCCTTTTCCAATGTGCCCCGTGCATCCTGCAAAGACAGGAAAACAAAAACATTGCCTGGAAAGGTCAATAATCCTGGCCTCCGTGCAGCTCGGTTCAATTCAATTTAGCAAACATTGACTGAGTGAGGTCTTCTTTCCCAGGTTGTGCGCCAGGAACTGGGGTCAGAGAAAACACAGACACAGAACCTATCTGCGGGGACCTAGGCGTAGCTTCCTGGGAGGCTGGATGCGGGGAGAAGGGGAAGCACGTACTGTGGTAGGCAAGTAGGGTACAACTGGGTCTGAAGCTGTGAGATGCTGGAGCTGTGAGGTGCTCCCTCCTCTAGGTCATCTGTGTTGGTTGGGGACCCCCTACCATCATCCAGTTGTCTCCATTTTGGCTTCTTTTCAAGGAGCCCGACCCGCCTACTTAGCTAGGCGCTACTGGCTCCCCGTCGAGGAGTGTCTGGGAGAGGAAGAGAGACTTGGCAGCATGGGCCTGGGAGCCCTGGGGTGGAGATAAGAACTTTATCTGCTCTGTGCCCTAGATGGTCCACTGGGATTCCTGAGCCTATGAGCAACTTATGCTGATGTAGGGAGGGTGAACCTGGCAAATTCTGTAAACCTTAAAAAGGGATGAGATTTTTACCTCCTCTAGTTAAGAAGAAAACACCAGAGAGAGCAGCGGTCCTGGGGCCCTCTGACTTGTGCTTTTTCTAGTGCTGTCTTTTTCAATCTTATTTACAGTGGTAGAGCGCTTGCCTAGCAACCGCAAGGCCCTGGGTGGTTCGGTCCCCAGCTCCGAAAAAAAGAAAAAAAAAAAAAAAAGAAAAAGAAAAAGAAATGTGCATCAATCTTATTTACAAAGCCGGGTTCTGAGCATGCTAGATATGTACTCTACTACTGAATTATTCTTTATCCGTATCCCCACTCCCTCCTTTTAACGTAAGGTTTTGCTAAGTTGTTGAGGCTGGCCTGGAACTTGTGATCCCTCTGTCTCCGCCTCTAGAGTAGCTAATGTCTACATATACCGGGCCCGTTCCTTTCTTCTTTTTAAAAATATTTTATTCATTTTATGTGTATGAGGACACCGTAGCTGTCTTTGACACATCAGAAGAGGGCATCAGATCCCATTACAGGTGGTTGTGAGCCACCATGTGGTTGCTGGGAATCGGAACTCAGGACCCGTGGCAGAGCAGCCAGTGCTCTTAACCACTGAGCCATCTCCCCAGCCCACCAGGCCGGTTTTCAATATGGTCTGAGAATGTGTTACAACAGCGAGTTTATACAGCGTCCTTGCTTGCTAGACTCTTGGGCGTTGAACTCTGACCCACTCATCCGTTTCTTTCTAGGATTGTTCCTGAAGGAGTAACATGGGTGTGATGACCTCTGTTGGAAGAATGAGATGACCGTGGCTTGTGACAGAGAAGGGACCTATGCCATTTATGGCACAGCTGGGACTTGATACAAAGAACCTCGAGGGCTGAGACAGTCAACAGGAATACAGATGGAGCCACCTGCTCCTTGCTGGAGACTGTTTGCAACAAGTTTACATCAGTTCTCTTCTACTCTGGGGACAGCCTTGGAGGCATAAAGGTGAACAGCACCAGGCTTTACAGTCAGGGCTTCAAAGACTTGAAGGTAAGCATCACGATCATACCAAGAAGAGGCGGGACATACACTGAAACCGAGACACCCATTTTTAACCCGCCGACTTCATTCAGAGGCAGGAAGGGAAGGAAGACCCGGGACAGTCACATGTTACTTGTACGTACATATGTACGTACGCCTCTACACCGTGGCTCATTTTCCCTTCACCATCTCTTAAAGACAAGGAGAAAAGGAAATTTAAAAAACAGATGCGTGAAGCATCTGGATTTTAGGAACTGCGATTTTGGGAAAGTCGAGAGCAGTACAGGGTGACTTGAATGAGTCTGGTGGTCCAGGCTCTCTCTCTGCTACTGAGGAGCTGTGTGACTCTGACCATACTCACTTCACTCTTTGGGCTTCATCCGCATCCTTATCTACCTCCAGAGAGCTTTCATGACATTTTTATTGGGGGGTATGGGGGTGGGGGACAGTGCTAGAGGGGTGCAGGATTTTAGCGTCAAGCACAAGTCTTTATCGCCCTCTACTGTTCAGCTGCAGCACTGCGGGTCTGATTTGTTAGGTTCTCTAGAAAGCAAGCTTTTACGCCTTGCAATAATAAGCTGTGAGCTACCAAGTCCATCCACAGGAGTCTATAAGGTAACAAGAGAAAGCCAGTCCTCTCTCTCGCTCTCCCATCCCATCGACTTGGAAGTCCTGCTGGTCTCGCCCACACAGTTTCAATTAGTTTCCTAAGTGCTGCCTCCTGACTGTTGAAGCGCACACCCTCTCCGCCCTGACCCAGCTCCCCTCCATCATTACAGTTACCACACAGCATGTCAGCTGCCCTTGGCCATGCCTGTCTTTTTAGCTCAAAGTCTGCTGTCACTTGCCTTGTATTCCCCCCACCCCCTGTATAGCATGGGACACATGACCTCCCCAAACAAGTTAGTTCAAACGGTGACGACCAGACGGAAGAATAGATGAATCAAAGAAGCTCAGTGAGCGGAGGAAGGCTTGGGGGTGAGGAGGAGCTTCGAGGGTTCGGAGGGAGGCTTCCCATACAGGAAACTCCCTAGTTCCAAACTTTTGGGGTTCAGAGCATCAGCGAACAGAGGGGCAGATGGAGGGCTTTGGGGGTGCAGCTGCTCACACAGGTGTGCTCACCTGGAGAAGATGCTACCCTCAGAGTGCCCTCAGGGTCTGCACGCTACTCGACAAGAAACACGCACTTTGAATGGCGATCCAGAGGGGCTCAGCCATCTGTCACTTGGTCAGTGTTTTTCCTGGTGTCCTCCAGTTCTATCTGGGCTAATCCACACCGTGGCGGAAGCGATACCTGAATACCCAGTCCATCCTCTATCCTGAAGCATAGTTGCAAGGGTAGGGGCAGGTTATTGGGTTTCTTTGAAAGTGTTTTCCACATTTGCTGTCTTTTTTAAAAAGCATCCCCCACCCCCGTACTTGCTATCTTTAAAAGGAGAAAGATTCTTTTTTTTTCTTTTTCTTTTTTTTGGAGCTGGGGACCGAACCCAGGGCCTTGCGCTTGCTAGGCAAGCGCTCTACCACTGAGCCAAACCCCCACCCCAAGGAGAAAGATTCTTGGTATACGTCCATGTCAGTTTCTATTTGTGTCCATGTCCCTGTGTGTGTGTGTGTGTGTGTGTGTGTGTGTGTGTGTTTGTGTGTGTGCATGCCCACGTTGTGTGTATGTCCACACGTGTGTGCGTGTATCTGTGTGTGTGTGTCTATGTGTATGCACACACGTGTGTGTACATCCTCGGTACAGGCCAGAAGGTCAGAGGTGACCTGTGGGTTCTTCCTGCAGCTGGAGTTACAGGTGGTTGTGAGATTCGAGATCTGGGAATCAAACGTGGATCTTCTAGAAGAGCATTAAGTGCTCTTAACGTGCTGAGCCACGTCTCCAACCCCTTTCATTTGATGTCTTAAAGTCTATCTTAGTCACACATGCTAGGCACTGAGCTTCAAAACTCCCAGGCAGGAAGCCTGAGAGTCTTTGATTACCCCAAGCTTCTGAAATTGGTCTCTGGTTGTCAAAACGATTGGATTGACTTTGTTTTGGTGCTTGATTCTCTCGAGCACTCTCTCTTAAACTACTCCATTCTTAGTTTCTAGAAACCTTATCCCTAGTCTCTTTTGTAGGTATCTTTTCCCCAAGAACCTTACTTTGAAATTCCGACTGTGCTGTGCTGGGCCTGTCTCATTTCTGACTCTGTAGATTCTCCCTCCATGACTTCATCCCTTCTCCTGACCAACCTCATGCTCATGACTCACCAAGACGGTCTCAACCCATCATTACTGAGCCCTGGGGACCATCCGTCCAGATGCCTTTTTGATACCTCTACTGGAACATCTCAGTGGCAACACACTCAGTGTGCCCCTCGAAGGTTCTCTTCATCTTCCTCGGCCTCCTCCCCCGCTCCCACCCCCTCTTCTGTGTTCTTATTTCAGTGAGCGCCTCCCTGGAGCTGGCCTGGGTTCCTGCTCTAGAATATATCATTGTTATGCAGTACCCACAGCCCCTCACCATTTTGACTCAGAGAGTCTATTTCCTAGCCTTGGCTTCCCTATGGGTCTTATCGCAAGGGAACGGTCATGTGACGTTTCCTAACAGGCCCTTATGGCACTGGGCTGGGGTCTCCAAAGCCAGATGCTACAGATAGCTATTATGCCTTCTGCCTGGATCCCTGGATAGGAGATGCTTAGAGCAGACCTGATTATGACCTGTAGTCAGTAGCCAAGCCCAGTGGAGCAAGCTCCAGTCTAGTGAACCCACAGATGCATGGATACAATGTAAGCGCGTGCAAGTTATGTCAGCCACTAGGACTTCTATTCACTTTTGCTACTCACTCGCCTCACCAAGCCCTCCCATTTCCCCTCCCACATCTGTCTCCATTCTTCCGGTTAGCTCCTTTCCCATCATGGCTGTCCCTAGCTGGGCCTTTTGCTATCTCTCTCACTCAGACTCTTACAAGGCCTTTTCCTGATGTTCTCACCTTCGGTCTTGGGTTCCCTGGCCTAATCTCTGCACAGTAGCAGAAGTGATCTTCCTAAATTCCAATTACACCCCAACCCTTTCTTCAGGCACCACAGGGCTTGTCCTAGAGAGTGAGAGAGGCACCCACGCCTGTGGCGCGTGAGGCACCCAAGTGCTTCGGGAAGCTCAAGACCTCTGTGCTTTTCACACCGCTGATCGTCGGTGTTCTTGGTCCTGTCTGAGCCGCATGCTTTTTCTTGCTCAGCTCCTTCTGCCAGTCCTTTACTTTCCACTTGCTCCAGTGTCACCCCTCTCCCACCTCATCTCTCAGGTGACAACCTGAAAACGGTTCTCCGGAGGAAAGACACCAACCGCTTCCAACGGTTGTTTTCCATTCGCTTGCATAGGAACCTTGGCTTCCTTATCAACACATTTATTTACCAGACTCTTTCCCATCTTTAGTCTGCTTGTCTTTCCCATCAGATTTCTACGAGAGCAGGGCAGTTCTCTAGCTTGTTAAGTGGTTAAACAGGGGTGGGTGGGGGTGGGGGGGCTGAGGTCATTCTCTGAACTGAAGAACTGCTTGTTGCGTGAGTGTTCTGTGGAAATACTGGGTGGAAATGAGAATCAAGGAACCCAGTTGGAGAAACTGAGTCACGGTGAGAGCTGAGACTGAGATCCTGGAGGTTGTCTGGGGCAGATCTGGGCTCTAGTGGGGATCCTGCGGTGGGCACTGTTTGCTGTCTGGCTTACCTACAACTAGAGAAAGCTTCAGCTGCACCCCGGAGGGAATTAGTCAATTCCTGGATCCTTCCCTTGCCCTCTCCCAGAGCAGTTGATTCAGTTTCCGTTGTAATGAGATCTCCAGGGACTTTGTAGACAAAATAATGACGGTCTTTGAGTGACCAAGAGGATAGCGAAGATTTGGTTTATTTATAACCATGTATAAGGGGCGGGGGAAGGGACGGACACATGACAAGCACACTCGGAGCCCAGAGGCAGGCACTGGATCCCTCAGAACTGGAGCTATAGGTGTTTGTGAACCACTGGGCACGTGCACTGGGAACAAGAGTCCTCTGAAAAGGAAGCACTTACGCTCTTAGCTCTTAAGCCCATCGTGCCCACTTTTTGACCTTCTTCCGGTTTGCTGTTGCCTTTTATCAGACAGCAGTGTCTATAGTCTGGATTCATAGTGAAAGAGCCAGGTTCTAAACATTTGTGCTATACTTACTTATAAGCAGTGGATATTAGAAAACTACTCTTGGGGGTGTATAGAGGAAGAGTACAGAGGAGAAAATACCAGGAAGCTTCATGATCCTGACTGTCTCAGGCCAAAGGCATAAGGGAGAAAAATACTCACTGAACTCCGTCAGAATGAAAAACCTCCATGTACTCGGGAAAGAACCCTACTACAATGTAGTGAATCCACAGTGACCCCACACTCTTGGAACCAGCTACTGGTGGGGAAATGGCTCAGCTGCTAAGATGTTTGCTATGCAAGCATGAGGTGCTGAGTTCAGATGCCCCAAACCCACATAAAAAGCCAGCTCTGCTGACACACATCTGTGACCCAGCCTTGGGGTGACAGAGACACGATAGCTCCTGGCTGGAGGGGATGAAGTGATGACTGAGCAGTTGGGAACGCTTGCTACTCTTCCAGAAGACCCAAATTCCGTCCCTAGTAGCCACCGTCTGAGTCTCACTATTGCCTATATAGCTCCAGAGGACCTGACACCCTCTTCTGTCCTCCATGGGTACCCATACTCACATAGCATAGACACAGAGAGACCTACACATACACTTAAATAAAACCAGAAGTAAATGTTTAAATAAAATAAGGAGGAGATCAATCAAGAAAGGCTTGTGGTACTCTCTGACCACAAACAAGTACACGCGAGTGCACACACACACACACACACACACACACACACACACGCACACACACACGCAGATGACAAACACACAGAGAGTGCCAAAAGACATAAAGAAAATTGGAACTCTTATGCACTGCTGGTGAGAATGTAAAATGATGCAGCTTTAAGAAGCTCCAACTGGGGAGCCAGGTGTAATGGGGCACACGGTTAATCCCAGCACCTGGGAGGCAGTGGCAGGCAGGTCTCTGAGTTTGAGCCTAGCCTGGTCTACAGAATGAGTTTCAGGACAGCCAGGGCTACACAGAGAAACTGTGTCTCAAAAAAAGACAGACAGACAGACAGACAGACAGACAGAAAGAAAGAAAGAAAGGAAGGAAGGAAGAAAACAACAACAAAGCCCCATCACTACCACCAACAAACGACCCCAAAATATTACCATATGACCTAGTGACTCTATTTTAGTCCCAAAGGAATTGCAAGTAGAAAAGTGAAAACACATTTGCATGCCTGTGTTCTTAAGAGCATTGGCCACTACAGCCAAAACCCATGAGCAACCTAAGAGTTCATTGGTGGCTGACCCAAGAAAGCATGCTGGGTACACTCAGTGGTTAGGTGCAAAGGAAGGGAAGTTTCTACGATGATGGAATAATCTTCAGACTTTCAAAGGAGGGGGCTCCACACACCACACACACACACACACACACACACACACACACACACACACACACACACCCCGTAACCCTAATGGATCTTGAAAACACTACATCCAGTGAAACCAGCCAGCCACACAAGGATAGAGCTGTATGCATCTATGAGTCAAGTTCAAAGTGACACGGGGAGAAAGGCAGTGGGTGGGGGATGTGCTGGACGTGCAAGGAATCTCAGAAGTCAGTCTGGGGAGGTAACGAGTACTTGGTGTTGATGGCAGTGTGGCACTCTGGATTGCACAGAACTGTGCCTGCAAACTGTGCCTACAAATGGTTGGAACTGTATGCTTCACACATAATTATGTTACGCTCATGTATTTTACCATCATGAAGTGAAAGCGACATATAAACACATGCTTCTACTGATCTCAAATTCCCCCCAGATTGAATTTGATAGGCCAAAAATGTGCTTTTAAAAACCTTTAAGGGTGGCGCACGGTGCTTTAATCCCAGCACTGGGGAGGCAGAGGCAGGTGGATCTTTTGAGTTCAAGGCCAGCCTGGTCTTCAGAGTTGAGTTTCAGGACAGCCAGGGATATGCATAAACCCTGTCTCAAAAAACAAAATCCACTAAAGGGCTGGTGAAATGGCTCCGTAGGTTACCTCCTGAGGTGCTTACCTCACAGGCCCACGTCCAATACCCAGAACCTATGTAAAAGGTGGAAGAGGAACAGCTCGTCACAGATGCTCTCTGACTTCCACATCCACCCACGTACACACACCAATAAACAAAAATATCCATAAAACCAGGCATGGTGCCAGGCACCTGTAATCCTACCGCTCTGGGGACTGAGACAGGGGGAGCTGAAGTTCAACGCCAGCCTAAACTACATAGCAAGACCTTGTCTCAAAAAAAAAATTAAAAAAAAAAAAAAACTTGATTTGAAATTGTTGAATGGGTACAGAGCTTCAATTCTGCAAGAGGACGAAGTTTACAGGTTGGGTGGGCAATCATGAACTTAGACACTACTGGCCTGTACACTCTCCGGTGGTTAAGATGGCAGACTCCTTGCTGTCTATTTTACAATTAAAACTTTTAAGAGTATACGTAACAAGGCTGGGCATGGTGGCGCAAGCCTAAAATCTCAGCAACACTCAGGAGCCTGAAGTAAGAGGATCGTGAGTTCCACATCAGACTGGATTATGTTTAAAAAAAAAACAAAAACAAAAAACACATGTGCCAAGCGTCTGCTGAAAACTGGGGAATGGTGACTGACAGCCACAGGGATGAGGAAACCTCAGTGGTTGTTCGGGAAGTTAACTGGGGCATTCTCTGGGCAGTCCCTCCCAGTCTCAAGCCATAGGAACTAGGAGATGGGCGAAAGCAGACTGAAGGCCCGCCCAGACTTTCTGATTTTGATGACCTGGGTGGAGGGAGGACTTTGAATTTCTAATAAGTCCAAGCTGAGGAACCGGGTGATGCTGGCCTCCCAACTGCTCTCCCTCCTTCGCCTCTCCGGAGAGAGATAGCATCTGTCCTAGGTAGAGTGCAGAGTACACTCAAGGGTTCTCAAGGGACCAGGACCCTCCATACTAACAGACATTTACCAGGACCTACTAGCCTGCCCTCTCCACAATAAGGGGAGGCTATGGAAACTGTCACCAATCATTGTAAGCTTAACAGATTTCTAAAGTCCAGAGAATCAACACATGAGGAAGTAGAGTCAATCAAACCAACATGGTCAAAACACACACAGACACACACACACGCACACAGACACACACACAGACAGACACACACAGACACACAGACAGGCACACACATATGTAGACATACACACACACAGACACACAGACACAGACACACAGACACACAGACACACAGACATAGACACACATGGACACACACACGGACACACACACACATAGACACACACAGACACACAGACACACAGACACAGACACACACATTATTCTCACACTTTAGAGACCACAAAGAGGACAAAAAAAAAAAAAAAAAAGGAGGAGAAAGAGACTGGAAGAAAACGGTTAAGCCTAATACACACAAAACACGCCAATATTGAGTTTACTTACAAACTGGAATTCATTTCAGTTGTTTTAATCACTTTTAGACTGTAGGCATTCCTGAAGCCACCCCCCTGGATCTAAATGAAGACTGCATCCAGGCCCAGATACGGTGGCCCACATTTGTCTGCTCAGCGGTCTAGAGGCTGAAGCAAGATGACCATGAATTTGAATCTTCTCACTTCTCAAAGAGACCCTATCTTTAAAGTAAACAGAAATAAAAAGAAATCTAGAATAGATCAAAAAATGGATCAGGTCCATTTCTGCAGAAGGTTCCCTGCCCAGCCAATGACCCCCATAGCTCTCCCTCCATCCCCTAGACGCCTCTTCCGAAGCCTCATACAAATGGAACCAAAGACTCCATGCCTGTGTAGGCAGTACCTTGTCCTCTGTCATTGTATCCCACAGATGAGTGTCACACTGCTGTTGGTGAACACTCAGGTTGTTACCACTTAGCTCTTGTAAGTGACACTAAGACTATTCATATACATTCATGCTGAAGGATTTCTGTCTTGGGTCTGTGTTGACTGCCATTGTTTGGACATAAGATTTACTTGACTTTAATACCATGCAGTATCTGAGAATTCCAATTGTCCTATGTACTTACCAATACCAGACAATATCATTGTTTAAATTACTGTAAATGATAAGGGAGAGGCATGCATAGCTCTGATTTGCATAATCTAATGAGTAATAATAAGTCAGTCTTTATATACTGACTATTTGAATATCTCTCTTCAGTCTTTAGCCTGTTTTGTTATGGGATTGATTTTTTTTATTGGTTTATTAAGGATCTTTACATATGATATATACCCTTTGACAAAGATATGTGTATCTTTAGTTATTCTCTACCAGTCTGTGGCTTCCCTTCTTTATCTTATGATTTTGGTCTTCTGGTTATGAGAAGCCTTAATGAAATTGCCTATCAAGTTGTTTGTTAACTTACACTTCTTTGTATTCTATTTTGAAAACAGATGCTTAACCTCAAGTCCATGGAGACATTCTGCCATGCTTCCTTTTAGACATTTTTAAAGATTTATTTTATTTTTCACTGTGAGGTGCAGGGCATGTGCACTTGAGTGCAGGTACCTTCAGAGGCCAGAAGAAAGTGTGTGCACCTGGAGTTGGAATTAAAGGTGGTTTGCAGCCCAGTTGGTGTGGGCGTTGGGAACAGAGCTCAGACCCTCTGCAAGTGCTTTCAACTGATGAGCCATCTCTCCAGTCCTGCCTTTAAAAATCTGTATTATAGCAATAGCTTTTGTCTTTATACCTATAATCCAACATGTAACCTGTGTATGTTGTGAAGGATCCAGTTCTTCCCTCCCTCCCTCCTTCCCTCCCTCCCTCCCTCCCTTCCTCCTCCCACCTCTCTCTTCCCTGGAACCCCAAATGACTCAACTTCATGTAACAGCATTTTACTGATCAGCACCTCCACTGACTTGCTATTCGAATGCCTGTCTGAAGTCATGTGATCGAGTGAGTGAGACTGAGTGGACCCTCCAATCTATTTCAACGGTCCATCTGCTGTAATTACGTCAGGTTTTTTTGCGGGGAGGGGGACAGGGTTTTTCTGGCGGTGGTGCCGGTTCCTTAGGTAAGGCCTCAGTTTGTAGCTCTGTCTGGCCTAGAACTCACTATGCAGACTCACTATGTTGTCTAATTGTCAGAGATCCACCTGCCTCTACTTCCCAAGTGCGGGGATTAAAGGCGGGCACCACGATCATGATCATTGGTTAGTTTGTTTTGTTTTGCTTTGTTTTGTTTTTGTTTGAGATGGGGTCTTGCTGTGTATCCCTGGCTGTTCTGGAACTCCTTTCTAGATCAGGCTGGACTTGAACTCACAGAGATCCACTTGCCTCTGCCTCCCAAGTGCTGGGATTAAAGGTGTGTACCACCAACCCAAGTTGAGTTAGTTTGTTTTTAATATAGGTTTAGAGCGGGTGGTGGTCCTCTTAATTCCACCCACCTTTAGCTCTTGCTTTCCCAGGTCTTTTGCACTAAATGTGGACTAAACTCCTCAGTGTTCACTAAGATAAAACTGGACTTTTTGGAGTTACAGATCGCTCTGAGGTGCCTGATGTGGGTGCTAGGAATGAAACTCCGATCCTCTGGAAGATCAGGACATGTTCATAACCACTGAGCCATCACTTAAGCAGAGGGTAAATTTTTTAGAACTAAAATTATGGGGCCCATGCAACAACCATGATCAGAGGCAACTATTTACGACTAAACTATGTGGCTTTCTCACTTTGCACAGCAAGTTGTCTCAAGGCTTTGCTATCTGCAGACACAACCTTGTGTGAAGATTCTGACTATGGCGACACAAACTTGCTCTTGGCTTTGTCATCAATCAGTCTAAGCATCTTGCTTGTACCCCTGCCTGGGGAGGCAGGTGAGAGCCACGGTTCCAAGTGTGGGCTTGGAGATGGACAAAGGTAGTTAAAATATCATCTTGTTCTGATGCATGAGGGATGTGTCTCTAACAGACTCCTTAACATATGAGACTTTTGGGGCTGGAGATGAAGCAGTGGTTAAAAATTTGGGATGTTCTATCAGAGGACCCAAGTTCAATACTGAAGAAATAAAGTTTCATAGATGAGAAAAACAAAGTTATAAAAACAAGGTTTTGAGAAATACATCTGGTGGTCAGGATGCCTATGACAAACTTGTGACCTTTCTGAGAGATACATCTGATGTCATGATGCCCAGTGATATGACAGAGTTTTGGTGATTAAGATTCTGACTAAGCTAATCAAGACAAAACAAAAACAACTGTTCTCAGAAAGATCCCCTACCCCTCCCTGTGGTAAATTCCAAGAACAACCTCAAGATGTCATCCTGACCCTGCCCGGCCACCCAGTTCACCCCCCCCCCCCTCTAAGGGACGTGCCAACTTAGCCCTTTCCCAGTGATTCACCAAGGCCAGGTGTACGGCTGCATGAGGAAAGTGACCAACTGAGCCAAGAACAGCCCCTTGAGCAGGCCAGCCAATACCTGACCAGATCCTTTGTCCTGTGCACCACCAATGAGAATGGGCCAGCTAACCCTGTTGCTCTGTAACGAATAAAAGATGTGTGCTTTTTGGGTTCGGGGTTGCCTCTCCCTGTGTGGATGAGCAACCCCACGTACGTGGATTAAAAAACCTCATGCTATTGCAGCAGTCACTTTGTCAATCTGTGCTCTGTGGGTTGCGCTCCTGAGGTGAGGCCATTATGGGGTCTTTCAACAATACCTAGCACCCATCTGGCAGCTCACGGCAATCTATAACTCCAGTTTCAGGAGATCTGATGCTGTCTGAGAGCTCCGTGTTTGCATGCACTGCACAGACACACATTCAGGAAAACACTCACTTGCATACATACATACATACATACATACATACATACATACATACATACATCTTTAAAATGAGACATACAAGACTTTCACAGGCTCCAGTTCCAACAGTGGTGACTATGTCAAAGGTACATCGTGGGAACTGCTCAGAAACTTGAAACACCCAGAGAGCATCAGACTTTCAAGGAATGCTGTCTGCTACCATTGGGGCGAGGTTGTCTCCTGAAAGAATGACTCTGTAAGGCAGGAAATGCAGAGTGGAGAGGGAGGACAGGAACTCCCTGGAACTCAGCAACAGGACTCAGGCCCCATGAAAAAGGAACTGGCCGAAGGCAGCTGGGCACGCATGTGCACGTCTGTGCATACGTGTGCATTCCTATGTATACTAAGAGCTGTCCGTCCAGGCATGGGTATGGCAGAGTTACTATAAAAGAGCAAAAGCTAGGGATGATAGTGGAAATTCGAGAATGACACTGGGGACCAGCAAGATGGCTAGGTGGGTAAAGGTGCTTGCTGCCAAGTCTGACAACCCGAGTTCGATCCCCAGAACACCATGTGATGGAAGGGAAGGACTAACTCCTGTGACATCCATGTGAGCACTGTGATCACGTGTAACACACACACACACACACATACACACACACACACAGAGAGAGAGAGAGAGAGAGAGAGAGAGAGAGAGAGAGAGAGAGAGAGAATTAAAAAGAAGAAAGGCCATAGATCACCTGTCTCAATAACAGAATAACAACTACAGGCGCCACTGAGTGGACAGTACAAGTGAGCTAAGCTCACTCCTTCTTTCTCCTAAAGCCTGGAAAAAAATACTGTACTGACAGCAAATAGTGTTGGAGAAACGCCACGAGGGTTTTGGATTTATCTTAGGATATCAAGGCCCGAGGCGGGGAGAAGGACAGCCTCACCCAGGTGAGGTGGGAGTATCAGGCCGTTTCATTTGCATGTTAAAAACGGTGATATCAATCTATAGAGAGGCACTGTTAAAAGCCCTTTAATGAACGTAATTAAGTCATTTGATCTTCCCAGCAACCCCACAAAGTAGAGACTGTTATCATCCCCATCTCTTCAGATGAGGAACGGAAGGCATCCAGCTGTCCAGTCAGCTTTCTCAGAGTCGCACAGCCAAGTACACTGGATGTAAGCCCCAGAGACCGTGTTCTTAACCCCTGAGCCCCAAGCAGGTGAGCTGGGGCATATGAGTCTTCATAAGGTCACCGTATCACCATGTCTACTTAGTGCTTTCAATATTTTCCACTTCCAGACGTAATAGACACTTCTGCGCATCTAATTTTTCTCTTCCGTTGAATCACCTCTTCAGGACTGCCTCCTGTAAATGGCATGACTCTGTCCCTGGTGATAAAACACTTTACAGTCGTGGTTACATGTTGCATTTGCCAAACAGGCAGCACCAGTTTACGACGTTGTTACCAGGGGACGACTTTGCCACTTTCACCACCACCATAAGGAGCAGAGGGAGAATCACCGTCGACATAAACACCCAAGTCTATCGCATTTAAATTTAATAGACGCACAGCTGGTTGTTGGCAATTTGCAGCATGTGACGTGGCTAATAGCCGTTCAGCTGGGATTCTCTCTGAGTTCCAGGCCTTTTCGTTCACCACATCGGGTTAGCCGGAGTTGAGCTTTCAGCCTTCATTGTTCTTGGCCCTGTGGTCCCAGTCTATGCAGAACAGCAGAGGTAAGCGGCCCATGCCTTTGATTTTCTATCTACGGTGTGTGCTAGATGCAGACGAGCTGGATGTGGGTGCTGTATGAATTAAGTTCATCCTCCTTCCCTTCCTCCCTCCCTTCCTTCCTTCCTTCCTTCCTTCCTTCCTTCCTTCCTTCCTTCCTTCTTTCCTTTCTCCCTCCTCCCTCCCTCCCTCCCTCCCTCCCTCCCTTCCTTCCTTCCTTCCTTATTAATTCTGCTCACACTGAAAGGGGCCCTGGGACCAACAGAATGACAGAGACATTGGAGCTGAGTGACCTTGTTCGAAGCCTTGGCTTGCATTTTGTTCTGCTAGTTCTGGCTGGGTGGCCTTGGCTGCATTCCACGACTTCCTGATGCCTCTGTTTCCTTATCTTTAAAGCAGGGATAATAATACTCCCCACCCCCCCTCGCCTTTTCCTGTAAGAATGTGAGATAATGTTTGCAAACCTCTCACTCTTAGATGTTGGGACCTGTAATTATCAGTCCCATTGTGCGAGACAGGTTACATCCTACTGCTCAGCCTGGAGCATGTGTGCACTTCTACAGACTGTCCTGGACCAGCTTTCTCTCTGCATCCCAAAGCTCAGCCTAGGACATGATGGACCCCGGGAGGATTTGTTTACCGGATGGCTTGGAAAAGAAAAAATTCTCCCACAGCCTGCCCGAAAACCTCCACATGCTGAGGGTACACACTCGAAATGGAGAGTCTGAGAACTCGAACTCTTGTTTTTCTGAATGCACAGGCAGCCTTTCATACTGATAGGGAATTGGCTCCAGGACTCTTCCAGAGACTCGACTCCTGGATGTTCAAGTCCTTCAGGTAGAATGCTTCAGTCGACGCATGTAATGTGTGCAGTGCTCTTGTATGCTCCAACCGCATACTTAGAATGCTTAACCACATGCTTAGAAGGAGAACCTCGAGGTCTTGCTCCCAGACTAACACAAGGGAGGAGGCTGTTAGTGATCCGGACAGCCGCATGCTTTTTCCTGAATGTTTTTGACTGGTCTCAATCTACAGACATGGATAAGGCCTTAGGATCTTGTTCATGGGAAACCTGTGGCCAGTGGGGTCCACTGTCTTTCTTCTCCGTTATGCATAGCAGATGCCCTTTCCTCCACGCTGTGGCTCTGCTGCCTTTCCACTTTCCAAACGAAACCAAGGCTGTGTCCGAGGAGGAGTTTGGTGAAGGTTTCGGTGACATTGGATACCTGCTGCTTAGACGTTCTGGTTTTATCACTGAGAATCCAGAAGAACCCTTGGGCCCTGGTTTTCTCTCTGAGTGGTTGATTTCTCTAGCACAAGAGAAGCTGGCAGACAAATTCACCGTAACGAGATTAAGGTCTGAGTCCCACCCACCGTGTGACCGGATTGGCTGTGTTGGGACATATTGATGTTAGAGCTACATGGTGTGAAACAGATCAAAGTTTTGTTTTGTCTTCATTCAAAAACTGTAAAAAGAATTATTTCAATTATGTATCTGTGTGTCTCCTTTTCTGTGGGTATACACGGGTGTGGGACCCACGGAGGCCAGAAGAGGGCATCTGACTCCCCATGGCTGGAATCATAGGCAACTGTGTGCTCAGTGTGGGTGCTAGAACCCAGTCCTTTGAAAGAGGACCAAGTGTTCTTGTTTTTTTCTTTTTTAAGATTTATTTTATTTTATTTATATGAGTACACTGTAGCTGTCTTCAGACACACCAGAAGAGGGCATCAGATCTCATTACAGATGGTTGTGAGCCACCGTGTGGTTGCTGGGAATTGAACTCAGGACCTCTGGAAGAGCAGCCAGTGCTCTTAACCACTGAGCCATCTCTCCAGCCCAGGAACAAGTGTTCTTAAGAAGAGCCGGGGCATCTCTCCAGCTCTCGTTCAGTTTTGACTCTGTATAAACAAGTGGCCTAACCGTTTGGCAGTTTTGACAAAGCCAGTGTGCGTTATTGTCAGCATGCTGATGTGACCAAACCTGACACGTCAGCTTTGCATCCGAGCTCCGCTTCCAAACCTGCCTTCTGTTCCCATCAAAAATAGGCTTGCTGCTTTGGTGAAGTGTCGGTGCCGGGACAAGTTTTTATGAGTAATCCCCACAGGAAGAGGAAGTAGGCTAATTTGGATGCCAAAGCTTGTGGGGTGTGTTAAACGATGGGCTTGTGGTGTTTTAAAAATCAGTTCGAAAAGTACTCTCCCTCCCCACCCCCCCAGCTAGCATTTCTGGATTTGAATTTGGCACAGGGTATTTTTAGTGCTGTAGATGACAACATGATCTGGCTGGTGTTTTACACCTGGGATATTCTTTATGATTGATCACTGGGCTAGCAGCCTTCGCATGTTGAATCCTTCGTAAGAATCCATTTTCATACTCGTCAGCCTTCTACTCAAACGTCGGTGCAAACCACGGGTCTAGTCAAGTCATTCTCTTGCTTGGCCATTCTGCTTCTCTTACAACCAAACCCAATGTCATCCTGGTCATCCTGACTTGAAAAGAGCTGATCCTCTCTCCAGTTAATTTCCGCACTCCCCACAGCTTCTTTAGAGCCTCCCCTCCCCACTTTGTCTACCTTCCCCTTTCTTTGTTTATAATTCAGGTAAAATCCACATGTCCTAGAATTAACCATGGGTTCCTCTTGCTGTTATGAAACACCATGACCAAAGCGACGTAGGGAGGAAAGGGTTTATCTGACTTATGCTTCCACATCACTGTTCATCATCAAAGGAAGTCAGGGCAGGAATTCAAACAGGGTGGGGACCTGGAGGAAGGCGCTGATGCTGAGGGCATGGAGGGGTGCTGCTTACTGGCTTGCTCAGCCTGCTTTCTTATAGAAACAGGACTGCCAGCCTGGGGGCAGCCCCACCCATGTCACCAGTGAAAAAATATGCCCCACGGGCTTGCCTACAGCCTGATCTTATGGAGACGTTGCTTTTCCTCAGCTACAAAACTGGTCAGCACGGTGTTAAATAAATGAATTCTCTGGTGTTTAGTTCATTTGCAATGCTGTGTAACCTGGGAGGGTCTAGAATCACTTAGGGGACAGACCTCTGGGTCTGTTTGTGAGGAAGTTTTAGTTTGGGTTATCTGAGGTGTGACGGCCCCTCCTAACTGTGGATTGGGTCTAGCCTGAATCGAAAGGGGAGGCAGTCATTGGTCTCTCTGCTTCCTGACTGCAGATGCAATGGCCTCATGCTCCTGCTGCTGTGCCCTTCAAGCCACGATGCACCTGACCCTAGAACTGCGAGCTGAAGTAAACCCTTTCTTCCCTAAATTGCTACTTTGTCACAGAAACAAGGAACGTGTTAGTACAGCTGCAATCTAGTTCCTGGGGATTTTTATCACTCCCAAAGGAAATCTGTTCTAAGAACCCTCCCCTTCTGGCTCCCTACAGTAAGCAATCTGCATTCTGTCTATAGACTTGCCTCTTCTATACATCAACTCATATAGTTCCAGATTTTTGAGTCTGGCTTGTTTTGCTTAGTTTAATGTTTTGAAATTTCATCCACATGGTTGAGTGTCTCAGAGTCTTGTTCTCTTTAATGGCAGAGGTTGGACTGATAGTCTCCTGTCTGGACAGTTCACATTTGATTTACCCAGTGACCCACTAATGGGCATTTGGGTTACCCCTATCTTTTGAATAATGCATATATGTGTCCACATGTGTTTGAGCGTCTGTTTTATATACTCTGAGACATAATCTATATCTACCCTTGACCTTGCTGGCTCACAGGGTAGTTCAATATTTAACACATAAAAAACCTACCAGACTTTTTCTTCTCTTTTCTAACCATAACAGTATATTTAAAAGAATATATGTCATAGTAAACTATGAGATATCCTTATTTGGGGGCAGAGATTGTCTGGAATTCATGTGTCAACTTCTAGTACCTGGTACAGGGGCTTCACAAAGATATTTAATAAGTGCTCGTGGATTGGATTGCCTTTAGAAGGGCTGGTGTGTGTGTGTGTGTGTGTGTGTGTGTGTGTGTGTACTCACGTATGCACGCACATGTGTTTAAGCCATAGGTCAACCTTCAGAACCATCTTTCTTTTTGTTTTGGAGACAGGTTCTCTCACTGGCCAGCAATTAGGGTAGGTTGGCTGTCCATTCAACCCAAGAATCTGCCTGTCTCAGCCTTGCCAGTCCTAGGATTACACACATGTATTGCCATGACAATGTAAAAAACGTGTGTTTTGGAGATGAGCCTGCTCTTCACTGCTTGCATGGCAAACACTTCAATGGTGGAGCAACTTCCCCAGCCCACGAACAATTTTATCTTTAAGGAAGAAGTGGAATGTCTGCGGTGAGGCTTTGGAATTAGAGATAACCCAGGCAGGAAGAGGGAGCAGGTCCATCCAGGAAAACCCCTACCAGTCCTTTGAACAAAGGGAGGGGAAGGCCATTGTGGGAGGATTAGTTTACAAGCTCTCAGGCTTCTCCTCTTGGTTTGCCTTAACTCATAACTTTATGGGGAATCACATCCTTCTGCCAAATGAAACGATCGAATATTTCAGCGACACACAGTCTTTTTGTTGCTAGTGGAAACATGACTTGAGAACGATGAACTGAGGCTTGAGAGACTGCTCAGAGGTTAGGAGCACTTGGTGCTCTTGCAGAGAGGTTCTGGGGCAGGTTATATAACCATCCACAACTCTGATCGAATCACTCTTCTGACCTCTGAGGGCACAGGTATGCATGTGGTACCTGTACACACGTGCAGGTGAAACACTCATATACGAAAAGTAAAATAAAGGAATGGAATAAGTAAGGAAAGTATGAAGTCATAGGTATGGGCCCATGGGGCTCATTTGATGGGAGAGTGTGGTGGTATGGGTAGGGAGGAGGCAGGACATGAACTTGACCTGGAGAGAGTGGCGGCCTGGGTAGGGAGGAGGCCAGGCACCAGCTTGGCCTGATTCTTCACCTCCCAAGAACCTCAGCAAAGCTCCAAGACTCCACATATCCTGTGTATTCAGAACCCCTCAAAGATGAACAAAGCTAATAGACACATTGTTCTTCAAAGACACATTGTTAAAAAGCAGTACAGGGGGGCTTTAAGATTTAAATGGCAGGGATTCAGACATGGTTCAGTGGTTAGCAGCACTGACTGCTCTTTCAGAGGACCTGAGTTTAGTTCATTGCACCCACATGGTGGCTCACAACCATCTGTAACTCCAGTTCCAGGGAGAACTGCCACCCTCTTCTGGCCTCTTCAAGCATCAGGTACACAGACTCACATACATACATACATACGTACGTACATACATACATACATACATACATACATTCATACATACAAGCAGGCAAAATACCCATGCACATAAAATGACTAAATCTTTAAAAAAGATTTAAATAACAACTGAAGGCTGGGAATGTGGCTCCATGGTGTGTGTGATGCTTGCCTTTCATGCACAAGGCCCCAAGCTCCATCCCAACACTGAGAAGTAAATACACGATTTTTAAAAAGTAACTTAAGTGAGAACTGAATCAGAAAGCTTTCTTGAAACATAGTAATGTGTGTTCTTGGCTAAGAAGGGAGTTCTCTAGCCCTTCCTCAACTTTTTATATTAAAAAAGAAAGGATATTGAGGGCAGGTTTCATGACCAGAACTGCCAAGCGTCTGTTACTATGAACTGAACGGATTCCTGACCCGTGAGAGGCTCTCCAGCACAGCACAGGAGTGGGCAGGCCTAGTCTTGTCCCATGCCTGGTTCATTCGCTTTCTTTGCCTCTTTCTTTTGACAAAACATCTGAAAGCATGCTGTTTACACTCTTCCATTTACACAACTTCCCCCTCTTTTTGCTTCTGAATCAGGGCATAGCAGAGATGACCCCCTCTCCCCCAATACAGAGTGGCCACTGCTGACCTGGCCCCTCACTTCCCCTGGCCTGCTTGGCTTCTTTGACTGCCACTGACGCTCATGAGTAGGCCATGTCTGGGGCGATCCTGCCTGAACCTCAAATTCTCTCGTGTTTATTCAGCTTGAGAGACAGGAACTGTCTCAGGTGGTGAGCTGGGAAGATAGCTTACACAGATATCTGAATTCCTGGGAACACTGAACGTCCGACTTGCTGTTGCAGAATGAACACCATTCCTAGCTCACTGATAGCCCCCTCCTTTGATTTTTTGTGGGGGCTCTTCCTGGTTGGAATGCTGCAACTCTATTTTTTTTTTTTTTTTTTTTTTGGTTCTTTTTTTTTCCGGAGCTGGGGACCGAACCCAGGGCCTTGCGCTTCCTAGGCAAGCACTCTACCACTGAGCTAAATCCCCAGCCCCTGCAACTCTATTTTTAAAAGACAGTTCTGGAGACCTGGATCTACCTTTTCACAGGAGAGCCCCTATGATGAAAACAGAAAGACATTTCAAGCTCAATATCTCTTAACTTCCTCAACACTGGCTTTCGCTTCAAAATGGAAACGAACGCAAGGACACACACGGCCCCAATCCCTCCACTTCTTAAGAGAACTCACGGTTGTCTTCGGGTGGCCCACGTGGTGGTAACCCCTCTTGCTCCACCATGCTGCCCGATGCTGACTGGGAAGCTGTAATCCTTTAACTAGCACTTCAGAAAAGCGCCGGTCTGTCCTGCAAACCCTGGGACTTGTCTCAGAAGTCTCGCCTCCATCGGCTTCCAAGCGCTAATGTTACAGGATTATTTTCTCCTGGGTAAACCTGTGAAACAGGTCTTCAGGCTCCAGTTCGTGTGTCAGAGTTTTTAATTGATTCTTCACCAGGTCTATCCACCCCATAATAGTAGTGCTGTGCACAGGACATGTTTTACAGGAATAGTCACCCGGAGCTTAATTTGTTGTCGCATAGCAGATGGACTGTTTCACAATGCAAATAAATTTGTTTTGCGCCCTGACGATTGTGCTTGAGGAAGAGCTCTTTACAGAGGCTGCGTGCGGCTGGTGAGATCCCCGCCTCCTGAGCACGGCTTCTTGCTCGTCCTGAAGAACAGTTCAGCAGAAAAGAGTACTACCAGGGCCTAGGCCAGCAGACAGGGGTGATCCGACATAAAGTACCATATATGTTCCCTTGTTATCTTCCTGATAATATTGTAAAGAGGGAAGGACGGCTACCATTATGCTCCTTTAAGAAGTAAGAATCCTGGGGCCCAAAGAGGCTCATGCTCTGTTCAAGGAAACGCAGTGAGTAAGAGGTCCAGGAAGGCTAAATAGCAGATGCTCTGTTTAGTAATTACCATTTCCTTGGCCAATAGCCAAGATTATGCCATGAGACAGGTCCATTTTCTGTTTCTCATGTTTCATAAATTTTAGAGGCTAAAATTTTGTGTGCGTGGGTGTTTTGTTTGTATGTTCATGCACCACATGCATGTAGTACCTCAGGAGGCCAGAAGAGGGCACCAGACCCCTCAAACTGGAGCTAAATCAACTTTCAAGTGGTCAACGGCATACTAAAGCAATTACGATCTTGTATCTAGGACCTCACCAAGCCCTTTCCACTTCTGTAAGGGCTAAATGGGTTATCCCCATGCAGTATGTAAAACAAGCTTGATTCGGTGGCCTTCCCTTGGCATTATTAAGTGCTGAGCAATGCAAAATAATCTGAATTTTTATTCCTGTCACTCAAAAAATCCTGAAGGAAATCTGTCTGTGATAAAGTGAATACTTCTGTTAGAATCCTGTCATATCCTGTCTCCCTTTTCTTCCTATTTTTTCTATCTACCCATCTGCCTGCCCTGAATCTATCCACTCACCCACCCCCCCACCCATCCATCCATCCATCCACCCCCACCCCATCCATCCATCCATCCACCCACCCACCCATTCATCCATTTCTTTGACCATCTGCCTGCCTGTCTGTCTGTCCATCCATCCACCTATCCATCTGCTTGCCCTATCTATCTATCTGTCTGTCTATTTCTATCATTTATCATCTAATCTAGCTACCCATCCATTTTTATCTGTTTACACATGTATCAGTATTTATCATCCACTCCTTCGCCTGCCTGCCTTATATCTGTCTTCAGTACCTCAGTCAAATCAAACCCGAAATCTCTCAAATTGAGGTAGTATAGTGTTTAAAAAATATTCTCAATTCCTCCCCATTTCATTTTCTCTTTCTCTTTTCCCGGTTTGTCCCTCTTCCCTCCCCTTCCTCCTCCTCTCCCACTCCCTCCTCTCCCTCTCCCCCTCCTCCTCTTTCTCCTCTCCCTCCTCTTCCCCCTCCTCTTCTTCCTCTTTTTCCTATTTCTCCTCTTCTGATATTTTCAAACCTGGTAACACTCTTTCCCTTTCAACGTGAGTAGGAATATCCCTTCATCTGTGTAGTGCAGCTGGGGAGAGAAGGCAGTGAGCACAGAGTCATCAGCAGTGCACTGGGTTCGCGATGGCGGGGCATGGGCAGCAGAAGGAGAGCCAGGGAAACAGACAGTGCTTCCTTAGTGAGAGATAAAGGCAGAAAGGAAGGGGAACAGGAGCTTCTTGAGGGCACACGGCTACTGACAAAGCTGTGTCTTAAGTCTGTGCATTAGTGACATGAGCCCTGTTTTTTATTTTCTTTTAAAGACAAGGTCTTTCTATGTATACCTCGCAGTCTTGAAGCTCACAGTGTAGGCCAGGCTGGCCTGGACTCAGAGGTCTGTGTCTTCTGAAAGCGGAGACTAAAGGCTGTGGCACCATGTCACTTGCCACCTGTCTGGCTTCTGCAGAACTCCGATGAGAGCGCCATCACTTGCTTTTTCTCATTGCTTTGACCAGTCACGTGCTGAGAGGGAGTGTAAGGTGGGGTGGGGTGGGGAGGGATTACCTTGGCTCACAGTTTGAGGGTACAATCCATCGTGGCCAAGCAGGCAGTGGTGAAAGGGGCTGTCAGCTGTGGCAGCAGGAGTGTGAGGCTGCTTGTTCACATCTGAGTGGACCAGGAAGCGAGCAAGGGGAGTGCTTGCTTAGTTGCTGCCTTCCTTTTCTCCTTTTTGACTTAGTTTGGGACCCCCATGTCAGGCAATGGTGCCATCCACATTTCGAATGGGGGTTCTCTCATGAGTTCTTTCCAGAAACTCCCTCACAGGGACAACTGCAAGGGCGCCTCATGGATGTCCTAGATGTTTCTTAATATAATATGGTTGACAATCAAAATTAATTAGCACAGGCGTCTGGAGAGATGGCTCAGTGGCTGAGAGAGCGTACTGCTCTTCCAGGGGACCCTGGTTTAATTCTCAGCACTCCTTTGGTTGGCTCATAACTGCCTGTACTGCCAGTTCCCTCGGATCTGATGCCCCTGGCTTCTGTAAGCCTGCCTTGTGTGCACATGCCTACACAGACACACAGAGATACACACAATTAAAAACCAAATGAATCCTTAAAAATTACTACAGGGGGAAAGTCAAACAATTAAGACTCACA
Source organism: Rattus norvegicus (assembly GCF_021556685.1). Classification (NCBI taxonomy): domain Eukaryota; kingdom Metazoa; phylum Chordata; class Mammalia; order Rodentia; family Muridae; genus Rattus; species Rattus norvegicus. The sequence continues at coordinate 77,264,731 of NC_141538.1, forward strand.
CCCCCCTCCTCCTGGGCCCAGTGCTGCCAAGCACTAATGCATAAGTCAATGCAGGAAAGTTATAAAAACTACCCAGAGTTATATGACATCCATTGGTCTGGTGCCAGCCAGTCACAGGGCAACCTGAGAGGCATGGGCTAGTGTTGAGGGGAACGCAGCACATCCACCAAACGACGAGGATAGAAAACTTTAGCACTGTTCTCTCATTGAAAACGAACATACAGTAACACCTCAACTCCCCGTACCTTAAAGAGCTCATCATGCTTGTTTTTCTATTCACGTGGTGGGATACTGTTCATGGCTTGTTTTACATTAGTCTAAGTTTGTTAGCATTTACTCTGTGGCCTAGGCTATCAACAACCTTGGAGAGCGTTTAGTGTGAGCTGAAAGGGTGTGTAGACAGCTGTTTGGGGCTATCATACTCTCGTACCCTCGGTGTTGACCCAGCTAAAGTTGGTGGGAGTTTGGAGAGCTTCTGTTATCTTGTTTCTGTGTGTGGGTGTGTGCATGGGTGTACTTGTATATGCAGGTATGAATGTGTGTGTGAACAATAGAAGTCATTCTTGGGTGCTGTTTCTTAGGAGCCATTAACCTGTCTCCTCCCTCCCTCCCTCCCTCCCTCCCTCCCTCCCTCCCTCCCTCCCTCCCTCCCCCTGTCTGTCTCTCTGTGTCTCTGTCTATCTCTGTCTCTCTGTCTCTGTCTCTCTCTGTCTCTCTCTGTCTCTCTCTCTCTCTGTCTCTCTCTCTCACTTACATACACGATTTCTCTGTATGGCCCTGGCTGTCCTGGAACTCACTCTGTAGACTAGGCTGGCCTTGAACTCAGAGATCCACCTGCCTCTGCAGAGAGCCCCATGGAATCAACAGAGTATGCCACCACTGCCCTGCTCTCCTGCTTTCTAAAGATTTATTTTATTTTTAATTACATGTATGCGTATTGTCTATGCGAGCATGTGCATGCATGTACCAGTGTGTATTCTCTATGTGAGTATGTGCTTGCATGTACTGGTGCCTGCAGAGGTCTTCAGAGGTCTTTGGATCTCTTAGGAGCAGAAGTTTCAGGATGTTGTGAGCTCCCTGATGTGGATGCTGGGAAATGAACTCAGCTTCTCTGAAAGGGCAGTGGGTTCTCTCTACTGCTGAGCCACTTGTCTAGCCTGCTTTCTCTTCCTTCCTTTCTTTCTTTCTTCCTTCCTTCCTTCCTTCCTTCCTTCCTTCCTTCCTTCCTCTGTCTCTCTTTCCTTTTCTTTCTTTCTTTCTTTCATTTTTCTTTCTTTCTTTCATTTTCTTTCTTTCCTTTTCTTTCTTTCTTTCTTTCATTTTTCTTTCTTTCTTTCATTTTCTTTCTTTCCTTTTCTTTCTTTCTTCCTTCCTTTCTTTCTTTCTTCCTTCCTTCCTTCCTTCCTTTCTTTCTTTCTTCCTTTCTTTCTTTCATTTGTTTGCTCTTTCTTCTCCCCACTCCCTCCCCTTCTCTTTTTTCCCTGGTTTTTGAAGACAGGATTTTCTTGTGTAGTCCTGGCTGTTCTGAAACTAGCTCAGTAGACCAGGCTGGCCTCAAACTCGGAGATCAACTGCTTCTGCCTCCCTCATGCTAGGGCATGCCTGGCTTTTTATGAAGTCTTTGGGGCTAGAACTCAGGTCTCTATGCTTCCACAGCAAGCACTTCACTGACTTTCTCCACAGCACCAAGGTTTATTATATCTTTCCCAATTTCCTGTGCACTTCTACCAGTTAGTGAGAAACACAGAACACTCCAGGAGCAATTGCATGTTTGGTTCTTTGTGTGTGTGTGTGTGTGTGTGTGTGTGTGTGTGTGTGATGTATTTTAAAGATTTGTTTTAAGGACGTATACTTTTTATAACCATGATGTCTTGTAGGTGTAGCAATAGAAGTGAACTTTTTGTTACTATGCAATATACTTCTTTATATCTGGTAATAGATATTCCTTGTGATGGTTTCTACTTTGTCTACTTTTAATTAGTGGTTTTTGTGGCATGTCTTTTCCTATTTTAATTTTATTGTATCTATTTAAGGTGAGGAGTGGTGTGTGTGTGTTCTTGTTCATGTGTCATTGTTCTTGTCTTAATTAGTGTTTCTATTGCTGTGATGAACCACCATGACCAAAAGTTAAGGAGGAAAGGGTTTGTTTTGCTTACACTTCCACATTGGTAGTCTATCAGGACAGGGACTCAAACAGGCCAAGTACCTGGAGGCAAGAGCTGATGCAGAGGCCATGGAGGGGTGCTGCTTGCCGGCTTGCTCCTTGTGGCTTGCTCAGTCTGCTTTCCTTTAATACTTAGAACCGTCAGTCCAGGGATGGCACCTCTCACAATGCACTAATTAAGAAAATACTCTATAGGTTTGCCTACAACCCCATCTTATGGAGTTATTTTCTCTTTCCTTTCTGTTGTGTCAAGTTGACACAACATTATCTAGCACGGAGTAAGTATGGAGGCCAGAGGACAGCTTTTGGGTGTTGGTCCTTGCCTTCCCTGAGACAGTCTCTTAACTGCTTTCTGAGCTGGGCTCACCTGACCTTCAAGCAACTATCTATTCTCCTGTCTCTGCTTCTCATGTTTCAGTAGGGGGTGCTGGGACTACGCAGGTTTTTTTCTTCTTTTTTCTGGGTTCTGGGTTCTGAATTCAGGTCACTAGGCTTGCACACTGTGGTATGGTTTAGATGAGTAATGTCCCCTGCAGAACACTTGGTCCCAAGTTGGTGTTTGGTTATGGGACTGTTAAGAAGTGCTGCCCGCTGGAGGACGTATGTCACCTTGAGGATGTAGAGCCTTCGCCTACTTCTCTCGTTCTTCTCTTTGTGGATAAAATGTGATCGGCCTTGTGATATGGGTCAGCTCACCGGCTGCTCCTGGACTCTACCCTGACTCAGTTCCTAGCACTCACATGACAGCTCACAACCATCTATGACTCCTGTTGTCAGAGATCAGATGCCCTCTTCTGGCCTCCAAGGGCATTAGGTGCACATGTCCACTACTGTCCACCACTGTTGTCCAACAGTGTCCACCACTGTCCCCTACTTTTGTCCACCACTGTCCAACACTGTCGTCCACCACTGTCCACTACTATCCACCACTGTTGTCCACCCCTGTCCACCACTGTCCACTTCTGTCCACCACTGTTGTCCACCACTGACTAACACTGTCCACTATTGTTCACCACTGTTGTCCACAGCTGTCCACACTGTCCACCACTATCCACCACTGTCCACCACTGTTGTCCACCACTGTCCACCACTGTGGTCACAACTGTCCACCACTGGGGTCCATCACTTTTCAGGGCCTGGTTTATGCGTGTTTTGGGGATGGAACTCAGGCTATCAGGCTTGCGTGGTGACACTTTTCCCCCTCTGAGCCCTCTCCTCAGACTTCTTGGCTGTTTACCTTTAATGCAACTGTTGACATATTTGGATTGATTCTGCTCTTCATTTTCGGTTGGTCTTGGTGTTCTTTTCTTTCCTGTCTTCCTCAGACTAGATACTTGATATCCCATTTTTTTGTTATGTCTCTGACTTTTGTCTATGACTCTGTAATTTTTGTACATGCATTTTTATTGCTTCCTCAGTATGGCATACATACCTAACATTTTGTTTTACAGTTTTGCAGAGCTGAGGTCCAAATATAGAGTTGTCACACATGTGAGGCAAGTGCTTTACCACTGAGCTACGTCCATAGCTCCACACCTAAAGATGCATAGTCTACTTAGAGTTAATATTTCATGAAAGAAGGTAAAATGTGGCAGCCTTAGAACAATCCACATCTCCTCCCCTCTATAGCAAGACTGCACTTCTAATGTCCACAGAGGTTCAAAATCCTGCCAGACAATACTAAATGTTTGTGCTTACAGTAGTCGGTGGTCAAAGGACAATTTGCATCATACTTGTGGGAGTGGGTTCTCTCCTCCCTCCACGTGGGTTCCAGGAGTTGAACCCAGGCTTGGCAGCGGGGCACTTGCCTGCTCAGCCATCTGGCAGTCCAACCTTTTCATTTTCAATCTTTGATATTTCCATAATCTATTACTGTTGCCGTGTTGTTACTGCTACAGGGAACATTTGGAAGGCGAACATTAGGACTATTAATGGGGAAAACCATATGACTTAGATCAGTTCAAGTGGCTTTGCTGTTTACAAGGTCATGACCTGAATGCAACCTCCCTTAGTATCCTCACTGGGACAGTGGGGGTAATGACAGTATTTGCCGCAGAGAATTACTGCATTAAGGAAGACAATGCTAATAAAAGATTTTGCACAGTGTTTTGAAACTTACTAGGGGCTTGACACATGGCAGTTACTGATGTGGTGATAGTGATAATTATTGTTATGATATACAATGGGACCAAGTCACCACACTTGTGAGTCAAGTACAAAAGGCTTAGGAGGCAGTCACCCAGCCACAGTCTATGCCTTAAACTACAGAGACACCTTCTCATTATCCCAGAATGTGTGTGAGGCTTGAATTGACAAGACTGTTTTTGGTTATTAGGGTCAACAGTTTAGGAAATGGAGATTCTTGGATACAACACCATTCACATCTCCCTCAGCTCAAGTCAGTGACAAGAATGATGCAAACTCCAGAGTTTTCAGAAGTGTGAATCAGGCCTGAGAATGTGGAGTAAACGGAGTTTCTTGGTAATTCAGTGTATGCACTGAAATTTGCGAAAGAAACACATTCTTAGAAAGAAATGAAAGGTTAGGGGTACAGGGGCAGGAGGAAGAAAGACAAAATAGCATGAGGGAAAGAGGAGTTGGGATGCTGCTGGGGATTAGAGTACTGTCCACCCCCTGTATTTCTTTGTGTGTGTTTATGTGTGTGCATATGGTATGTTGGTATGCCTGCATGTACTTCTCTATGTGGATGGCCATGCACACATAGAAAATTTTAAAATGTCACACATATTATGAAATAGTGACTCTCAGTCCTTTCGTTGCTTGAGTTTTTTTCTTTTTTCTTTTTGTTATGTAGCTGGCAGTAGTTCCAAGTTGGTCTGGAACTATGTAGACCAGGATGGCCTAGAACTCTCTATGTAGATCGGGATAGCCTTAAGCTCATAGAGACTTGAGTCCTCTGTCTCTTGGTATTAAAGCTATGTGTCACCACAGTCAAGTTCACTTGATAATTTCGTAGAAATATTTTTATGTGTCACGAGTGTTTTGCCTTTGTGTGTGTATGTGCTGTGTGTATGCAGTTCCAAAGGAGGTCAGAAGGGGGGTACCAGATCCCTTGGCACTGGAGCTACAAATAATTCTGAGCTGTCATGTGGGTGCTGAGAACTGAATTCAAGTCATCTATAAGAACAGTAAGTACTCTTAACCTCTGAACCATCTCTCTAGTTCCTTGACAATTTGTGGTGGTTTGAATATACCTGGCTCAGGGAGTGGCACTATTTGGAGGTGTGGCCTTGTTGTAGGAAGTGTGTCACTGTGGGCATGGCTCTAAGTCCCTCCTCCCAACCATGTAGGAGCCAATCTTCTAGTAGCCTTCAGATGAAGATGTAGAACTCCCAGCTCTTTCTGTACCATGCTTGCCTAAATGTTGCCATGCTTCTGCCTTGATGATAATGGACTGAACCTCTGAACCAGTAAGCCTGCCCTAATTAAATGTTCTTACAAGAGTTGCTGTGGTCATGGTGTCTGTTCACAGCAGTAAAACCCTAACTAAGACAGAAGTTGGTACCAGTGACTGTGGTATTACTGTGATAGGCCTGACCATGGTTTTGTTTGGAAGAGTGTGTATTTTCGGACTTCGGATTTGGAAAGCAGTGGAATCCTTTAAGTGGAGCTTGATGGGTTATCCTAGTAGGAGTATGCAAGACTCTGTTGCTGATAGTGATTTGAACTGTCCCAAGAGGTTTCAGTGGAGAAGAATTTCAGTATGAGGCATAGACTCTTTTTGTGGTATTTTGGTGACAAATGTGGCTGCTTTCAGCCCTTGTCTGAAGAGTGTGCCTGAGGCTAATGCAAAGAGATTTATATTAATTGCAAAGGGAGACAAAGGGAGTCTCAGAAACTGCCAGCATAGACTTGGCTCTCTGGTTAAGTCTCATGAAGAGCATTTTGATCAAGTGTAGCAAGCTTTGAATGGAAAAATAGAAAAGGGTGCCAGAAAGTGAAATGGAGCTGAATCCTGTGTTCACAGATATTATATTGAGTTAAGGGAGCGGTGACCTTGGGGCAAGATTTCACCCAGTTAAGTTTAGGTCCAGGCATTTAGGTATAAGCCTTTAATTTCAGGAGGCAAAGGCAAGCCAATTTCCCAGTTTGAGGCCAGCGTAGGACAGAGAAGTTTCTAGGTGAAGAAAAGTTTAAGTCCAGGTGTGGTAGTATGCACCTTTAATCCCCTTAATCCCAGTATTCAGAAGACAGAGCCATGCAGATCTCTGAGTTCAAGGTCAATTTACAAAGCAAGTTCCAGGACAACCAATCTTAGGCAATGAAGGAGTTGGAAAACAGAAAGCTGGTAATAAAGGAGGTCATGACCCAGCTCCAGCAAGCAGCAGAACTCTGCAGCTTTGGTCGTGAGGCTGAAGCTTGGCACCATGAAGAGAGCCTATGGGTGAAGCTTATTTGCAGTGGAAGACTCCAGCGTATTGGAGATGCCAGAACCATGGGATGACCAAGAACAGCAGCAGCAGTGGAGTGGAGTCAGAGGTTAGAGTGCTACAGAGGGCAGAGCTGGAGACGTGGTGCAAGCCCTTTGGAGGAGTCCAGAAGATCATGTGTGGATCCCAGACATTGGAACAAGAAGCTGTGAAGTTGACTTGGTGACCCCGAGATGTTAAAGATGACAGAGCTGTAGTCTATCTACTGAGGAAAGCTGTTAACAGAGTCGAACCAGCCCAGGAGAAAGATGCTTGTTGCAGACAACAAAGATGAAAAAAGAGTTGGAGATCTGAAGACCGCTTTGACACCAGATATGGAGATGCAGAGTTTGGAGTTTGCCCAGCTGGTTTTCATTCTTGCTTTGGGGATTACAGTTAAATGATTGGATGAAATTCAGAAGAGACTTTGAACTTTGGACTTTTTTTTTTTGGTTCTTTTTTTCAGAGCTGGGGACCGAACCCAGGGCCTTGCGCTTCCTAGGTAAGCACTCTACCACTGAGCTAAATCCCCAGCCCCGAACTTTGGACTTTTAACATTCTTGAGACTGATATAGAGTATGGGGACTTTGGAAGTTTGATTAATATGTATTTTTTATTATGTTATGGCTAAGTATGCCCCCCCATAGACTCATGTGTTTGCTATGGGGGCTAGGGAGTGGAATGTGATGTTTTGAATATGCCTGGCCCAGAATGTGGCAGTATTAGGAGGTGTGACCTTGTTGGAGGAAGTGTGACACTGTGGGTATGACCTTTAAGACCCTTTTCCTAAACACATAGGAGCCAGCCTTTTCCCAGTAGCCTTTGGATGAAGATGTAGAATTCTCAGCTCTTCTTGTACCCTGCTTGCCTAGATGCTGCCATGCTCCTGCCAGTTCCATGGACTAAACCTCTGAACCTGTAAGCTAGTCCTAATTAAATGTCCTTACAAGAGTTGCCATGGTCATGGTGTCTGCTCACAGCAGTGAAACTCTAAGACACAAATTTTAAATTACATTGAATTTATTCATTTATTTAATGAATGTGTGACCGTTTTGTCTCCATGTATGCCGTGGGTACTACACATGTGCCAGGTGCCCACAGAGGCCAGGGAAAGGGTGTTTGATTCCTTGGGACTGGAGTTGCAGATGGTTGTGAGCTGATAGGTAGGTACTGGTAGCCAAACCCAAACTTTAAGTGTTCTTTACCAACTGAGCTGTCTCCTACACCCTCGTGAATGTCTATTCATAAATATGAACATTCTAGTCACGATTTTTAAAATTTATGCATGAGTGCTTTGTCTGCAACACACATATGCCTAGTGCCCACAAAGAAGAGGGCACTGGATCCTCTGGAACTAGATGGAGTTAAGGATGGTTATAAGGAGATGGAGAGAGGGCTCAGGGGTTAAGAGCACTGACTGCTCTTCCAGAGGTCCTGAGTTCAATTCCCAGCAACCACATGGTGGCTCACAACCATCTGTAATGGGATCCGATGCCCTTTTGTGGTGTGTGAAGACAGCTGCAGTGTACTTATGTAAATTTTAAAAAAGGATAGTTATGAGGTATCATGTAGGTGCTGGGGTCTGAACCCAGGTACTCAGAGCAACAAGGGATTTTAAGGGATGAGCCATCTCTCTAGCCCTAGTCACCGTTTCTAATGGCGCTGCTACTCCCTCTGACTTCCTTCCTACCCTCCCTCCAAGTTGTGTCTTCTTCCTTTGCTTATTCCAAGTTTGTTTCCTGCTTATTCTTCCTCATTCTGATCCACCACTTCCTTGGTGCCCAATCCCATAGTTTGCCTCCGTAGTCTCAGTTAAACACATTTCCTGGTCTATCACTTTGAAACACTTCAATGGTGCTCTTTGGCCTTCAGGATGAAGTCCTTGCTTTTCCAGGTTTCCCAGTAGCCTCTTGTAAAGCTCTCTGCTCTCCTTTCCCATCACCTGCTGCCAGTCTTCCCCATCATCCCTGACTGATATCCCGGAAATACAAAACTGCTTGTGCTTCCTTCCTGCTGCTTGCTTCCTTGCTGTTGCTTATGACCTGCCAGCTGCCTGGCATGTGCCGGCATTCCTCAGAGCATCTGGGCTTACCTAGCCGATGTGCCAGCTGCCTGGCATGTGCCGGCACTCCTCAGAGCATCTGGGCTTACCTAGCTGATGTGACAGCTGCCTGGCATGTGCCGGCACTCCTCAGAGCATCTGATCTTACCTAGCTGACTCTTGATTCAACCTTTAGGACTCCACTCAATCATTGCCTTCATTGGAATTGTCTCCGATTTGTGGCCTAGTTAGCTGTTCTCCTGTGTGTTCTGTCAACTCTGAATTCCCCTCTGATCACACTGTATAGAATTATTGCACTTCCCTGCTTCATGGGTTTCTTATCGTCTTCAGGTTGGGATCCCTAGACTTCAGGTACATCTGGTACTCAACACACATCTGTTGAAGGAACAGACCTTTGTAGGGATCTTCATGCCCAGCTCAGGTTCTTTCCAGGCCTCTGCCCCCGAAGGTCTATCCTGTGGTTTCTCTTTGGGCTTCTGCTTGTCCCTTTCTTCTGCCTCCATGAGCACCACCAGACCTACTTCTTCACAAGTGCTGAGGTTAAAGACCACCACACCTGGCCAGTTCCCATTCTATTACAATCTTTTATTGAACAGTTGTTCTGACCAGAGTGGCCTGGAGTTTTGACCTCAGTCTTATCAGTCCCTTCAGTAAGATGTAAGACATACCTTTCTCTGAGAGACAAGGGGCCGCTATGCCTTGGTTCTCCTTGACCTAACTCTTCACTTTAAATACTGCAGGGATTCCTCTACTTTAGAGCTTTTCTCTTTCCTTTCCTCTCATTTTCCATTTTTGTGGGATCATTGAGTGAATCAACATTTGTCCTGACTCTTCTCTTTATGATATTGTTTTGGCTATCTGTTTTTCTCCTTTTAGGCCTCTATTGAGTTTGCAAACAAGGCCCAAGCCTGTCTTGAGAGGCACAACACTTAGCCCAAAAGGCAGTAAATGTTTATAGGACAGATGGACTGGTGAACAGTCAAGATGCATGCATAAACGGACAGACTTGTGGTAGGCGGGGTGGCCAGCTGGTCAAATGGGTTAATTGGAAGGATGAGTGTGAATGGATAGATGGCTGGGTTTATCTATGGGTGGATGTGTGAATAGGTGGATGGATGGATGGACAGATGGAACAGTGAACTTGAAGTAGTCCTTTCAGACCCAGGTCTCTGATCAAGCATGTCTTTCTTCTTACACGTCTATTTTCTCCAATAGAAAAATAAATTTCAATAGACCACAAGAAGCAACTCGTCTTTTTCTTGGAAGAGTATCACTATTGAACTGAGGAGGAAGGACAGTAGCTGGTATCAGTCTCTATTTCCCAGCTGCCAAAGAGCCAGTCAGAGCGCTCTTGGATTATAATAATGTCTTGATGGTTAGAGAGAACTCCTTATCCTGGACCTCCCTCCATCTGAGGTTCTGATGCTTTCACCAAGTTTGGGCTGTTTGAGCCAATCTGGATGACAATCCTTCTTCCAAAGGGTGGGGTCAGATTGCATAATTCATGACTCTGCTGTAAGCGATGAAAACCCAGTTCAAACTAGTTAGCAACAACAACAACAACAACAACAACAGTAACAACAACAAAACCAAGCTGTGGTGGTGAACCTTTAATCTCAGCACCTGGGAGGTAGAGGCAGGTGGATCTCTGTGAGTTTGAAGCCAGCCTGGCCTACACGGTGAGTTACAGGACAACTAAGGCTACATAGAGAAACCCTGTTTCAAAAAAAGAAAAACAAAAAACAAACAAACAAACAAACAAACAAACAAAAAAACTCAAACCAAACCCAACCAAACCCCAAAAACAAAAGCAAAAAAACTTCGCCAAAATAAACAAACAAGCAAAGGCCCACCCCCCACATTATTCCCATAAGCCAGCTGTGGCATATGAGAGGGGCCCATGTCCACCTCGATGGACCTATCACTCCTCTCAGAAGACCGTTGGTTTATGTGTTTATCTCCTATTTCTATCTCTACCCAATGACTGGTCTTACCGCCTCTACATAAACACCTTTGTCCTTTTGCCCACAGCCCAAGGAGAGGAGGCACAAATCCTTAAGAAGCTCTGATTCGTCTGGTTCAGGTGATGTGTCTGCTGCCCTTGGGGCTTTGGTGCAACAATACTGTCATTGAAAGTCCTGCCAGCATCCCAAGAAATAGGAACAAGCAGGTCCCCTGTTCTGGGTGGAATAATGAGGTGGCAGAGGGCCCTGGGTAGCACAAAGCAAGCTCGACTTCACTCACCTTGGCACTGTACATTGGGAGGAGTGTTAGGCTCAGTTATTATTCTAGTTTCTAAGCCCGTCGATATCCCGTTCGTAATGTGACCCTCTATCTCCTGAGTGCTGTTCAAATAGTCCCAGTTGTGCAGAGTGTAGCAGGTTTATCGCGTTTCCAGTTTAAAACATGTCCTTCACAGCACCAAGATCATAATAGATGCTCAATATAGTGCAGGGGAAATCAAACTCCCAGATGGATCCTGCCTAAACCGCTCCTTCAGAACAAACGAGGCAGCCCCTGCCAGTAAGACACAGCGATGCGGGTGATGAAGGTGAAGTGTCCAGCCGGAGGGTGACAGCGGGTGCCAGAGCCTGTGGACCTCATCGCATGTACGAGTGCACCCGGGGAGGGCTCTGCTCCTTGAAACTTCAAGTCCATTGGGAATGAACTGTTCCTCTGTTCATGGCTGTGTGGGGCAAAGCACTTGGAGATGAGAAGATATTTGTAAAACCCAAACACATCCTTTCATTGCCTGTGGCTTGGTGATGACAGAGGACCGACTGAAAGGGCAGTGTAGATAATGTTTAACAACGGTAAATGCTCCACAAAGGATTGCAAGAAAAGAAGTTGGAGCTATCGGGGTGCGGCGGTGCACACCTCTACTCCAAGTGCTTGTGAGGCAGACGAAGGCAGATCTCTGTGAGTTCGAGGCCAGCCTTTCTTTCGATAAAACCTCAAGTTGGATGGTGTGGTGGCTTGAATGAGAACGGCCCCTATAGGCTCATGTGTTTGACTGTTTGGTTCCCTGTTAGTGGAACTGTTTGGGAAGAGTGATGACGTATGACCTTGTTAGGGGAGATGTGGCCTGGAGTGTGTCACTGGGGGTGAGCTTCAAAAGCCCATGCCAGGCCTGGGGTCCCTCTTCCTGCCTGCCACCAGTATGTAACGTTCTTAGCTCTATCTTTAGTGTCATGCCCGTCTGCTTCTCAGTGATAATTAAGGACTAACCCTCTAAAACTGTAAGCAAGCCCTCAGTTAAATGCTTTCTTTCCTAAGAGTTGCCTTGGTCATGGTTTCTCTTCAAGGCTGTAGAACCATAAACTACCTTAGATGGGTAGGGAAGTGGAGGAGATCTGGGAGAAACTGGGGGAAGAGAAAGAACACAGTCAAAATATATTGTATGAAAAAATAGAAACATGCTAAAAATGAGATAAAAGTTACTTAACATACATTCCTTATGAATGGTGTTTTGTTTTGTCTTGAAATATTTTATTATTTTAAAAATTAATAAAAAGAAGAGTAAAAATAGGTAAAGCACAAAAACAGAGGCAGAGGTCAGTGAAATAGAGCAGAAAACTCAGAAATAAATCTGTATACATCCAGGTCAACTACTTGTTAACAGAGAGTTCACAAATACACAAATAGGGGGGGAAAAGTAGTTTGGTAAATGACAAGGAAAAAATTATCAGCATGAGTACAGACCCTATCTCATGCTAAACACATGCACTCATGCACACATACATACGCATGCACACTCATGCATGCACACATGGACCATACACACACTCACATACTGCACACATTCACACATGCACTCATGTACATACTCAAGCACAGACACATACACACATGCACACACACACTGCATGCATGTTCATACACATGCACCCTGGCATCAACAGTTATTCCTTAGAGTGGATTAGACAGACATAAGACCTGAGACTGTAAGCACACCGCTTGAAGAAGGTAGGGAAAGTGTTGTGATGTTGGTCTTGCCAGGAATTTTGGATGTGACACCAATAAAACAACAAAAGCAAAAATAGATCTAACAGGGAAAAACAAATCTTTACAAGAAAGGAAACAGCAAAAGTGCGTTATTGAGTGGGAGATAATATTTGCATATTGCCTTAGGGTTTTACTGCTGTGAAAGGACACCATGACCAAGGCAAGTCTTATAAAGGACTGCATTTAACTGGGACTGGCTTACAGGTTCAGAGTTTAGTCCATTATCATCAAGGTGGGAACATGGCAGCATCCAGGCAGGCATGGTGCAGGAGGAGCTGAGAGTCCTACATCTTCATCTGAAGGCTGCTAGCAGAAGGCTGGCTTCCAGGCAGCTGGGAGGAAGGTCTTAAAGCCCACACCCACAGTGACACACCTACTTCAACAAGGTCACACCTTTTAATGATGCCACTCCCTGGACCGAGCCTATTCAAACCATTACACATATGGTTTGCTGGCAAGTATCCTGTGTACCTGTAACCCCAATACTTGGGAAGCAGAGACAGGGGCATCAGGAGTTCAAGATCATCCTTGGCTGCATAGAGTGTATGAGTCCAAACTAGGCTCCAGGAGACCCTACCTCAAAAATTAAAATGAAAAAAAATGTAAATAAAGCCCCTAAGTAACCCAATAAAAATGACCAAATAATCCAAGTAGACAACTTTTTCAGTCAGCATCATGAATCACCAGGGAAACATATTTCCAAATAGGCAAACATAGGGAATGGCTTACTAACCTGGGACTGTGTTTGGCTTGGGTTACTCCCAACCTCCCTCCCCCTCCTCCTCTCCCCCTTGTTCTAATGCACTTGGCATCTTGGCTCCTTCACTTGCATGCACTAAGTAAACCTCGCCTCCAACAATGCAACAGACAACACTGCAACCCTCCCCGTGCTTCAACGTTCCTTTATCTAGACAATGCAATGTTTTTCCTTTCCTACTAACTGTCAACCTTAGTTTGTATTCAGATATATTCCTAAAGTGTCTAGGTGTGGAGAGTCAAAAGGTTGGTCCAGGCTGAACTGGTTTTGAGTGTGTGTGCAGTAGGGAAACACTGTGTCTTCAAGGAGATTTTTAGAGAGAAGCCCTTACTCACCGTCTTAGGCCCATGAGGTGTGTGTGGAGTCAGGAGGATGACTTCACACTTGAGGCCACCTGGGTCTACATAGTAAGTTAACGGTCAGCCAGGGTTAATAGTGAGATACTATCAAAAGCAAAACACCTAGACCTAAACCCGTACCAAACCAAACTGAACAAGGAAGTTCAGATGCATTATGGGAAGGGACCTGTTCCATAAATTATATGACCTGATCTATAGGGAACCACCCATGTTACACCCCTTGGTAACTACCACTTCTCCTGAGTCTCATAAAAGCCCCACACAGTAATCAGAGCCCTGAGTGTCTTCACTCATGCGGTTCATTCTGCTGCACAGCGACCTCATCTTTTCCGTTGCTTAAAATAAAAATTCCCTCTTACTTGCAGAGCTACTTGAGCTTTTATTTCAGTCCCTTGCAAAAGAGCCCGGGAACACCTGACTTTTCTCTGAGCGTAGAAGCAGCCACAATGAGGTAGAGTCTTGCTATTGATTCGGTGGTGATATGGTTTTCATACGGTCTCTGGAGGCTGTATGTGTTGAAACTAAGCTACTGTTACCACATATGGTGCCTGAGTGGGGAGGGGCTTCGAGAATGGTAAGGGCAGTATAAATCCATAAGATGGGGGAGGGGATTCTATGATAAAATCTGGTATCTTTGTAAGGCGGAACCACTCTCCCTACTGCTTGCCGAGTGGCTCCTCACTAGACAGTGACTCTGTTAGTGAGGACGTTACCAGAAGCTGGCCTTGACCTTGGACATCCAGAATCATGATCTGAAATGAACCTTAGTATCCTTAGTATAACTGACTCCATGATGGACGTGCTATTCAGGCTGTAAAAATCAGCAGGTAGACAGCACCACCTGCCAAAAAAAACCCAAAGGGGTCTAATCCATCAAAGTCCATATGGTTCTGGGAATGTCTCAAAATGTAGTAACCTTTCTTTTTGTGTGTGTGTGTTGTGTGTGTGTGTGTGTGTGTGTGTGTGTGTGTGTGTGTGTGTGTGTGCTTGAAAGCTCATCTTGAGAAAGGCTCAGGATTGCACTGGGATCCAGAGCACTCAGTGAAGTCATTGGTAGGTTAATGAAGACTTTCTATCGGCTTACACCCATGTCTAAGCAGTCTTCTCGGGTGAATAGACCACGTTTCTGGGGGCTCCAGCAAGATCCTAGAGATCAGACTTTGAAACACCAGGGAGTCTCAGAGTCTCTTGGAGCAAGAAAATGTGCAATGATTGTGGACCGTAGGGCTCTTGGGGGTGCACAACCTGAGATATTCCAGGTTCTCAGGGCTAATGCTTCAGAGGGGTCTGATACCTCCACTCCTAAAAGGAACAAATTAGAAAATTGCCTGGTCCGTTGCCTCTGGCAGGAAGTCTGGTTAAGATGCCTTCTGTTTAGATACATAGGAGAGGCTAGAGGCAGCTGCTGACCCAGTGTCTGGCTGGGATCCAAGTGAGAGGTCACTGGACCCCTCTGTCTGTTCAGGTATATGGATGTGTGATAGCCACATGTTTGTGTCTCTTTCTGTGTGTCTTTCCATGTGTGTGTGTTTCTATCAGCTTTGTTTCCCTGTATTGATTAGCCAGTGGTTTTCTTTGGTGTGAGACCCTCTCTCTCTCTCTCATTTAAGACCTGTGCTCCTCCTGTTGGAGTCCCAATCCTTTTGGGTCTGCCAGATCTCCCAGAGAAACCAAAAACAAAAAAAATCAAAACCAAACAAAACCAAAACCAAACAAAAGCCAAACCAAATCTAACCAAACCCAAACCAAAAACCCTCCCCTTATCCACTCAGGAGCCAAGCACTTCCTTGTTTTGCTTGACTCCTCATCAGGTCGGGGTTGGTCCCTGTGTGGAGGTGGGGAGGGGCTGGCCCTCTCATCCAGGGCCCCCTACCATCTAAGCAGAATTCACACCAGAAGAGGGAAAACATTTGTTTCCCAGCATTCCCTCAGTTGTCTGCCTGCTCTAGGTGGCCTGGGGGAAGGGGTCTTAACCTTTTCAATCAGTGATCCATAAAAACCTGTGGGCGGGGGCAGGGGGACTGCTGCCAGGCAAGGAGTGCAGCCTGGGCAGAGCACATTTTTCTCTTCTGTCCAACATGGACCAAGGAGACTTCAAGCAATTTTTACTGGGTACTTTTTAGAAAGATTAAAGACACCTGATAACAGTATTTTCTTTGTCACTCAGTTGGTCCTTGTCTTAGTTAGGGTTTTACTGCTCTGAATAGACACCATGACCAAGGCAACTTTTATAAGGACAACATTTAATTGGGGCTGGTTTACAGGTTCAGAGGTTCAATCCATTATCATCAAGGTGGAAACATGGCAGCGTCCAGGCAGGCAAGGTGCAGTAGGGACTGAGAGTTCTACATCTCATCTGAAGGCTGCTAGCAGAATACTGACTTCCAGGCAGCTGGCACTAGGGTATGAAAGCCCACACCCATGGTGACACACCTATTCCAACAAGGCCACACCTCCTAATAGTGCCTCTCCCTGGGCTAAGCATATATAAACCATCACAGTCCCAGATATTAGAAAAAGTTTAAAAAGTTAAATACATTTAAAGGCGTAAGCAAGTGCCAGTTGCTGGGGGAAGCTCAGAGGGTTTTTAACAGCAGAAAACTATCATTTGCATCAGAAGACTATCTCTTAGATACAGCTGGATTAGATCTTAGACCGAAAGCAAAGGTTCTCCAGAATATGAGCAGAAACCACCCTCCCAGGACTAGCCTGCAGTTATTCAACTAACAAGTTAGGCCACCTCCATCCGGACTAAACAGTACCCAGTGTCCCTGGAAACAAACGAGGAAATTGGACAGTCATCCTGCTGTCTTGCCGGTCACCCTGGAATATACCTGTCCTGCCTGTCAAGAAACCTGGTTCCTCTGACTCTCGTGAATTCTCTGATTCTTCCAGAGAAACAGGTGGACCCCTTCATTCTTCAGCCTTCCATTGGCCAAGATGAGTCAACCTATCTTTGCTTTGAAGAGGACAGACCTAGAGGGAGGTTACAGTGGGCAATATGCCTGGACCGGTTTGCCCCAGAATTTAGACACGACATGCAGACTTCCAGCCTTCGTGTCAGGGTTTCCTGGGGAAACAGATTGTGGAAGGGCTACTGAAGGACCGCTGCCAGACTTGCAGACATTGGGCTACAGAATGTCAGCTTAGCTCACCTTTGTAGAAGGCTGCCTGTTGTGGCTTCCAGTTATGGAGAGGCAAAGGGAGCCTGTCTGAGAGGACGGCAGATCCCGGCCCCAAGGACTGAGCCCCAGATTCAAGAGTTCCTCAGTGCAGCAGGACATTGCTGCCTCTGGATACCAGAGGTGATAGAAATAGCAAGACGCCAGTGTGGGGGAGGGGGAAGGGGGCACTAAGCCTCTAGTCTAGACTGAGACTAAACAAAAGACCAACAGGGGGTGGGAAGTGGGGGTTAACCCAAACTTTGAGGCCACAGAAACATTGTGATGTACCTGTCCAAAGGGTTGGATCCTGTAGCCACAGGACGGCCCCACCTAAGAGCTGTGGAGGCTACAGCCAGTTTCATGAGAGACAGAGTAAGTTCTGAGGAGCTTCTACTCACAGTGTCCACGACGATAGGGTTGAAGCCCTCCTCTGAGGAGTACCAGAACATTGGCTGTCTAATGACTAGGTGACTTGGTACCAGGCCATACTTCTGGCCCACTCTCGAGTCCCCTTTGAGATGTCCACAGTCATCGATTTGGCTACCCTCTTGCCTGATGATGCAGCTGTGAGTCCATGTTTGTCATGAGATGAAATAGGGAACCAGGTATGAGGGAGCGTCAGGAATTACTTTAACTAAAATGACTTGGATCCAAGCCAGGTGCCTCAGCCCAGAGAGCAGAACTGATTGCTCTGACCCAGGCTCTCAGAAGGGGAAAAGGAAAATCCACCAACATACACACAGCCCATCAGTTGGTAAGTTTTTACTACCAGGCATGTCCACAATATGATCTATAAGCAAACAAAAAAAAGAGACCTTCTCACTACTGGGGAAAAGGAACATGAAAAACTCTTGGCTCTTCTAGAAGCTATCTGGTTTCCCCTCTAAATTGCTGTCCTCTGTTGCCAGGCTGCTGACCCGGCTGCTCAACAAACAGCCCTAAGACCAGTGGGGCTTACTGGTATTCTGTTAACATACCATGACCTGGTGCTACCTGAGACTCCATGGTAAAACAAAAACAAAAACAAAAAAACAAAAAGGACAGCTTGAACTCACAGGTTGTTGGTGGAAGACACCCGAGGGAAAGATCAATCTCCCAGAAACAACTGGCAGGACTCTGGTAACTGACCTTCAACCAGGCTACTCATGTGGGTCAACATGACTTTGAGCTGCTCAGACCAGGGAATGTTATACCTAGACTAGACAGTCTAGTGTGGAAGGCCTTGGGCAGATGCCAGTCTGTGCTCAAGTAAAGCCAAAACAGAGAGCTCATACCCAGGAAGGGGTTGAAACCAAGACCTTACCATACTCTGGGAAAACTTCATGGAGATCTGGCCCGCAGAGGGGAGGGTAAAAGTACTTGTTAGGTATCTTTCCCCATTGTATGTGCATTGGTGTTTCGCCTGCATGCGTGTCTGTGCAAGAATGGCAGATCTTGGAGTTACAATTGTGGGGTGCCATGTGGGTGCTGGGATTCGAACCGGGGTTCTCTGGGGGAAGTCAGTGCTCTTAAATACTGAGCCATCTCTCAGCCCAGGACTTGGCTAATTTTTATGGATACCTTTTCAGGGTGGGTAGAAGCATTTCTCACTCAGACTGAAACCACTTAAATAATATTTGAAAAGCACCTCTAGGAGCTGGTCTCCGGATTTGGTCTCACCCTAGCAGTGGGGTCTGACAATGGCCTGGCTTTCATAGCCTAAACCTCACAATTAATAGCCAAAACTTTAGATGTAGATTGAAAACTTCATTGTGCACATAGACCTCAGAGTTCTGGATAGGTTAAAAAAATTACAAAAAACAAAAGACCTCTAACAAAACTCTCAGAGTCCGACAAAGGCAGGATACATCCCATACAGGGAAGGTTTTACTTTCTATGACATCGGGTTTGGAAGAACTCCCATGTGTCAGGCTCAGAGACCCAGGCTCAGAAACCAGCAGTTGGAAGAACCACTCCTCTCGAGTCACTACATGCACTCCAGTTCCCCATGCATGCTGTTCATATATGGAGACCATGTGAGAGACCTGAGCTCTGAGTCCACCATGAATTTTCCTCTTGTTTGAGTCCAGTGGTGCTATCAATTGGGCAGTCAAAGGGGTGCAGGAGTTAATCTGAAGAGGACCCCGAAAGGTGATTCTTTCCACTCTGACGGTGAAGGTAGCTGGCATTACACTGTGGATCCACCTAACCCAGGTCAAGAAAGCAGAAGTCACAGACATTCCTTCCAAATGGTCTGTCTCTGGACTATGGACCCATTGAAAGTACGGTTTCTTTGGGCCCTGTCCTTACATTCCCTGTCCCTCTACCTTCTCCTGAGTCTTGCGTTTTGCACTGTGGGTGTGAATACAGGGTCATGGTCCAACCTGCATGGCCTTCAGACCTGGAATGGACACTGAGGAAGACAGACACAGTTGTTAGCTAGTGTGACTACAGAGCAGAACCCCTATTCCATCCTGACCTTTCCTTGCTGGTGCCAAGCGTCTGCTTGTATGGAGAAAGAGAAAGACATGGGGATTTATCTTTTGAGTTAGGAATACAGAGTTTACAATTTTATGCATGCCCTATGGCTGGTTCCCCCTAATTGCCCAAAACAGTTTCCATTGTAAAACTTGGGGTTGTAAAACTGAGGCTTCCTGAAAAAATTCCTTTAAAAATAGTTTGGCCTTTGGGAAATAGAAAAAAAAACCCGGGGAATCAGATTCTATGCTATAGGAAGGGGCCCTGAAGACAATTAATTATTCCCAAACAATGGTCTGCCTGGGTTGCTGGTTATGCTTAGATACCTGGACCCTGGACTACATAGAAAGAGAAACTAACCAGTCCACCAGCCCATTGGCTGACAAAACCTACTTTGGCTGGAGGCAGCCCAAACTAATATTAGAGGACTTAAAGGGGCTAAAACTTGTCTAATATTCAAAACCTTTAACCTAGGCACTTCTCCTCTACTGACGTCCGCTATTCTGCTTTATGGGTTAATTCATGTGGACAACAGCAATATTATCAAGGCCCTGAGACTTCTTGGTGGGCATGTGCTAATGATTTGACTAGATACTCTTCTGATGCTTTCCAGACTAAGTAGACAGGTTGATCAGAACCTAGAGGTATTACAATTTCCGTTTCTGAATTAAAACAACAGATTCCCTTGTAGAAATGATCCTACAAAATTGAAAAGGCTTAGACTTCTCATGAAGTGAAACTATGTATGGCCTTGGAAAAAAAACCAACCCTGTTATTTCTAAGAAAAAAATATATATATATATCTCCCCAAAAGACATGTCAGATAGTTGGTACCAGTATCTGTTCTTAGTTTCTCTGAGCTAACTATCAGTGCTGACTGGGCCTTTCTCATTTTGATTGGATTAACAATGAGACCCTGAAATCTTAAACTAAAACATGAGTCCATGATTTATTCACTAAAACCAGTGGAGAATGTAACAGGGTTCCTGACTTTAGTAGGCCTTCATTCCTAGGCACAACTGACTCCATGTTGGAAGCACCATTCAGGCTACAAGACTCAGCACATAGCACCAGCTGGCAAAATGAAAAATAAGGTCTAACCCATCGAAGTCCATATAGTTTTGGGAAAGTCTCTAAGTGTACCGTGATGGTTTGTACATGTTTTGCCCAGGGAGTGGCACTATTAGGAGGTGTGTCCTTGTTGGAATAGGTGTGTCACTGTGGGTGTGGGCTTTCATACCCTAGTGTCAGCTGACTGGAAGTGAGTCTTCCGCTAGCAGCCTTCAGATGAGATGTAGAACTCAGCTCCTCCTGCACCATGCCTGCCTGGATGCTGCCATGCTCCTGCTTTGATAATGGACTGAACCTCTGAACCTGTAAGCCAGCCCCAGTTAAATGTTGTCCTTAAAAGAGTTGCCTTGGTCATGGTGTCTGTTCACAGCAGTAAAACCCTAATAGTTAAGACATATACTAACCCCACTTCCCCCGTAGTTCTGCTTCTGGCTAACTGTTCTTATTAACTGATGTCAAACCAGAACGTGGTTTTGGTGCTTAAAATACTTACCATGAGAAAGACTCAGGGCTCCACTGGTCTCAAATGTCCAGTGTAGTCACCAAACCACTATAAAAACTTCCAATTGGCATTCTCTGGTGAATACCAGCAACGGAACATTTTAAAAGATTCGTGGCCTACCTCAGCTACTCTAACACAGAGCTAATACAGATAGCTGTCAAAGTGTAGAAAGAAAGCGTTTTTTTTAGGATGTAAAGAAAACCCATGCTCGGTGGGAATACAAATTGGTAGAGCCATTGTGGAATGCGGTCCGGAAGCAACCCAGAACACTAAAAATAAAATTACCATACAGTTCTTAATTCTGGGCACATGGGCCAAACAAATTAAAATCACCATCTCAAAGAGCTGAATGAGTGACCACGTCCACTGCAGTGTTATTCGCCAAGATACGGAAACAACCAATCGTCCCGTGCTTGATGAACTCGTAAAAAATGTGAGCAAATGTAATGGAGAATACTCACCCCGAGAGGAGAGTCTCGACGTCTGACATCAGGATGGGTAATCTCCAAGGACACTGTGGCTCAGTAAGAGGCCTGGCACAGGCAGACACAGCATTTCCCCGTGGCGGGGAGTTTTGTCAACCTGACGGTCTAGAATCACCTGGGAAGAGGGTCTTTCTGTTGGTCACGCTGGCCCGTGGCAGCCTGTCCTGATGTTCAAGGTGGGAAGACCTACCCTGTGTGTGGGCAGCAGAATTCCACAGGCAGAAAGTGAGCAAACTGACCACTCGTTCTGACTTCTCTACGATAACAGCCTGGGACTTGGAATTGCGAGCTACAATTAACCCTCTCTCCCAGCTGGTTTTTGTCAGGGTATTTTGTCCCAGAAACCGGAAAGTGGGATGCTTAGTTACATGTGTAATCTAAAACAGCTCAATTCGTAGGAACACACAGGAGAAGGAGCCATCTTTCTGCCAATCAGGGTGAGAGAGAAATGGAGACACCTCAGTCACGGGAAACACACATCCGTCACAAGACGGATTAGCTCTAGAAACTGTATGATAGCATGATACCGACTGCATGAGAGCATGATACAGACTGCATGAGAGCATGATACAGACTGCATGAGAGCATGATACAGACTGCATGAGAGCATGATACAGACTGCATGAGAGCATGATACCGACTGCATGAGAGCATGATACCGACTGCATGAGAGCATGATACAGACTGCATGAGAGCATGATACCGACTGCATGAGAGCATGATACCGACTGCATGAGAGCATGATACCGACTGCAGCGAGTCCTGCCTGCCGGACACTTGGAAACACGCCTGGACGGGATCTTAGATATTCTCTCCTGACACAGAAGGTGCGCTGTGGTCCCGATATCAACAGACGTGATTTTGGTAATCCTTCCCAGTGCATATATGAAAACACCACATTCCATCTTAAATACGCGGATGCTTTATTTGTTAATTATACTCAATACACTCGGGGAAAAGAATTCTCTAAGTTCAGTGAGGACTGACTCTTTGGTAGCAGTAACAACAGTAAGACACAGATTTAACACTTCCACACCAGACATCGATGAAGTCCTTGACATCCACTGTTACTGTGGGATAGGTAAAAAGGTCCTTGTTTTAGTGATACTGTTACAGAGGGGTCAGGGTTAAGGTCACACAATAGGAAACCAGGAGCTGAGCCCGAAACATGACTCTGCAGAGTGCTTACTCTTTGCACCTTACATTTCCCGGAACAGTGCCGCTCTAGGTAATGAACAGCTACTGTCTATTTCCGGGAGGGAGGAGGTAGATGGTAACGCCTCTGCTGTGTGGTGGGAACATCACACCTCCAAACCTGGAGGGGGGGGGAGAGAGAGAGAGAGAGAGAGAGAGAGAGAGAGAGAGAGGGAGAGAGAGAGAGAGAGAGAGAGAGAGAGAGAGAGAGAGAGAGAGAGAGAGGCACCAGAACTTTGCACCTGGCAGAGTCCCGAGTCCCACACTTCCTTTCTATGTGTGTTCTGTGCACATATGAAAGGTGGCACACACTATATGGAGCTGCAGGAGAAAATGTCTCCATCTCTTTCCATTTTGTCCAAACTGTAAATAAATCCATTTTTCTTTACCAATTTCCGATTACCGATTATATAAATGATAAGATATATATTTATTTAGTGTAGGAATGCAGACAAACTAAGGTGGCAGGCTATGGACCCAGGTGTCTTCTCACACTAGAAGATAACCCAGAACATGCTAGGGTTGCGTTAGCTGTGCTACGAACCCGAGCCTCTGGAGAATAGAAGCGAGCCACAAAGTGATGCTTGCCTCAGTAGCACTTGGCATCCCTCTTTCTTTGGGTCTCTGCTCAGTTATTGTCCCTTAAAGAGAAGCCTTCCCTCATCACCCCATTTAGAACAGCAGCCCCATGTCTGGGTCATGCAGTTTGGTTTTTTCATCAAGACATTTCTGCTGCCTGACCTCGTGGGACATGTGTCTGACTATAATGCCTCACCCCTACAACCGGGGAACAATTTCACGGGTACCAAGACTGCTGCCCAGCACTGCATGTTTGGAAGAGTATAGTTCCTGGCATAGAGTATATCGTTGAGAGAATGAAGTTCTCTTAAAAAACAAGTTCCTTAAAAAACACTTCCATTTGTTCCTGTGACAGCCCTGCCCGTGTCCACTCACAGATACAGTTTGTTCCTTGGCATAAACTCATGCAATTCCCATTGGCACTGAGCTACGCGTGCACACTCCCCTTGGCTGCATTTAAACTCTTTGTGCACTCTTCAAAAGACGATACTGCTGTCTCCACATCTTGCCCCATGCTGTGCATTATCATTTTCTGAAAAGGACACATTCACACGGAAGATTCTGCAGCAACTGACCAATCGAATTCTGGCCGGGAGATTGGGGAGTTCTATGTCGAGTGCTAAAATGACCTCTAGACAATGTTAACAAGACGACCAGGCTCGGTATCTGACCGGAAGTCATTTTTACTATCAGGCAAAACTTTTGCAATGTGCTCACCGTGTCCCACCAATCCCAAACCCCAACCCAAGTCCTTTTGATGAGGGTTCCTTTCTCTTCTGTGACTGTGTACCTAATGTCTGCACCAATGTATTGGGCAAATGCATTCACACATGACTTCTTGTTCTATATGCATGACTGTTCATGTAATCTCTTCCATGGAGGAGAGTACATCACATTTGAGAAAACTACCATGTGAGTTTCTGCGCATTGGTCATTCATATTTGGCTCAAGACAGATTCTCTTATTCCTTTTGGGACAAGAGCTGTGCTTCGCACTTTTCATTTAAGTAGACAAAGAAAAGTATCCCAGATCAGGATATAAGAGGATCATTTAAGAACAATCCAACACAATGCACTAGCACCCCACGAGCTCAGGTCTGCAGTCACAACTGTTCTCTCAGGTCTGTTACTAGACACGTTCTCAAAGGAAAACTGGAAGACCAAAACATTGAGACAAGCTGGCAAAATTGGGGAAGAAGAAAAAAAAAAAAAAACGGCCATTTACCCTGTATCCAGCTTTACATCTTACGGGGAGGGCGGGGCTGGACATCACTTCCGTTCCCAGAGGCTCTCGGGAGGCCTGCCCCTCTCCACTTCCGCCGCATTGCTTCCTTTTACATTTGCTTTCGGGTCTGTCGATCTCAGGCATCTTGCAGTTGTAATTCTTGTATCTCCTCTGAACCTCATGCTTCACCTTTGTCACGATTCCACAAAGTGGAATTTCTGGAGTTAAAGTCGTGTCAGTCAAAGAGCCGATTTTCCTGGGTGTCTGCCTCCCCAGGAAGGATCGTAAGGATGCTCATTTCCATCTGCAAAATCCTAACTACACTCTATGCAATGTCGTCAAAAACCTTGGTTCTGAGCCAGTTCCTTTGCATATACAGTAAAGCTTTCAGTTTTTAAGTATTTTCATGAAACTATCGAGTGTGGGAACCAGTCTCTGGTTCTAGTGCCTTCCCTTGGGCTTTTTTCCTTCTGTTAGTTTGCCCCACATCACAACTTCCGTGTGATGGTTTTTTGTTCTATCTTATATTTTTGTAAACCAAAGCTTTTTAGAGTGTCTTAGTACTTCTGGGACACAGACCTGGGTGTCCAGCTGACAGCAGTTTGCCTTGATTTTCCCTAAAGCTCAGATTTTTTTTCTTTTACCTCATCCATTTATTCTATTTTCTCTGATCCACGAGGATAATAAAACTTTCAGTGAACTCCCTAAGAGGACCAAGTAGTTAAAGCCCAGACTAACACCTCAGGTGAAGTTCTTAAGATGTCGGGAGAAGGGACAGCTACTTCCCGCTTCCCCAGGTATTTCCATTCTACACCCTGGAGCCCTCCCTCTGGTTCCAAATGTTCAAGACAATTTCAGGCTTTTGGAGAGAGGCTTATTATATTCCAAAGGGCTAGAGGGAGAATCCCGGCTCTTCTCCCAAGAAACAAAAGTTTTTCTCCTGTCTTTCCAGAGAGAGGCGGGGATGGAAGGGGACAGAAGGACAGACAGCTGCTTCTCTCTTGGATACAAACAAAGAAAAATATTTTCTCTGTCATGGCTGTGGGCTTGAGGCCCCTGGGACTGGATGGGAGGAAGCAGGGCGGACTGTGTGTCCTGCATCTATTTTATTTTTTTAATCCCTGAGAAATCCTCACCCAAGACCCAAGTATTTTTTTTTTTTTGCAACATTCATTCATAAATATAAAATGTGTCAAATTGCACAAGGCGAAGGGAGTTCCCAAACCCTTCAATTTCTTGACAAAGTAGTCATCCACTACCGGAAGGAAGTGACCATCCTTTTCAAATCCAGTGGGTAACGGGTGTAAACTGGCCTCCCTGGGTTTTCTTGGCTCTCTGTGAAATTAAACACAGGTCCATTTTAGACACTTTTCCTTGTGAGTATTGCCTTACATGCCTGTTTTTAATCCATTCACATGGACTCTTCATTAAACAGCAGAATAGGTAAAGAACAAGAGAGTGACTACTTTCCTTCCACATTCTTTTCATTCCTTTTCACAAGGGCTTAGCCTGTTTTCTGTCACCAAACAGCAAGAAGGTCCTTGGTCCCCAAATTTTGCAGATCCAAGAGGGAAAGATTGCAGCCACTTCCCAACTGATGGGAAAGAGCCTCCGGCCCCCTAGGGAGTGAGGCCCTTTGAGGGGTTTACTGAAGGAAGGATGTGCCCATTAGAAACATCCTGTCTGACATGGAAGCGACACATCTACAAAAGGGACCTGGCTCCGCTTGTGGAGACTCTATGTAAGGAAAAGAGAAGATACTGGTTTGGACTCTCAGGTGGCTGGTATCTATAGCCCGGGACTTGGAATGCATACTCAGTAGGAAGGGCTTGACCCACTTCATCATGGGCCAGCTGTTGCAAAAGCAACCCAAAAATAGAGATCCAGTCAGATCCCCATCGCCTTGGGTTATGGGGTCAGAAGCAGCGCTGGCAGCGCCTACGCACAGCCAGAAGAACAGGGTATCTGGAAGCTCCATGTGCACGGCAAATGAGCCTGTTGGTAAGTAGGGAGGCTGAGACCAAGGCAACTGAGGAACACCCCAGCCTTAGGGCTGACGACTGACAGCACAAGCTTTACAAGGAGGATGGAGGCCACATCTGGACAGCCTTGTGGGGTATGGCTCTGAAGGTCAAGGTGACGCAGCCTCAGTGCCTCCATGGAAGACCAGTTAGCAGGCCATGATGGGCAGACTGCTTCAGCAGAGCATGACCAGAACAGCGGGCTGTGTGGGAACTCATGAGAGAACGAGGGTTCTCCTAATGTAAGCTCTGAGTGTACAGAAGCCAAAGAAATCTAGAACTATCACCAAACTTGACCTTCCTTGGTCTCTGAAACACCAGAAGCTACTAGAGACCTGTGTCTGGTCAGTTGGCCAGAACATGGTTTGGAAATGAGGGGTTGGGGGACACACTCTGGTTCCAGTCAGCAATGTCCTTTCATTGTGGGAATCACACGGGGGAGTGTTCAGCACGCGAAGTCTCCTGCTGGGTTATCCAGTATAAGTTTGTGAGGGGACTCAAGCCCAATCGACCACATTCTTAGTACTTATCTCATTCTTCACTCGAATCTCAGTGGCAAGGGTTGCAGGCACTCTGAGGACTGAAATGAGCTGGCGGCAGAAAATGAAAGACAAGTCATGGTCAGAGTGACCTATAGGCAAGACAGTGGTTCAGCTCCCTACCTAGGTGCCATGAATGACACTCACCAGGCTTCAAGGCTCCCCTGGAGGAGCTGCTGGAATGGCGTCTGAGCATCCTAATGAAGTGTCTGCTGGTTGCAGACTAAGTATCAACTATGTAAAATAGGAGCATTCCAATCGGGAAGTAGATTTTAAATAGAAGACCTTTATATTTTTAAAATTAAAAATGTACTTTGTGTGTGTGTGTGTGTGTGTGTGTGTGTATGTGTGTGTGTAGTTTTCATGTACCACACATGTATGGAGGTGGTTTCAGAGGCCAAAGGTGTTTAGATTCCTCAGAACTGGAGTCATACTGAGCCCAGTTGAGTTCTGGGACCCAAACCTACATTCTGTGCAAGAGCAGTAAGTACACTTAACTGTTGAGCCATCTCTCTAGTCCTAAATTGTACTTAATTTTAATCCACTTTAATTTCAATGCAAAGGGCTAACAGTGACTGGTCGGCTGGTCTTTCCAATAGGCAGCAAGGTGCATGATCTCTGCTTGATCGAGTAAGCAACCAGCCCACGCTTCAATGGCAAACCAGCTCTTATTCCCTCCCCGAGGCTCAGCCTAGTCTGGAGACACCAAGTAAACTGTTTGCACAATTCAATTAATTTCATTAAAAAAGAAAAAAACCAACCCACTAAGTAAGGCTCACTGCTAGCCCACGTCAAGTTTGTGCTTTGCTTCATCTTTTCTTTTTTTTATTGGATATTTTATTTAATTATATTTCCAATGTTATCACCTTTCCAAGTTTCCCCTCTGGAAACCCCCATCCTATCCTGCCTCCCCCTGCCTTTATGAGGGTGCTTCCCCCACCCACCCCTGCCCCCGGCATTCTCCTACACTGGGGCATCAAGCCTTCATAGGACCAAGGGCCTCTCTTCCCATTGATATCCAATAAGGCCATCTTCTGCTACATATGTGGCTGGAGGCATGTGTTACTTCATGTGTACTCTTCGGTTGGTGGTTTAGTCCCTGGGAACTCTGGGGTGTCTGGTTGGTTGATATTGTTTTTATGGGGTTGCAAACCCTTTCAGCTCCTTTAGTCCTTTAACACCTCCATTGGGGACCTCCTTTTCAGTTCAGTGGTTGGCTGTGAGCATCCACCTCTGTATTGGTCAGGCTCTGGCAGAGCCTCTCAGGAGACAGCTCTACCAGGCTCCTGTCAGCATGCACTTCTTGGCATCTGCAATATTGTCTGGGTTTGGTGGCTGAATATAGGATGGATCCCCAGATGGGGAAGTCTCTGGATGGCCTTTCCTTCAGTCACTGCTCCATTCTGTCTCCATATCCAACCTTCCAACCCCGTGAATATTTTGTTTCTCTTTTTTTTTTTTTGGTTCTTTTTTTCGGAGCTGGGGACCGAACCCAGGGCCTTGCGCTTCCTAGGCAAGCGCTCTACCACTGAGCTAAATCCCCAACCCCTTTGTTTCTCCTTCTAAGAAGGACTGGAGCATCCATGATTTTGTTGTCCTTCAGCTTCATGTGGTCAGGGGATTGTATTTTGGATAATTTGAGCGTTTGGGCTAATATCCACTTATCAGTGAGTGCATACCATGTGTGTTTTTCTGTGATTGAGTTACCTCACTCAGGATATTTTCTAGTTTTTCCATTTGCCTATGAGTTTCATGAGTCATTGTTTTTGATAGCTGAGTAATATTCCATTGTGTAGATGTACCACATTTTCTGTATCCATTCCTCTGGTGAAGGGCATCTGGGTTCTTTCCAGCTTCTGGCTATTATAAATAAGGCTGCGATGAACATAGTGGAGCATGTGTTTTTGTTATATGTTGGAGCATCTTTTGGGTATTTGCCCAAGAGAGGTATAGCTGCGTCCTCAGGTAGTGCAATGTCCAATTTTCTGAGGAACCTCCAGACTGATTTCCAGAATGGTTGTACCAGTCTGCAATCCCACCAACAATGGAGGAGTGTTCCTCTTTCTCCACATCCCTGCCAGCATCTGATGTCACCTGAGTTTTTGATCTTAGCCATTCTGACTGGTGTGAGGTGGAATCTCAGGGTTGTTTTGACTTGCATTTCCCTGATGACTAAGGATGTTGAACATTTCTTTAGGTGCTTCTTGGCTATTCGATATTCCTCAGTTGAGAATTCTTTATTTAGCTCTGAACCCCATTTTTAAAATAGGGTTATTTGTCTCCCTGCGGTCTAACTTCTTGAGTTCTTTGTATGTATTGGATATTAGCCCCCTATCAGATGTAGGATTGATAAAGATCTTTTCCTAATCTGTTGGTTGTCATTTTGTCCTAATAACAGTGTCCTTTGCCTTACAGAAGCTTTGCAGTTTTATGAGATCCCATTTGTCGATTCTTGATCTTAGAGCATAAGCCATTGGTATTTCATTCAGGAAAATTTTCCCCAGTTCCCATGTGGTCGAGACTCTTCCCCACTTTCTCTTCTATTAGTTTGAGTGTATCTGGTTTAATGTGGAGGTCTTTGATCCACTTGGACTTGAGCTTTGTACAGGGCAATAAGAATGAGTTGATCTGCATTCTTCTACATGCTGACCTCCAGTTGAACCAGCACCATTCGATGAAAATGCTATCTTTTTCCACGGGATGGTTTCAGCTTTTTTTTTTTTTTTTGTCAAAGAGCAAGTGACTGTAGGTGTGTGGGCTCATTTCTGAGTCTTCAATTCTGTTCCACTGATCTACCTGCCTGTCTCTGTGCCAATACCATACAGTTTTCATCACAGTTGCTCTGTAAAACAGCTGGAGGTCAGGGAGCCTTTGACACATTTTAAGGTGACTCCAAGGTGCAGCTGGACAAGAATTTGGGAATTTGGGAGTTGCGGTCCCTACCCTTGATTCTTTCTCAAGGTCAGGGCATGCTATAAAGCACAGGCTGGAGGATGAATCTGCTTCGTGGGACAAGCACTGGGACGGTGCCTAACTGGTGCCTAACTTGCCTAATGAGTATTCAGACACAAGGCCTAGATGTCCCCACGACTGCTAGGAATGGGGTGAGCACAGAGACACCAAAAGCTAAGGTTAAGCCCATTGTCCTGCCTCTGGCAGCAACTGGCAAGTCTCACCTGTCCGACTTACTGAGGAAAAGCTGCATTTTCTGAAACTCGAAGTTTTCTGAATTCCAGCCCATTGCCTGCCTGTGTCTGCCCATGCATTCCCCAGAGACAGGCAGCTAGATGTGACTTGGGTTGGTCCTCAGGAATGTTCCAGCCTCAGCTGCTCTGTACTGGTTCCCTGGGAACCACTCCCGTGGGTACCTTGCCTGGCGGCCTGCTCTTTCTTTCTCTCCTTCCCTGGCCTCTGTTTCAACATGTGTGCCTTGTGAGGACCCAGACTGTCTCATGCTCCAGACTTTCCTTTCTCCTTGTCACACTGCATTCTCTACCTTCTGAAAGGGGCACCTCCCCATGCACACTCTGCTGCATTGCTTAATAAACACTGTGTCCTTGTGGCTGTTCCCACCACCTTGGCCACATCGTCCTTTGCCCCTGCAGGTTGATCCTGAGTGCCCTCATAAAGGCATTTGCTCGCAAACAAAGAAGCACCCACACACCAATCCTACCATCATAAAGTTGTCCCCCACCGCCTCTACTGAATCCACCCTGACCCAGTGGCCTTGGGAGGCTGAGAATCCTGTTGCTGACTGACTGCTCTTCTCAGGCTTGAAGGTCTGTCCGTCCTGTCACATGCTCATACAAACTGCCTGGTGAGACCCCGCCACCCACCTAGTCCACAGAGCAGGGCAACCACAATACCTTGCAGGGATCGCAAAGTGTGTCTCCAGGACAGCCAATGAGGGTGACGCCAGGAAGATCCAGGTCCAGATATGATGTCTGGTAAGCTGAGCCATGTTCTACGTTAAGAGAAGAGAGACAGAGATCTGACCAACGTGATTCTCGTTTCACCTGAGTGAACCTTTCCTAGAATCTTCCCTCTTCCCTGGCAGCAACACACGCCTGGGGGTAGCTGTGTCTTGAGCCCGGTCCTGGAACACAAGGAAATACATGGAACGGATTTAGCAGGCGCTTGTCAAGTTCCAGTTCTCTTGTGACTTGAGAACTGGAGCCCGCTAGGGACACTGTAAATATAAAGGCGTTTGGGAAGGTGGGTGGGTGGCTCCAGGGTCCCTCTGGCCACCTGAGTTTTGGGTTGCCTTTTACAGTTATTTTATGTCTATGTTTGCAAGGACAGCATGTGTGTGCAGTGCCCGAGGAGCCCAGAAGAGGGCACTGGATCTCCCAAAGCTGGAATTCACAGGTTTGCACTCCACCATGGGGGTTCTAAGAGAGGAACTTCTGCAAAAGTGGCCAGTGCTCAACCAGTCACCTCCCCAGCTCCCCTGAGCTGCTTTATCGTCCAAAGCCAAATGTCGAAGAAGTAAATAGCGACCAGAGACTCATGTGTCTCATGGTCACCACCCTGGGTGGAGTGGAGTTGGAATGGGAGTGGTGAGGTCACCTGGGAAGAGTAAACATCTACGATAAAGCCTCAGGCCCAGCATACATGCTTTGTGTGACCCTGCCCCACTTGTACTCTGCCCTCTAGGTCTGGCAGTGACCTGGGGAAATCTGTCTTATCTTCCCACACAGTGAGACGGTTCTGGGAAGGAAGTGGTGGCAGTCACTGCTCCAGTGCCCTCTAGTGTCATGTGGGGAAATTGCAGCTTGTTGCCTGGCGTTCCTGCAATTTGCTGCTTCTTAAGAGAGTGGTCCAGAGGCTGGGGTTATGGCTCAGCTGGTCAAGGGCTTGCCATGCAAACACAAGGACATGAGTTCAATCCCCAGGACCTATGTTAGAAACTCAACCCAACCCAAACCAACCAAGTGAAAAATCAAAACCCAAAAGCCAGGTATAGTGGTACACACTGGTAATCCTAATATCAGGGAGGCAGAGGCGGGAGGGTCCCATGCTTACTTGGTGAGGTCCCTGTCTCAAACAAATAAAAGCAAGAGATACAAGAGTTCGGAGGAAGAATACCCAAGGTTAGCCTCTGGCGCACGCACATAAACACACATATATAGTGCACACAATGTACAGGCAAACACACAGGAAGGAAGGTAGGTTAGAAAGTCACCAGCGCTATTACTGCAGCCTGCTGCCCCACTCACACTCCCAGCTGCAGAGTAGAAAGCCCCAGCTGCCTCTTTGTGCTCCTTAAGTTAGATGGCAGAAAAAGGAGTAATGAGAGGCCAGAACGCACACTGACACATTCTTTCAAAAGCAAAGGCCAGAGTGAGGCCCCACACGGTGCAGCGTTTGCTCCCTCAGAGATCATCCATCATGTGGTAGAACTGTCTTTATATAGCTCGCCATCTAATCCTGTAACCCAGGGGCCACCGTACTTCGTATTTAACAGACAAATGGAGGCCCAACAAGCTTTATGCCCTCCTTGACAATGACCTCGCTAATAGGAGAGAAAAACATTGAATTCAGGTTTCTATTTGAAATTCTTCATCATCCAGATTTCAACTCTCAGGACTCCCTTCCCTTCTTTGTAAATGGACTTTGAGGGGAGGGGAAACTGATTCTGAGGCTGCTTTTCCAATTTCACGTGGCCACAGGTATCGGAAGAAAGCCAGGAAGGACACTAAACCCACAAACCTCTCCTGTTTTGTCCCTTTTGCTACCTGTAAGGCCTGAGCTCTCACTTCTAGCTGGCTTTAGCTGCTAGAACAGAGCCTCTGCCCCTAAGAGGCTATATTCTTACCAAAGGCCCATCCTTCCCTCTTTATCACCACAAGATCCGCCCAGTTTCTAGAAGAGTGACTTCAACTTCATCTTCTTTGCAGTCGGGCTCATCTCAGTCTTCTAAGGGTCAGGAAGAACCCCAAAATGAAACAGCTGACCACCCCCTCTCCTCTCCTCAAATGCTCAGGGACACATCCCCTGGACCGGCAACCCAGAGGCACTGCTCTGCGTCCCTGACACCAGTATGACTGTTGAGGATTTAAACTGTCACCAGAGCCCAACCAAGAGGCTTCTCTGACATCACTGGTGATGCCAGAACATTCTATGGTCCAGTGTTAACGGACAGCAACTGTAGGGACTCTTCAAGGGGAAGGTTTTCATTAAAAATCCCTATGGTCATGCTTTTGTGATAAATATTTGAGGTATAGCATCTATGAAAGCACACCCATTTACACATGCATTTGGTGAGTTTTGATTGATATACCTATGTATCTTCTATCTTTATGTAATCTATACGATCAATTTAAAGACTTAAAAGATTCTTTGTGTCCTTAGTTTTCTATCCACCCTTAGTTTTAGAAATTCACTCTCCAATAAAAAAAAAACAAGAAAAAATAAATTTACCCATGTGGTTTCAGATAGATACGTGTGCACATGCGTGCATTTGAGAGTACACACACACACACACACACACACACACACACACACACACACACACATTTAAACGAAGAACATAATTAACAATGAGTAATCTTACTGTTCCTTCTCTCTAGTCTCCTGAGACATATAGTCTGGCTGGTCTCTGGTCTGGTACTTACGCCTGCAGCTTTTCAGGCAGTAACCAAAAGCATTGTCCCGATCAGTTCCAGGACTCACTGGGTGATCCTTGGACATTTGCCCCACCGACTCCCAGCTGCTCTTCTCTACCTGTTTCTCAGGGTTGCTGAACTCCTGAGAAACCCCATTCTGGGGAGCTCTACGTGAAGACCTCGACATTTCCTGTTAGCCCACGGGGCAGCTGATTTTAACAAAGGCCTCTGTCTGTCTCTGGAGAATTGACGACAGTGGTGACACAACTGGATTTCCTCCAAACATCGCTATCAGCCACAGGCCGTCAGGAGAAGGTTACTCTGGGCTCTGTTTGGACCATAGCAGCTGTGTGGAATTGGCTGGGGTGTTCACAGTAGACATTAGGTTTATTTCTGTACATTTGGGGTGTTGTAGCTGTTGAACTCTTGTTCTTGTACTTTAGAAAAAATGAGAGACATGCTTGTTTCTTTTTTCTCAGATTTTAATCTTTTATTACATCAATTGATTGTGGTGTGTGTGTGTGCGCGCGCATGCATGCGTGTAGGTCAGAGGACAATTTGCAGGAATCAGCTCTTCCCTTCCACAGTGTGGCTCTGGGGATCAAGTTTGGATTATCATATTAGCAACATGGAGCTTTTCCTGGCTGAAGCATCTGGCCAGCCTGTGTCTCTCCCTTCACCTCCTGGGTGTGGTGCAGTGACTAGACCTCCCCTGCTATACTCCCATCATGGTGTATTGTGGTGCCCACCGCATGACCAAGACCCACGGACTGACACTGTGAAGCCTCCAGCCTTTCTGACACTGTGAAGCCTCCAGCCTTTCTTCATGCTCAGTTGTTAACTGGACGTATTTGGTCACAGCAGTGGAGAGCAGACTCAAGCCGAGCTAATCTCGGAAGTCAAAAGATTTAGTCAGAATGTTTAAATTCTGCAGAGCATCACGTCTGACAGTGATGGGATTAAGTTAGAAATCAATAATGATAACAATGTACAAAACGTTTGAGAACTCTTTAAATACCTGGAAATGAAATAACGTATTTTTAACCCAATCACGAGCAAAGGAGAACAAGGAAAACTATAAAATATTTTTTAACTGAGTGAAAAGCACAAATACTGAAATTTGAAGAGAGACAGGGGTGGGGATTTTGGACTCTCTCAATGGCCTAATGTTCTTCTGCTAGGCCCTGTCTCCTAAAGGTTCCAAAACTTTTTAATAGCAAAATGACCTGGGGACCAGGTCTTTGGAGCACAAGCCTTTGGGGACATTCGTTATGTTGTATGCTGTTTAACAGACCATGTGATCTAGAGAAAAGTGTACGTTGCTCTTTTTGTATTTGTTTTAGAAATACAAAGTCAAATTGATTGATTTTTGTTTTTAGTGTGTGTGTGTGTGTGTGTGTGTGTGTGTGTTTGCACGCGCACTCGTGGTCAGAGGACACCTTTGTGGGGTCAGTTCTCCATTGACACAAGTCTTCGCCACTCTCTTTCCTCCATCCATCCTCCTGTCTCTCTAGGCAGCCACTCACCGTGTGGTTCAGGTCGGCTTTGAGCTTGAGCCTTTCCCTTCAGCCTCCTGAGAGCTGAGATTACAGACACTCCTTGGACGTTTTCTGTTGGGATTTAGAGCAGTGGCCTGTGGTTCTCAGCTTGTTATACCTTCGCCATGTCCTTATTTTTTGTTTTATTTTAAAAATTAGGATATAATCACTTATCATGAAACCAATCTTTTATTTTTAAAGTCAGCACAGAAAGAAATATTTTTGTTAAAAATCTTGGAGGCCAACCTTTAAAGCACAGTCTGTACATGTCCTTGGAAGGACATAGAAAATGACCACAATGAATACAAGGAATGTCTACAGTTACCAGCCGTGAAGCAAAATTAGTGCAAAGGATATAAACCCAGCTGCCCAGGCAGCGGTTCTGGGATCTTGGAGGTGAGCTGGAGTCTTGATCTCTGTCATTATCAGTGAAAAATGAGCCCGAGGTGGTTGTCTCTTGGCTACTATGACTTTTTTTCTGTCCATCAAAGAGCAAACTCGTACCAAGAGCACAGCAGAAATACCCGTTTTATCAAAGCCGATAGTCACACTGCAAAGGGCAAGAGACAATCAACCTGAATGTGCAGGAAACACTGGCAGCATTATAAAGTTCTAAGCAAACAAGTTTCTCTTTTATCGAAAGGATATTTACAGCATTGTTTACAGTTCCTGGGACAGACACTCAAGAAATGACTTTGGATCAACCGATGATGTGTTTTCCATGTATTCTTACCCAGCATTTCTCAAACTCAGCACACATAGAAGTCTCCTGGGAGCAGCGAAGATGCAGATTCTCGGTTTCCAACAAGGCACAATGTGCTGGGAATATGAGGGTCAACACCTTGAACCGGTCATGTATGGTACAGGTAGCACAGAAGCAGTTACTGCAATCGACCACAAGAGGGCGCGCCGAGCAAACAGTTCTGCAGCTCAGTAGCCTAGCACAGCTTTTCCGCAGTTCCTCTACCACTCCCGTGTTTCATGGAGGAGGCACAGTAGACATCCCAGTATTGTAAAGGCAGGCTTTCCTTCAAGCCGTATCTCTTGAGAATTCTCTAAGATTATCCTCACGAAACAAGAGCCATTCACTATCTTTGAACTGTAAGTGTCAAATAAGAAAACTATGAAAAGGAATAGATAGAAAAATAATAGCAATAATTAATAATAATAAAATCAGCTAATGGACCCATTAAGAGGACACACTAGTTTGTTATTTCGTTTAATTTCCAAACCATCCCACAACATAGACAATGCTCTCGTGTTAAGGGAGTCAATTTTTAGACACATTAATGAGACGTTCACATTCTGGAGTTTATAAGTTGGAGAGCATAAATTAAAATATGTTTCACATTTTCTCAAATACATACTCTTTGGTGTGGTTGTTGCATTCTGGAAGTTTCCCCTGGGTTTGAAAATGGCCATCTGTGAGACTCAGTTTGTCACATTCTTGTTCTGTTTGTGTTTTTAGTTTTTGCTTTTTGAGACAGAGTTTCTCTATGTAGCCCTAGCTGTCCTTAAACTCACTCTGTAGACCAGGCTGGCCTCCAACTCAGAGCTCTGCCTGTGCGTCTGTCTCTCAGGTGCTGGATTAAAGGCGTTCACCGTGAT
Organism: Rattus norvegicus; assembly: GCF_021556685.1. Taxonomy (NCBI): domain Eukaryota; kingdom Metazoa; phylum Chordata; class Mammalia; order Rodentia; family Muridae; genus Rattus; species Rattus norvegicus. The sequence continues at coordinate 77,301,498 of NC_141538.1, forward strand.
GCACGGCTAGTGTGTAACATTCTTACACTTTGTCTTAGAAGAGGATTTACTGACATTGTTTTCCGTGTATGCGCATTAGGCTTTCGTGTTTGTCCATGTGCATATGCGTGCCTGGTGCCCGAAGACATCAGAAGAGGGCATCATTGGATTCCTGTAGTTCTAGATGGTTGTCAACCACAGTGTGGGTGCTAGGAACCCAGTCCAGGCTCTCTGTGAGAGCAGCCATTTCCCTTAACCACAGAGACACCTTTCCAGCCTCAAAAGAGAAACCAGCGAGCTAAACTTTGATGTGGGTGCAGGGAATCAAACTTTTGATGTTTAGCTATGAGCTTTTGCCTGTAACAGCTGAGCTATGCCTCAGCCCTGGAATACTCCTTTGCGATTGAGTCACAAAATTCACCTTTCAGAGAGCATAGCCACGTGGGATTAGCACCTACACAGGTTGTTTAATGACCACTATTATCTAATATAGATCCAGACTGTCTCAGCATCCTCCCATCCCCCACTCCAAACAAACAAACTCCTACATATCCATTAGCCGCCACAGTCCACGCTCCTCCTCCTCCACCCCCACAACCTCCAACCTACTTTCTGTCTCTGTGCTCCCTGTGGTTGTGTCCTTGTGGAGTGGCGGAGGGCTGTGAACACTTCAGTTCAAATGCAAGCTGAGGAGAAATGAAGGGTGAAGGAGCATTTATAAAACTTCTTGGAATAATATCTCCAGAGCCAAGCCAAGGCCCAGATTCTGGATAAAGTAACCCACTAGGAAGGACTTCATGGCCTAGCTTTTGAGGGGCACGTACGCATCTAATCAGTGTTACGGAGTGTGCTCACGGTGTGCGCAGGCGGTCTTGGGTGATGCCTGCCCCTCCGCATCAGACACTGGTGAGCGACAGAGGCAAAGCCACTGTTCACGGACCGAGTGGCCTGCTTGGTGTCACAGGGTCACCGAGTGGCAGTACAGTGGGTCCCACTCATCTTAGCACCAGTCCAGAGTCCATCCTCAAGCCTCTGAATGTCAGCGGCAACCTGCAAGCATCCTCCTGTTGGTTTTGTGTGTACATGTGTTTGTGTGCATGTTTGTGTGTGTGCGCCTGTGCACGTAGTGTGGGAGTGTGCACGCAGGCATGCGGAGGCCAGAGGACAACCTTGGGCGCTACTTCCCTGGTGTTATCCTCTTTCTTTCCTTCTTTCTTTCTTTCTTTCTTTCTTTCTTTCTTTTTTCTTCTCTTTTTTTATATTTTGACATGTTCTCTTTTTCTTTTACTTTTTTTTTTTTCGGATCTGGGGACCAAACCCAGGGCCTTGCGCTTGCTAGGCAAGCGCTCTACCACTGTGCTAAATCCCCAACCCCTCTTTCTTTCTTTCTTTCTTTCTTTCTTTCTTTCTTTCTTTCTTTCTTTCTTATTTTAATTCAATGAAGTTTTATTTTCCCAAATGTTCAGCTGATTGAACCTGTTCTGTGCTTTGGAGCCAGCTTGGTAAGTCTTTTCTTTACTAAGTAGCTACTGAAGGGCTGCTCTGGCCAAGGAACCTCAAGTCTTCCACAGCGGGAGTAATAAGCGTGTAGTGGGAACTTCCTTACAGAGTTTGTCCTATGTAGCTTGCTTTGTCAAACAAGACGAGGTTGTTCAGCTTCAGCTTCAGCTTGTCCCGAAGTTTGCCATTGTACTCCCCATCCCCCCCAATTCCTCCCTCACCCCCCTAGGTCCCCCTCCCCAGAGCTGAGGATGGGACCCAGGGTCCACTGAACTAAATCCCCAACCCCAAGGGCCCACTTCTTCTTTTTGTCCTTGCACTTCCAAGGGAAACACTTTACTAACAGCTGAGGGATCTGATCTCCCTGCCCCCAGGTTTCTTTACTGGGTCTTTGTCTTTTTTCACCGACTTCCTGACTTCCAGGCATCAGTGGTGAGGGCCACTGCAGCCTCACTAAGATGTCGGTGGGGGGTGGAGGGGGAGGTGTCTCTCACTGGGTTGGGACTCCCCAAGTAGGCTATGCTCTCTCTGCAGCACCAATGGCAGGGTTAAGAGTGCTTCAGGGTGTTAGCCATTTTTTTCTTTTAAATGCGGATTCTGGTGACTGAGCTCAAGTCCTTGTACTTCCAAGGGAAACATGCTACTAATAGTGGAGAGATCTGATCTCCTTATCGCACATCTCCGTATCTAAGACAGAAATGTAATACTCTAATGCCTGTGACCATTGTGACCAAAATGCTGGTAGTTGAGGTGAGTACCTCTTGTTTGTTGGGCCCAGCGCAGCTGCACCTCAGAGCCGTTAAAGGCTGAACATACCACTGAGCTCTGGGCTTGGATGGAAACAGAAATTTCTTTTCCACCTGAGCCTTGCTTGAGGGGAACAAGGACACTCTGTGTGTCCTTCTGCTCCAGGAAAGGGAAGGGCCTTGTCCCTGAGCAAAAGAAAGGACACGTTTCATCTGAAACTTCAAGAATGATGTCTTTTCATACCTCCACGGGGGCCTGAAGCCTTGCCAAGACTCATGAGTGGGAAACCAGACACCAGTCACTCTGGGCAGCCTATATTTTCCCTGCTGAGTGGGAGGCCCTCTCCGGGGCATGTTTCCTTGTCCTTGAGGTACCATGGGATTTGTTATTTGTGTATCACCTGCACATGACAGGTGGCACCTTGTATCTGTGGAACACTTCACTGTACATCTCAAAATGAACTTCGTAAGAGTGTACACGGGAAAAGTAAAGTCAGGAATTTTTATTTTTAAAAAGGCTAGCTTTTTAAAAGTAAAGTTAAGGAACATTTTCTTGGAAGAATGCATAAGTTAAAATGGTGGTAATGCAGCCTGTGGATGAGTAGAAAGTTTAAGAAGTAACCTCGTAGAGCTGGAGAGATGGTTCAGTGGTTACGAGTACCTGCTGCTCTTCCAGAGGTCAACAGTGAGACTTCCGGCACCGTCTTGGTAAACACCCATCACATCCATCTGACTCCAATCCAAGGGGAGCTGACGGCGTCTTTTGGCTTGTTTGAGCACCGCAAGAACATTGTGCAGAGACACACACACAGGCAAAACACCCATGTGCATGAAATAAACATGAAGGGAAAAATTTTTAAGTGACTTCATTGGTTTTAATCAGTTGGAAGAGCCCAAAGGTGAGACAACGTTTGAGCTGGACAGCCTGGTGGCACAGCCACAATCCTGGTACTGAGTGGCTAAGGTAGAAACCAGTCTGGACTAAGCAAACCCTGTCTTTAAAGAGATAGAAATGTTCTGTGGGAACAGCACGAAGCCAAGTATCTCTGGCATGCCATTTGACTAACCAGGAAAGCCCCTGCATAGACAGACTCTGTGTGGGCAAAGTCCCAGGTGTAAGTGTGGGATGTTCAGTGCAGGGAGGTGCTGGTCCTGGAGAAAATGGATCTTCAGCAAGGGTGGGACAATTCTTTAGAGTGTGCTTGTAGGGCCCTTGGAAGTTTCCACAGCCCTCTTTAGAGGATATTTAAGGCCAAAAGTATTTTCATGATACAGTGTGTTAGTGAGTTGTGGCTGCTCTAGCCTGGGTGCTTTCTTACAATATAGACCTACTTCTCAGAGTTCTAGATGCTGGGACGTCTGAAGAAGCCATTTCCCAGTTCACAGATGGCGTTTGCTCGATGTATCCTCAGGCAATGGAAGGGGAAGGCAGTTTTCTGAGGCCTCTTCTCCTGCCCCTTTAATAAGTGCCCCGATTTTGTTTGTGAAGGCCCAGCCCTCATAATCAGATGACCCTGCAAGGCATTCACTCCTAATCATCATTTCAGAGATTCAGTTTGTAACATCTGAATTTTGAGGGGACACAAGTACTTAATCCATAGCAAGCACTTGGGCACTACTTGGCTTTGTAATGAACCTGACGTTTGCACAGAGGGCATAAAAACAATGTTGCATAATCCTGTAGAACTCTAACACAAATCAAGGCCATAGCTCTGCACTGCACGTCTCGCTCATGCATTTTGTCCTACCACAAAGTCAGTATGAAGAGAGACTCCTGCTGGCTTCACTCAAGGATTACCTTAAGGAACACTAGAGAGATGGCTTGGCGGTTAAGAGTACATTACTCTTGCAAAGGACCCAAGTTCAGGTCCCATCCCTCACACTAGACAGCTCACCACTGCCTGGAGCTCAGCTCTAGGGGATCTCTCTCTCTCTCTCTCTCTCTCTCTCTCTCTCTCTCTCTCTCTCTCTCTCACACACACACACACACACACACACACTCCCCCTACATACTTACACACACACACACACACACACACACACACACACACACACACACACTTAAAAATAAATCTAGCTGGGCAGTGATGGCTAGCACTTGGGAAGCAGAGGCAGGGGGATCTCTCTGAGTTGGAGGCTAGCCTGGTCTACAGAGTTCCAGGACAGCCAGGGCCACCCAAGAAACCATGTCTTAAACAAACAAACAAACAAACAAACAAACAAACAAACACCATAAAAAAGAATGACCTGGAACAAGTGGCAAAAAACTAACCTGGCTCTCCTGCGTGCATTTAAAACATATTTAGAACCGTAGTGCCCCTGCTGTACCCGGGGCACTTACTATCTCAAGGTGAGACTGTTCTTGTGTAACACATTTCCGTTTGAACGATCGGCTGACAGGCCAACCGTGGTTGCTCAGATGAGGGAAATTGGCAGATATTTTTCTTAAAATGAACAAAATGAGCCCGCTGTTTTCAAGGAAAACAGCCAACAGCATTTGTTAGCAACAAGTTAGCAACAATCAAGCCCATGTTTTCAAGCACGAGCGAGAACTTGGGAAGTTTTGTTCCCGCCTGCCGCGGCAAGGTTGCCGAGGACAATGCTGAAATCCTTACGGACCTTCCTGATGGGCGTGGTCAGGGGATGAACAAATGGGCTTTGGGATGCTGTGTAATCAATCAGATGACACAACGTTCCGAGGAGCTGCCGAGCCAGGGACCAGAATTATCGACATGGTCTGCCCGTCTTGTAGCTTTATTCGATTCCTGTTGTTTTTCTACACTTTTGACTCTAAAAATGTTTACTTGATGCCAAGTTGCTTCTACGCACTGGGTTGTGGATCCTTCCAATGTCCCACGTGGGAATACTAACCCATGCTAGACGTAAAAGTGACTGTGGCTGGAGATAAGCAAGTGCGAAGGGTAGCTGTGGGTCGGGCTTTTTGTTTTTTGCTTTTAAAGCCTAGACACAGCTAGAGTCATCTGGGAAGAGAGAACCTCAACGGAAAAAAAATACCACCATCAGTACAGTTGGAGAAATGTCTGTGGGGCTGCCTCTGTTCTTCTTTCCTTCCCTCCTCCTTATCCTTCCTTTCTTTCTGAGACAAGGTTTGACTGTGTAGCTGTTACTGCTTGGGACTTGATAAGGACCAGGCTGGACTCGAACTCACAGAGATCCACCTCTGCTTCCCAAGTGCTGGGATTAAAGGAGCGTGCCGTCGGGCCTGTGGGGCATTTTCTTGGTTAATGATGTTCGAATGCCCAGATCATTGTGGGTGGTGCCGTCTCTGGGTACGTCCTGGACTGTATACTAAAGTAAGCCCTGCAAGTCTCAGGGAGTGAGCCGGTGAGCACTGTTCCCATGGTTTCTGGCTCAGTCAGTGCTCAGTTCCTGCCCTGACTCCCATCAAGGATGGACTGAAGCTCCGAGAGGAAATGAACTCTTTCCTCTAAGCTGCTTCTGATCACTGTCTTATTATAGCAACAGAAAGCGAAGCGAGACAGAAAAGAGGTTAGAGGGAACTATAATCAGACATGACTAGGGTCTATCTGGTTAGGGTCCAAGAATTTGTGAAATAATTCTCTATGAAAACCAAGGTCGAGACAGTAAAAGAATCCTTATTTAGAGACTGGTGTGTCAGGGAGGTGGCTAGCTTCAGGTTTCAAACCGTGTTAGTGGGGAGGGGTGGAGCACAGCAACGTTTTAAGAGGAAAAACCCCACAAATCAGATGGGGTAGGGGCAAGGGTGGAGGCGACCAGACGGGTACATGCATATGTTGTATGTCTCCTGCTATTTTCACACCTGGCACCTTAAATGGGTACCAGTACCTAAGATAGCTTTCCTGCTAACGTGGCCTGGATGGAGACCAGCCAATCAGAGCCTCTAGCAGCTGCTGGATTTCAGTCCTGACTATATATGCCAACCATAGGGTGAGGCGTTGTGGTCTAAGTTCCTAGGGCACCTGGGGCCAGAAGCTGGTTCAGGGAACTCGGTTGTTTCTTAGAATTTAGTACAAAATGGAGACTCTATACAAGATGGAGTCCCTGTAGCTGAGGAGACCCCCGACAATCCTTGAAACAAGAAGAAGGGCATGTACCTGTTGAAAAAGAAGGGGCAGAATGGGAAGTCATCCGTCTGTCTGCAGGCGGTGGTGAAAGGGCTCGGAAGAAACTGGCCCTGTTCATACTTTCAGCTCAGACTTTTAGGCCTGCAGAAAACTGAGAAAATGAGATTCAGTTGTTTAAACTGCCTGGATTGTGGCATTTGTCTGCTATCCCTAGAAAGTTAATGAAGTTGTTTATCTCCTAAGGACACTGGATTGTTGGAACTGACATTGTGTGTGTGTGTGTGTGTGTGTGTGTGTGTGTGTGTGTGTGTGTGTGAGAGAGAGAGAGAGAGAGAGAGAGAGAGCGTGGCAGTGACAAAGAAGCTGGACTCTGTCTTAAGATAAGTAACTATTTTATTAAATAAAAACAGTTTGTTTCTGTTTAACTATAAAACTTGAGTTTAACCATTCCTTGTCTTGTTTTCTGGAGTTTGACATGTTCCACCGCCTTGACCTTCACCCTCAGAAGATAAGACATTTACCAAGTTCCTACATAACTAACTTTCCCCTGGAAATCTCCAGTTCTTGTAAACCCCCTACCCTTGGAGTTTTGGGGCTATAAAAACCCCACATCTCCTATGTTTGGGGCCGAACTCTCAAATCCCAAATTTAGGGAGAGGCAGTCACGGGACCAGCTATACTGTGCACATAGAATGAGATATTTGGGTCAGTGGTCTTTACTCTCCTTCAGTGGGAATGACATCAGCACTCCACAGCATACCTAGATCCTAACAACTTCCTTCTCCTCATGCTGGCCTAACTGCAAACCCTGTCCTCCATTCTACTGACATGGTCACTTCCGGCTCAGAGAGAAGGAATTTGACTGTGAAGTTTCTGTGCGGTGAACATGAAAACTTTTTTTCTTTAATTCTTCAGATTATAGTTTAATTACAACATTTCTCTCTTTCCTTTCCTCCTTCCAAACCTTCCCGTATACCCCTCCCCATTCTCCTTCCGGTTCGTGGCCTCTTTTTTCACTAATTGCTATTGAATGCATATACATATATGCACATATATTTTTCAACAGAGCCTGCTCAGTTCATATAATGCTAACTCGGGGGCCTTCTAAATAAAATAAAGAAGAACCAGATGTGGTAGCACGTGCCTAAAATTCTAGTATTTGGGAACTTGAGGCAGGAGGGTCTGGAGGTTGAGATCTATCTCTACTACATTATGAGTTGCTGTTTCAAAAACAAAAACAAACAAAAAAACAAGAGAAAAGAGGCACGTGTTCACCTGTGTATATGAGATGCAGGCTATTACCTCCTAAGGAGTGGGGAGCATCAAGCCAGTAGGAAGAGCATATATTTATCTTGTCACCTAATGACTACATTTGGAAGAGTGTTAGGTTTTTCTGTTTTCAAGTCTTGTTAGTGTCCTAGTATTGAGGCAGGCAGGCAGCTCAGCAGCAACCGCCAGCAGCAGCTCTGCCACTGCCGTCATTTGTGGTTGGTCAGGCACATTCTGGTAGAAGGAGAGGTGAAAGGCCAGCATAGACCAGCTGCAGTGGTTTGAATAAAAATGTCCCCGGTGTGTAGGGGTATTTGAGTGCTTGTTCGCCAGTGGGTGGTGCTGTTTGAGGAGGTTTAAGAGGTGCAGCCTTGCTGGAGGAAGTATGTCATTGGAGGTGGGCTTTGAACGTTGAAAGCCTGAAGCCACTTCCGGTGCGCTCCCTTCTTGCGCTTGTGTTTGACGTTGTGATTGCTCAGTTCCCGGCCCCTGATGTCACATTTGCTGTTTGTTGGCCTGCTTTCCCACCATGATGGATTCTTATCTCTGGAGCCACGAGCTAAAAACTCTTTCTTCCATAAGTTGCATTTGATCATGGTGTTTTATCACAGTTAACAGAAAGGTAACTAATACACCTATATTGGGCATTAAGCTGAATACCTGCCAATCTGCCCTTGAGCTGACTAATCAGGGAGCAAAAAAGCCTATTTATATATCATGTACAATGGAGGGTATGCATGCTTAAGACTATGGGATGCACAGGTCAGCCACACACAGCTTATATGAAGTTATATATAAGAGTCTATCTGTCAATCAGGATAAGGACCCATCCCGTTCTTACCCTTGGCCACTAGGCCCTCTCCTCTGCCAGAGAGTCCCATGAAGTTATGCCAGTCATGTGCTTACTTGAGCCTTCTCCATTACCAAATTACATTTTCATTACTGTTTTTCTGTGTTTTGTTAGACTGCCCGTGAAAAAAAGAGTCTGGGCATTGCAATACCAGAGAACCCTGAGAATTACCCTAAAGAACCCTGAGATTCACCCCAGGAACAGAATCTTCTGAGAGTGGTGGGTGGAGAAAATCTGCAGTACTGCTCAAGAACCCACCCTCTTCCTCCTTTTTTTTTTTTTTTTTTTGGTTCTTTTTTCCGGAGCTGGGGACCGAACCCAGGGCCTTGTGCTTCCTAGGCAAGCGCTCTACCACTGAGCTAAATCCCCAACCCCCCTCTTCCTCCTTCTTACTCGGAACCAAAGCCCACTTCCTGCCTTGCCAACAACTGAGGGATGAAGAACACTTAGGATCCTATTCAGTCCAGCAATGCTATAATGTATCATCCTGGGAAGGGACTGGCTACCTTTTTACAAACTTGTTCCTATTCTGGGCACATAGCAAAACTCTCTTTGACAGGCTACTTTGCAGTTAAGCACAGTGGTTATTATGTTGTGCTGTTATTATGTTGGCTACAACTGTGTAGTACTGGCTGAATCAACCCTTCTATTGCTCTTTTCTCCTCCCACATCTGGGGAGATAGACATGGGCTAATAGAAACTGCAAACTTAGGGTATGGCTTTCACTTAGCGGGAGCACCACAAGCTTCTATTATGGCAAAGGACTGAGATATTTGGGGTTTGCCTTTTGGAACAACTGTGGTATCTGCACTAACATTTATTCCTGTTTTATAGGTGAAAACATTGAGTCTTAGAGTATTTAATTTACCCAAAGTCTCACAATGAACACATTCTCTATAAGCTTGAATTGTTTGTGTTTCACTGGGATTGAAGGGACAAGAGTGTCAGTGGGAATTGGTGTGTGTGTGTGTGTGTGTGTGTGTGTGTGTGTGTGTGTGTGTGTGTGATGTTGCCATCTCATCAGTATTTCTGGGGTCTTTGGACACTGAGATGCTCTGTACTTTAAGCAGGGACCAAGCAACATCAACTCAGGTATCACATTGCACGCTGGTCACGAGCAGAAGACTTCGTTTCTGAGCCTTACAGAGCAGTGACCTGGGCAGTGTCTGGAATTCCTTATCTGAGCGGAGTACTGCGGAGTTGCTGATAAATAAGTCCCAGCTCTTATGTGAGATCTAGAGGGATCACCAAGGATGATCCTGACCAGTGAGAGCCTGTAGCTGGGCTGCCAGCCTTTCCCAGGGCTATCCAGTGTCAGGAGTCTGGCAGCAAGCAGAGGGAAAACAATCTCATGTCAATCAGGGCACGACCCCGCCCACATAGCCATTGAAATTTGTGCTAGAACCCGGCAGAGGAGGAGCCACTCTCTCGGGCTCTCTCCTGTTCTTTGTGGTTGAGTACTAAGGCTGGCTCACTTTTCTCTTGTAACTACATCGGAGCAAGCATTTCTGAAGCCTGGGCAGTGAGGGGGACAGTGAAGGGGACAGTGACGGGGCCGGTTTCTGCCTCTCTTGGTACCCATCATTCTGTTCCAACTGTGAGGATGCTATTGCTTGAAAGAAAGGCAGGGTCACTGTTTGGGGCAGACACACTTCTTGTAGGCTTTAGAAAACCAAGGCCTGGGAGACGTAGGCCACGTAATCTGTCGAGTACATTTGAGCCCTATTACATTCTCTGATTCTCTTATCGTTGCAGGATTGAGTTCCTAAAGGGTAGAGACCTGGAGACACTGAGGCTGGTATGCGAGAATTCTACTGGGTAGCGCCTTGAAAACATCTGTTGTGGAGCCAAAGAGACAGGACTGGGTAGGAAAGGCTACACTGTCAGGTAGTGGCTACAGACACTTCTGACTCCACAGGCGCTCTGAAGCTACATAGCCCTTCAACACGTTCAAAATTAAAGAAATTCATGAGCCTTTTTGTCCCCATAGAGACTGGTTATTGCCTATTTGGCAAGGGAAGTTTCCCTGGTGTGTGTGTGTGTGTGTGTGTGTGTGTGTGTGTGTGTGTGTGTGTGTGCGCGCGCGCGCGCGCGCGTGCGCGCTGTGTTATGAGTGGGGTTGGGGGGTTGGGGATGGGGGATGGGGGTGCTATGTCATCATGTCCCTTTACTCTCATAGCCATGCTGACATTTGAGGTTAGGGAACTTGAGTGATGGTTGTAAGTGGAGGAAAGAGAGCAAGCAGTTCAGGACTCTGGTGTCAGTCTTCAGCTTAGCAGTCAAAGTGAATGGCGAATGCTTCAGAGAGGACAGAAAAAACGTCTCCGTTGAGACTGGTGAACTTCTAGGCCTGAAGTGGCCCTAGAAACATGCCCAGCCGGGTCTGAGCCAAATCCTGAACATTGTCCTGAAGGAGAGAAGAGAGTGGAGTCTGGAGTGGGGGGAAGGAGGGAGGGAAGGAGGGGGGAAAGAGAGAGGGGGAGGGAAGAAACCCTAAACGGCAGAACAGCAGGCAAAAGATGTATGTATGGGTAAGCCTGACCCCCCAGGGGTGCTAAGGAAGCTCCATAGCCCCTGAGGAGCAGGGGTGCTGTCTTCCAGATCTGGGGCCTTGTGAGCAGTGGGGCAGAGTGGAGGAAGGGGCCACTTTTGTTCTGCTACTATTGTTAAGGACTGAAACTTGCTTTGTTGGCCCATACTGCTATTAGACATGAGATCCTCCTGCCTCAGCCTTTCTAGAGTTTGATTACTGGCAAGTACAAGCATGCCCAGCTCAAAGGGCATACTTCCTAAAAACTCGTTTTCTAATTTATTTAGTGTGTGTCATATCCACATACCCACACATCCAGTCCTCCCCCATTCCCTAGACCCCCACACACCCACATACTACACACCCCCAACCTCTCCTCCCCACCCCCACAATACCTCCCATACCCTCCCCCATCATCCCCCTACCCCTTACACATACCATATCCACACATAACACCCCCGCCCCCATCACACACATTACCTCCCCCACCATCCCCCCACACCTGGCACTGTGGCAGATGTATGGAGGCCAGAGGACAGTTTGCAGGCATCAATCTCTTCTTCTCCCTTGTGGATTCTGGGAATTGAACTCAGGATGTCGGGCTTAAGTGGGAAGCATCTTTACCCGCTGAGCTACCTCACTGGCCCCCACAGACATTATCTTGATAGTTTCTGAAACTTGAGAGAGGCCAGCCCTTCCCTGTGCAGCAACATCGGAGCGGCTGGGAAGCCTGTGCAGGCTTAGCCCACTTCCCCTGCCTTCCAGCTTGCACTTAATTAATTAATTAATTGTAAACTGTAATTTGTCGGAAACTGATAGTCATGGAGATGATCCTGACCCATAGAGATGCAAATGAGTTTTGCCCAGTGGTGACCCGGTTACTTTTGTACCTTGGACACTGACTGCTCTGCATTTATTTGTGAATTCATTTCAGCGGTCCAGATTATTCCGATAGGCATGTTCACGAGGTGCTCTTTTGATCTGACCACAACATCTTGCTGCTCCTCTCATTAACGAGTTAAATAAGCCTCGAACACACGCCCGTGGGGGCAGATGGGGATGAATCGAGGTGAGTTTTCTCCCAGTTTAGTTCACTTAAAACCAGAGGAAGTTGAGCATTGCTGCGCAGGTTCATGGAGATGGGACGGGGGTCTGTTGGGGTAGTGGTGGTGGGGGTAGTGCTGGGAGGACTGACAGAGGGACTTAGTTCAGCATCTACTCTGCAATCCCACGCCAACCACAGGAGTTCCAGTTCCAACAGGAGGATCCACCTCACATTTAATCAGAACCAGTACAATGTGGGTTGAACTGCGTTACTTCAAATGACACAGAGATCTTAACTCCCATTCCCTGGGACCATGACCTTAGAGACACAGTCTTTGGAGATGGAAAAGTCAAGATGAGGTCGTTAAAGTCAGCCTTAAATATAATTGTGCTTTCAAGAAGGGGATATTTGCATGAGTACACATGGAAATAAATGTAAATATGAAGACAGAGATGGGGTGATGTATGTGCAAGCCAAGAGAAACCATCAGGGTCAGGGAGAAGGGCATCAGACAGAGTTCCTTCACTGGGCTCAGAAGGATCCAATATGGCCCCAACCTTGATCCTGAACCTTCAGCTCCCCTAACTGTGAGAGAGTAAATTTCTGCTGTTTAAACTACACAGTCCATGCTAGGAGACACAAGGGGCCCACAGCTGTGTGAAGCACACACCACTGAATTTTGGCTGGCGATTCTCTGTTTGCATATAATTAGGGTTATAGAGCGTTACAGGGACTCAAGTACTTTAAATGCACAGCCACTACTCAAGTGGGGAGGCTCTTCATCTTCTAGGCTGTGGAACTCTCCAGGCAAATATGAATTCCAAAATAGCACGCCTAGTTGCTGCCTGACGTTGTGTAATTACAGCCTTCTGTTTGTTGTAGTTGAAAGAGACCCTCGCTGAGTCCTCGCAAGAGGGGCAGATCGAAGCTTGCATGACACCTGGTTACTGTGTCCTCAGTTCCCTAATCAGAGCCATCAGACACTGTACTTAATTAAACCCTTGTCCCGCCTCGGGGCATCTGACAGGTTCCCATAGTTATTAGGAAGGTTTCCAAACAGGGCTGGCTTTCCAGTGCCTCTGTGGCTTCTCATGCCGGGCAAGGGTGGTTTAGGTAGTGGTGAGATCTGAGCTCTGCCCACAGCAAACACTAGGAAAAAAAGACGGATTAATTTTAAACATTGTTTTTGCGAAACTTTGGCTGGTGCAATTTTTAAAGCAAGAACATGACTACAAAAGAAAACCCAGGAGGACTTGGAGGGGGAGTGACTCATGGCAGAGTCACTGTTTGCAGATGATGCTGGCAGTGACAGAATGGGTGGTGGCTGGGAAGTGTGCAGAATCAGTCTTGTGAGTCTTCTAGCCCAAGAGTTTTCTGTTGGCCAGTTCTCTCTGAGGATGTATTCGATGTCTATCTGATACGTGAGTCCTGCCGTCGTCTCTTAGACTGGGTATACACTGGACTCTGGGAGCCTCTTACCAGAGGCCGTTTTACAGCAACTCAAGCAAATGCTCACAGTTGAATGATGGGGAGGCCGGCCCAGCAGAGCAGGATCAGAGAATTAGGATTCTGTCCCTCATCTTCCAGGCTTGCTGCTGTACACTTGACCTTTGACCTTTAGGGCGTTCTTTTTTGTTTGTTCGTTTGCTTTTGTTTTTTTGTTTTTGTCAATCATTCATTCCCTGAACTTCCCTTTCTTTAAGGTGAGAGATGCCACTCCATGTTTGGGGCCCAGCATGAGGTAACCATAGAAACAAACAAAACAACCCCCCCTTTAGTCCCAACTTGCATTGTAAGATCTAACACCTTAACATTCTGCTGGAGGTGGGTAGAGGCACTTCTGGGAACTCCAGGGTATGCCTTACGGTTTGTTAGTCCTTCCTGCCACCTCTAATCTTCTGCCTGGAAGCTTACATCCAGGCTTGGGAGGGATGTCTTGATCCCTTTGCCTCTGGGACCCCATAAGACAACGCCTCTGCCCATCTGCTACTGTGCACGCCACAGCAGGATGCTGAGGTCTGTGGGAAGGTGTCAGTGTGCCCCATGGCTCCTGCAGTTGCCAGCTGGTAAGATGACTGCCTGATGTCGTTGGGGCAACTGCCTGGCAGAGTAATGGGCGACAAGGTTCCTTTTTAGTCTATCCCAGACTTTGTCTCTGCACAGATTACTAGTTTAGGCTTAATTTAGCAAGAAAACGTGGTCTGGGACGGCTCAGCCACAGTCAGCTGACAGGGGCAGGCTCCAGTTAGGGCCCGGAGCTCATGGATGACAGAGCAATGGCTCCTTTGTGGGTCTGTCTCCATCGGAGTGCCCATCCTTCTCATTGCAAAAGAGATAGTATATACAAGGTATCTGCTTTTCCTGGCACAAAGCAGAAGCCATTCCTTGTGCCCTTCTGACACGCAGACTGAATGGTGAAATGGTGCCAGCCGCCTTGTGGCTGTTGAATAAATATTTATAAAACAAATCAAAACGAAAGAGCCTGCAGGCTACCAAATTGGACTGGCCAGTTATGTTTTCAGAACAGAAACCTCCCATGCATGTTTTTCCTGGGAAGAAGAAGATTCTGTAACAGGTGAGTAGGTGGATCTACAGGTGAGCCTTGCAGAAAGCGGTGGTGTAGACTGGACAAGCTGAAATCGTACAAAAAGAATTCACTGAACGGGCAGGTCAGGTAGCTTCGGGAGTAGCTGGAGAGTGACTCCAAGTAAGATTTTTCTCTTTTGTAAGAAGAAATCTCTGTCCCTGGCTTAGCTAATTATTATGTTTCAGTTACCAAAAAGTCACTTGAGAATGTGCAGATTGCCCAGGCCTGTAGGTTTTAACCGTCTTAAGAGAAAATGGAACCTGCCTGAGATAGAGGACCCAGAGTTTAACCACCTAGCCGCTAGTTGGACCTCTCCCAAATGGGCTGGGATGTTCCTGGTCTGGGATTTTCTGTGCTGCCAACATCTGCCAGTCAAGTTGCGATGAGGAGACAGGACCCAAGTTTGTTACTTTAACAGAGGAATTGTTATAGTAACAATGTGTGTTTGCCCAAAACTCACTGTGTGGAGAGCTTGCCATGTGTTTTGTCATGACAGTAGTGTGAGGTTGACGGAACATGATATCTTCACTTACCTAGGTAGAATTAGAATTATTCGAGGGTGTTTTGCATGGGTGTGAAAAGCTAGATACACGAACAAAAATAACACATGGGTATGAGACGATAAACAATAAAAAGAAACCTTTCTTAGCTCTGGTCTCTAGTTCTTTGTTCAAAACTTTTATGTATTCTCCTAGCCCCTGGGGTGGCTCTCAACCTTCCTAATGCCATGGCTCTTTAATATGGTTCCTCGTGTAGTGGTGACCCACAACCATAAAATTACCATTGTTACTTCATAATTGTAATTTTGCTACTGTTATGAATCACAATGTAAATATTTGATAAATGATCCCTGTTGGGGGTCATGACCTCCACAGGGGTCATGACCCACAGGTTGAAAACAGCTGCCCTAGTTATTTTCTCTGTACTCATACATCTATAGACATATGTGTGCACATAGACACATATAAAATAGTTGTTTATACATATGAAAACTATTCTAGTTGTCTTAATACTAGTGCCTATGTACCTTTAAATTATTATTTGTTTTATGTGTATGGGTGTTTTGCCTGCATGTGCCAGCGGTATCCACGGAGGCCAGCAGAGGGCATCAGATCCCTGGAGAGTGGCGTTACAGAGAGTTGTGAGTCTCCATGTGGGTGGTTGGAATTGACCTTGGTCCTCTGGAAGAGCAGCCAGTGCTTTTAAACCATTGACTGACTCATCTTTCCACCACCTCCCATTCCATACTTTTGTATAAATTTTGTATAGTACATTAAGGGTCAGGTTGCGTGGAGTCCTTTTTCCCATTTTAGTGTGTGGCATTTTCTAACCTCCATCTGGTGCCCCTGGAAACTTGCTATAGTTCTTGGCCATGGCATATGGGGTTCTGTCCTCCATTTCCCTCCTTTCCCTCCCTTCATCTGTCCTTCACTCCTTCCAGCTCTCCTTCTCTCCATCCCTGCCTTCCTCCTTCCCCCACAAAGAGTATGAGACTTTGCTGGTTATTACCAAGCCTTCCAACTCTCAGGGCTAAGGTTCAGGTCCCACCCTTTGTAGTCCATTGTGAGCATACCTGAGTTTGATTTCTAATTCATCTGTGTATTTTTAAGCACCTTGTTCTAGGGGGAGGATTGTACATTGGATATCTACATGCTTATGGCTGACGTAGGACTGAGAGTTTCCTCCATGACCGGCCAGGTACATTTGCCATGATAAACCAAAATACCACAGAAAATATATTTTATGAAAGAGTTATTTTGACAGAACATCACATGCCCTAGGCTGGTCGTGAACTCACTGTATAGCCAAAAATGACCTTGAGCTATTGATCCTCCTACCTTGTCCCTTGAATGCTGGGATTACAAGTGTGTACCAATATGTCTGGTTAGGTAGTAATTGGGTTGAACCCAGGGCTTCATGCATACTAGGCAAGCACACTGCTGTCTAATCTATACCCACAGCCTGGGAGGGATGAAGAGAGGTACAGAAAAGGAACCAAATGTTTTGCTGGTGCTGAAAATGTGGACTTCTGCCTTCCCCCAGAGAACAGTTTGATTGTTTTTACTTACTCTGCTTATTTTAATACAATTTTACACCAAACAGAGTCATGCAGAATGCTAAGTATATTTGAAATATGACTTTAGGCTTCCGGTGATGGAAACCATGTTATTCAAGTCAGTACTTGCTGTATAGTTGTGCCTCTGTATGTAGTTGTGAAACAAATGTGTAAACACACGTATGCAAGAACTCATGTTTTGTTAAGGCAAACCCTCACAATTGAAGCTCCTCATATGTTTTAATTTCATTTCTTTCATTGTGATGAAACACCCTGAGAAAAAGCAACAGAGGGAGGAAGGGGTTTATGTGGTTTACAATTCCAGGTTACAGGTACATAGCAATGCAGTCACAGAAAGTAGGAGAATAAGACAACTGGTCACCTTGTATCCACAGTCAAGAGCAAAGAAATGAATGCACCCATGCCACCTGCTTGCTGTTAGCTGGCTTTCTCCTCTCTTTACTATGCAGGACTCCCTGCCTAGAGAATGGTGTTGCCCACAGTGGGCTGTGTATTCCTCCATCTATTAACAATCAAGACATTCCTCCAAAGACATGCCCATAGACCAACCTGATCTAGATACTTCTTCATTAAGAGTTTCTTCTAAGATGATGATTGTGTTAAGTTGACAGTTAAAGCTATAATGGTTTGAAAGTTCTGATGACTTGAGGAGGGGCTGCATTAACTTGGAGATAAACCAGCATTTCTGAGAGAGGGGAGCATATGAAAAATGCAAAGGACTGTATGGAGCTTGGGGAGAATGCATTTCTATAAGAAAATGACAGATTGAAGTCAAAAAGAAGAAAAGGACATTGACTATCTTTATTTTTTTATCTTTTTTGGCATTGAATATCTTATGGTACAAATCCTTCACTACCATCATAGAGAAAAGAAATCAATGGAAATTTTAGAGTAAGAAGAAGAATGGCAGATTTGTCTACCTGCATTGCCCCTCAGGTATAGTGACAAGCTAGCCTCGTGTTTTCATTGAGACAGGAGGGTAGCTTCACTCGCCAGGGAAGCAGTCCTGACAGACCAAGCACAGACCTGACCCAGAAAGAAGAAAAAGAGGTCCTTGGTTCAAGAGGAAGAGCCTGATAGTCATGTGATATTGACGAGGACGGTGATACTGGAACTGGTGTGAGATCATCAGAGCACACTGCTCTGGTGGTTAATTTTCATGGTCACCTTGAGTGACTTTAGAAGCATCATGGAAACACATCTCTGGGTGTGTAATGATGAGACAGTGTCTGCAGAGAGGTTGACCTGAAGAGAGGATTGCATTCTGAATGTGTGACATCATCCCATGTTCTTCCTGTGTTCTTGGATCCCGAGCTAAGAAGATAGCTGGGTACTAACATTCACTGTTCTGTGCTTCCTGACTAGGGCCGCAATGCAACCAGCTGCCTTAGGGTCCTATTGCCATACCTTCCCTGCCAAAGATGGACTGTATCCTTTTGAATTGTAAGCCAAAATAACCTTTTCCTCCTAAGTTGCTTCTTTTCACACATATTTTCATTAAACAACAACAACAGCAACAACAACAGCAACAACAACAGCAACAACAACAAGTTCAACTAGAAAGAGGGAAGGAGCAAGGAGGCTGGAGGGAGGGATTCCAGAATTCATGAAAGAAGCCAGAGTGAAGGGTCTGCAGTTTGACCTAAGCCTAATCTGTTCAAATTAAAATAGAGGGTAGAACAGAGTTCACAGAAGCAGAGTTGTGGTCAAATAAAGCTATAGAGAGAGCAAGAACCAGGTTCAGAGGAAGTAGATTCTAGAGGCTAAAGGGGAAAGAGTTGTATCAAGCTATTGTGGATGATCCGTGAGACAATTTGGAGGTTGATGCTATCCAGTAGCTTGAAGGAGTCAACAGTCCATTTTGAACTTATGTGGTGACTCCGGGGATTATGTTTCCCTAAGATACAGTGCTTTCATCTTTTGAAAAATTCTAATGGCTTTCAAAGAATAGAAAACTTAATGGTCATCTGCTTTTATAACACGCAGTACTCGATTCTACAAATATCAGACACTCACACAGTCTGTCCTGACATATGAGGGCTCAGAGCGTGTATTACTCATATACCTTCTGGGGTATCTCTGACTTTCAGAGCAGGACAAGACTGGATTACAGAATAGACCAGGGATGTGGTATTGAGCCTTGGAAAAGATTAAACTTTAGACAACTCCCAAAGTACATGGGGACATTCAGAAAATAATTTGTTCGTAAAAATTTATCAGGAACACTTACTAATGAAGGAAAGTTTATTTAGAAGTTTCTAAGACACACTAGAACGTTCTGTGCTCAGCTGTGCCCTGTACAGATTTCTGGATGAGCTTTGCCTTAACTTCTCATATATCATGGTAAGTGGGTGTAGGAATAGAGAGATCCTGGGGCACAGAACCTGGGTGTACAGATGTTGACAATGAGAGACACCCATCCAAACCACACTGAATAGAGGAATTTGTTGCAACCAACTCTTGAGTCTAAAAATAACACCCCAAATATAGAATAATGGTACACTTAGCTTAGAAGGTGTGGAAAAGCGAATTCCCATTGTTACTAGTGGTTTTGGGTCTCAACTCTTTGTCAGTCAAAGTGGGGCTGTTAAAATGAGTATGAGAAATGGCTTAGCAACTAAGGGCACTGCCTGCTCTTTCAGAGGACCAGGGTTCAAATCCCAATACCTTTATAGCTGCTCACAACCATCCGTAACTCGATTGCTTTCAAATGTGTGGGGAGTGGAGAATCACAGAACTCACAGTGGGTAGCTGCAGCATGGGGATTGGAGAGCTAATGTACGGCATAGAAAATGATGATTAAAGCAGACCTCTGACTTTCCCATGGTTGAACACACTTTAGACAGCCAGGTCATTCCCAGATCAATGAATGGTCACTGGCATTCTAGGACCTGAGGAGAGGGCGGGGGAGCGAAGGGTGGGTAGCTGACAGGAGAAAGGTTGTGCTACACAGCGATTCTCAGGGCAGCATCCCAAAAGCCTTCATGGTGTTTCCTTGGTGCATGCTTGCTTGGTGGAAGGCACTCCTTGCTGCAACTTGGTGAACAGAAGCCACAGCCATCAGAGTTCTTCTTGGGGGGAAAGGATACATTTGAAAGGTTGTGACCTGCTAAGGGGTACAGTCAAGATACATGATTTTTTTTTTCAGGAGGAAAAAAGAAGTATTCAGCCTTAAAAAGGCGCATACTATAATTTAAATCCTTAACATTCATTCCCAGTCTTAACAAGTTGGGCAGTGTAGAGGTGGCTTAGTGGTTAAAGTGCTACTTCTGCAAAGGACCTGGGTTTGACTCTGCTTCTGTCCCTCTATGTACCAAAGTGATGCACACATGGATGCACTACATAGGAAAACCATGGCCCCCTTTCCTGACTGGTTATGTGGAGATAATCAATGGGTAGAAGAACTGTCGGTCTTGGTATTCCTTCTAATATCCTACACAATGGTTTTTAACATACACCAGTGCTTGCACAAATACTTCACTAAGTGAACACTTCGCCAAGACTAGCGGGAGGTGGCTCAGTAGGCCAAGCACTTGCTATGCAGGCCTGAGGACCTGAGTTTGAATCTCTAGACCACATATAAAGCCAGGTGCAGTGGTGCATACACCTGCAGTCTTAGCTTTCCTACGGGAGATGGAAAGCTGGGGCAGGAGAATCCCCAGAATCTTGCAGGCTAACTACCCTGGTATATGCAGTAGAGAAAACAAGACAGAGACCAAACAAGGGAGATGGGGAGGATTAACACCTCAAGTTTACCTTTGACCTCCACACATATGCCACAGCATGTATGTATACACATATAATACATCCATGATATATTATATAACACATCCATAATATATAACATCACACACACACACACACAGACAGACAGAGAAGAGAAGATGGAAAATGGTAATTTTATCATTCTTTCTTGTAAGCAATATTTGGAATTTTTCTGCCCCCAAATACATACCCATTAGTTGTTTAGTTGCTATGAAATACAGCTCAAAAAGGAAAAAAAAATGATGGGTTCTGGGCTGGAGAGATGGCTCAGCAGTTAAGAGCACTGACTGCTCGTCCAGAGGTCCTGAGTTCAATTCCCAGCAACCACATGGTGGCTCACAACCAACTGTAATGGGATCTGATGCCCTCTTCTGGTGTGTCTGAAGACAGCTACAGTGTGCTTGTATACATAAAATAAATAAATAAATCTTTAAAAAGAAGATGGGTTCTTAATTCTTGCCTGTTATTAATTTTCAAGATAATGAGTTATTCTGGAAAACTATAAGAAACAAGTAGGACATTTTATGTGTGTGTGAGTGGGTGGTCTAGCTGGGGCCACAGGTGTGCAGGTGACCACACCTGACTCTTTTTGTTGGCTCTGGGTGCTTACATTCAGGTCCTCATGGTGGTTCAGTAACCATCTTTATCCTCTGAGGCATCTCCTCAGTCTTGGTATAAACCGAGTGCTACTCCTGATGTTATTCCTTCATTAACTTTTAAAAGTAATTTTCTATATTCTGTTTTTTTTAATGTAGAAAGGTGTTTTGAAAACTTGTATGTCTATGTACCACATGTATACATGGTGTCTGTGGACGCCAGGAAGATGCCCCAGGAGGCTAGAAGACTTATTCAGAGACCAGAAGATGCATATAGAGGCCAGAAGAGGGTGTTAGATTCCCTGGAACTGGAGTTACAGAGGCGTGGGCAGCCATGTGGGTGCTGGGAATTGAATCAGGGTCTTCTGGAAGAGCAGCCAGTACTCCTGATTACTGAGCCATTTTTACAGGCTCCCCTTCTTTAATTCTGATAGAAATTCCCTGTGATGGTTTAATCTTTACTCATCATTACTTTTGTAAATTAATTCTCCATGGGACGGCTCATCTAGACGCTGTCCACGAGGACTGGGTGAGTTGTTTGGACTCGAACTCTGGTCTATTGATGCCTAGATCCTGGTTTTGCTGCTAAGTTAACATTCAGCCTTGATCCTATCTTCAGACGTCTCAGATCTTTACTTCGTCCTCTGTAAGACATGTTATATTAAGTCTGGTGACTATCAGAAAGGTTCAATGAGCTAATTGTTAATGTGTTCAGCAAGAGCATGCCAGGTAGTAAATGTCAGAAGGCTGATAATTATCACTATGACAACATTGCAGCAGACTCACCCCATTTAAATGCCCAAACAGAAATCCATGCTAAATGCTAATACTTCCCATCAGCTACACGTTTGCCTAGTCTTGGACCAGAGTTCAGCTATGGCATCATTCATCAGAGGAGCCTTCTAAGTCTGCTAAACATAACTCGCTCTCACCCTTTGACCGTTGATGCTTCTTAATGCTGACGTTATTTATTAGACGCACGTCTTTAACTTCGTAAGTGGGTTCTGTGCCTGAAGACGAACAGTATTCTCCTAACTTGATTTCCGTCCCTTGTCTCGTGCCATCCAGAATAACGGAACCTCTGACAATATCCGTGAGTCTCCTTTGCCTGGTCCTCTGGGTGGGTTTAGCCAATGAGAAGTACAGACAAAGGAGTAAGACAGTGGCTTTGTTCCTTCAGCTTCCTCCCTGCCGATCAGTGTACAGCAGGTCTCTCTGCAGGCTGTGTGCAGTTCTTATCCGGTGCTGCCCTCTGTACACTCGCTTTATTTTCTCACTACCCAAGTCTGGGGTAGGTAACAGTTCCTCTACAATGTAAGCTGCAAGCTTGATACTGTCTGACCTCCCCCGCTCAAATCTTTCTGTATTTGTCAGCTTCCTGGTGTTATGACAAAACATTTGAGATAGCCGGCTCACAAGAAGTTCCGAATTATTTTGGCTCCTGCTTTCAGACGTTTCCATCCGTGGCTGCTTGGTCGCCTTGCTTGGGGATTGTGGTGAGGCAGAAGTTCGTGGAGGAGATATGGTAGAGCAAAGCTGCTCTCCTTATGACGGCCAGGAAGAAGGGAGCAGAGAAAAGGTAACGAAGATATCGTCTTCAAGGGCACCTCCGCGTCCTCCCACTAGGCCACACCCCCTAAAGGCTGCACCACTTTCCAATAGGACCATAGGGTGGTGAACAGTACGCAGTGCAGAGTCTTTGGCGAGGTTTTTAGATCCACAGTGACTCCACTTTGTAAGTAGCTCCTTTATTAAGCTCTACTTCCCAATGCATGGGCGTCATCTGTACTTTTCTGAGGGCCAAATATGAAACTGTTTATGTCAACAGAAGACCGGAAACAAACTGGATGAGGTTCATGCTTGTAATTTCGGTACTCAGGAGGCTGAGACAGGTGGATCTCTGTGAGTTCAAGGCCAAGCTGGTCTACAGAGCAAGTTTTAGGCCAGCCATCACTATGCACGACGACCTTGTCTTCAAAAGAGAAAAACGAAGAGGAACAACCTAAAAGAAACTCATCGAGGATTTGTTTGTAAATTATGATGCAGCTAAATGCACAATAACAGAACATTTGAAAGACCGTTTAATGAAAAAATGCTTAAAGGCCAATATTGACAGTTTAATACTATGTCATAAGACTTATCCAACTGTATCAGGATTATCCAATTTCACAGAATATGCTCGTGTCTCAAAGAAAAATGCTAGAAGTTGACATCAGCTCTCTATAGGATTGTGGCTGAGTTTAATTTAATTTTTGCTTTCTATGTTTTCCAAATTAAAGGATAAAATGATTGAGTTCTATGAAAATGAAACCAGCATATTTCATTATTTTACATTATTTAAATCCGCTTTCTACTTATGTCCTGGATGTCAATTATGGGACTAGCAAAATAATTCCTTTAGGCTTTTTTCTATTTGCATATAGTGATGGCATCTGTAATTTACCTTAAATTATTTGAGCACAGACACGGGTGTGCATGCGAATATGTGAGTATATGTATATTTGTTGAAACTCTTGAGGAGTTCTCAGTTGCTTTAGTCAATGTAGCATTTAAGTGAGAGAGGCCACAGGCAGTTATTGAAGCCATGGGGTAGCCTGTGTTTGCCACCTCAAGAGACCTTTTTGTAGTGTTGGAGATTAAAGGCAGGGCTTTGTGTATGGTAATCAAGTCCTACATCACCAAGACGTATCCCTATTCCACCAGCAGAGACCCAAGTAATTAATCCGATGATTGGTTTTCACGGTTAAAGCCTGTTAGTATGATGGATATATTATGCATAATAGATATACTGTGGTTAGAATTTGACGTGTGACCCCTGGGGTGCATGCTTTGACTGCCTCACAAGCCCCAGCTTGTGGTTCTATTTTGAAGAATGTGGAGCTGCATTTCTCAACCTGGGGGGTCACATATCAGATTACAATCCCTAACAGTAGCAAAACTACAGTTATGAAGTTCCAACAAAATAATTTTATGGTTGGGGTCACCACAGCATGAGGAACTGTATTAAAGGGTTGCAGCTTTAGGGAAATTGAGAAGCACTGTAGCTTTGCTCAAGGTAGGTCCTGGCAGGGAAAGTAGATGACTAGGGGTGGATCCTTGACAGTTAAGGCACTTCTGGCCCAGCATTCCTTGTGTCCTGTCCACTTCCACATGAGTGAGCTGTGGTTGCGAACTCCTGCTTCATGGACTAGGCTCCTCCTCTCTGCTTTCCCCACTGTGATGAAGTGGAACCTTCTGGGACATTGAGCCAAAAGAAACATTTTCTCCCTTAAGTTGTTCCGTTAGGCATTTCCCCCAATGATGAGAAAAGTAACAAACTCAGCTCAGTGCAAGGAATGGCCTCATCTCCTTTAAATAGGTTTCCAGGTTGCCTTAGGGTTTTATTGCTGTGAAGAGACACCATAACCATGGTGACTCTTATAAAGGAAAACATTTAATTGGGGCAGGCTTACAGGTTCAGAGGCTTAGTCCATTATCATCAGGGTGGGAAGCATGGTGGTATTCAGACAGACATAGTGCTGGAGAGGGAGCTGAGAGTTCTACTTCTGGATCTACATGCAGAGGAATGGAATGCTATACTGGGTGTGGCTTGAGTGTATGAGACCTCAAAACCCACCCACACCGACACACTTCCTCCAACAAGGCCACACCTCCTAATAGTGTCTCTCTCTATGCACCTAGGGGGTCATTTTCATTCAAACTACCACACAGGTGCTTAGATAGACTAAGACTGTAATGTTTTAGGGACTCTTATCATGGCAACAAGTCCTAGAGCCACAGAGGGAAGCAATTCTGCCTGCTTTTTGTGAACAGCCAGGGTGACAGAACCCATTGTGGCACCTGGTTAATCTATTATTATTTTTAATCTATCATTATCACGTCTCTGGTTAATCTATGCAAAATGGAGCTGGAGCTTTTAGAAACCAAAATAGGTTGTGCTGCTTAGTGCCTAGTGCATTTTACCAGTAGACATTTGTGTAATTGATGTCCGTACAGGTGTCAGAGTTTGGTACGAGACTAAGTTTAAAGAAACCTGGTAGTGGGGCTGGAGAGATGGCTAGGCAATTAAGAGCATTGCTGCTCTTCCGGAGGTCCAGAGTTCAATTCCCAGCATCTGCACGGTGCCCTCAGCTACCCCCTCCAGTTCTAGGGGATTTAACATCTTCACATAGACACACATGCAGGGAAAATATCAATGCACATAAAAGATTTTTAAAAAGTAATGAAAAGAGAGAAAGATATAAAGAAAGAAAGAAGGAAGGAAGAAGGAAAGCAAGCAAGCAAGCAAGCAAGCAAGCAAGCAAGCAAGCAAGCTGATAGCATGGCATGGGAGAAACTCTCTACTGCCTCCAGACATTTCAGTTCCATCAAGACAGTGAACCCAAGACTCTTGGGTGACCAAAGCCACTGACGGCCATTTGCTACATAGATTCTAAAGCCCAGATCGTTTGAAGCCAACGGAAAATTGTGAAGAGTTACATAAGGATCAAATCAGAATGTTCAATACCCTTGGCTGATTTAGGGCATGCACAGACGTGAGATGGTCACTGTAGCCCAGAGGTTAGCCTGTTTTTGTCCATTGTACCCTGTGACTCTATGGAGTTTCTGGCCCTCATTTGGTATCAAGACTAGCATGCCTACAGGCAGAGACTAAGAGTTGTAATTGAACAGAAACTTTCTAGAACATGACATGACCGGACAAGGATAGAGAATAGTTACTTTCCTGGTCAGAGAATGCGTACGAAAGGAATTCCAGGGATGAGTGAGGAACAATGGCTCCCTTGGAGAACCTCGAGGATTTTCAGGAGATGCTACATGGAGGTAAGTCATCTGTATTAACTGGGGTTCTCACGAGGAATGTAACCAATGGAATGAATGCATATTACAGGAGATTTCTTAGATTAGTTTACATAATAGGTCTAGGCTAATAGGACCAAATAATAGGGCCACTGCATGCTGGAGAATCTGTGAACCCTGTAGCTGGTCAATTTACAAGATACTTCATTAGTTCCCATCCATCTCCGAAGGCCAAGAAGATTCCTTGAGAGCTGTTGCTCTTCAGTTCCTGTTGGGAGGTCCAAGAAGCTGGGTTCCAATATCAGCCTTAGATAGCAGCAGCAACCGCAGAACGGATGTACTCACCAGCATGAAACAAAGGCAGGCAGGAAAATGCTGCTGCTTTCCCCTTGTATTAGCAACTCCACAGGAAATTGCCCTCCACTTTAAGAGAGGGCTTTTCATGCCAGTTAATCCTTCCTGGAAAAGCCCTTCAGACCTACCCAGGAGCATGTCTTTTGCTTGATTCTGGATCCAGTAAAATTGACAGTTAGGGTTACACATCACCCAATCACAGGCCTCAGTGCCTGCTGAGATAGCAAAAGATAGTAACTGGGCAGGCTGAAAGAAGTTGCAGGCTGAGTTGGCCTGGGATTTCTCAGTGTTGTCTGCTGTCTCTGGGCCCTTGCAATAAACATAGACAATGAAATCAGACTCAACTAATCTCTTTACGCAAATTCTGTCATTTTTTTCTTCTTGGAGCTATCAAGGCAGCTAAATGATGCAGCCTACATTTGAAGACTCATCTAATAGGCCATTATATCCTGGCCAACCTTCCAGGCACACATCTATCTAAAAGTCGTCATGTGAGCAGCTTATTGAACAAGCAGAACTGGACTTTTCATCACCATTGTCCCTTTAAATGCCCCCGTTGGTAGGTCCTTTGCCACTCTGGAAGCTCCTGCAGTCACTCTCAGATACCAACACATAGCCTGATGTTCTGAGTAGCAAGTGTGGCCTGGTTGAGTAGGAAAATGTCAGTTCTTTAGCCACTTAAGTTTCTGTTAACACTCTGTGGACCAGTGTCAGGCAGGAGGCCAGGGACATTGAGTTCTTTACTCCTTCCTGGATTTTCCAGCTCTCTGCTTTGTTTGATTTGCTTCCCTAGGGTTAGGCTAGAACCCAAAGCCAGGTAAGAAGGTGGGGGAAATACCTCCCTAATTGCTTATGGTTGTAATTACATTGGTGACCTCTCTTGGCATCAGAATGCATGTTAATTTCTCCTTCCCAGGGCTCTTCCTGGAGTGCCTCAAAGATCTCTTGCTGGAGTTGTCCAGTAGCACATCCCTACACCGGGACTAGGTCTGGCCTCAGTGGTTTCTTTCATGCTTTCTGGTGGGCATCCCTGGTTGTTATTAACATTCCTCTTTGCAGAACGATCTGTTTCTAATGCCTGATAATGTGGACCGAGCCTAAGGCCTTGCACATGCTGAGCGAATGCTTGCCCGCCGGCTACACCTCTAGCCATGCATGTGGGCCTTTACCCCTGCTCACTCCTTATTTTCAACGCAGCCTCCCCTCTCTGACCATGACTCTTCCGGCCAGGGAGGCAGCGTCTGGCAAGGATGGAGCAACTCTAGCTCCTGTTGTTCAGTCTCTAGAATCAGAGCCTGCTACGCTCCTGAGATCTAAAACCCAGCCTCACGTGTCTGGCTTAAAACAAGAATAACTTCCCGCTTCATTCTCATCCCCTAATGTTAAACAAAACTAAGGCTACAACACACTGACACTTCCCCACCTCCTGGTCTCTGTGATAAATCCTGAGCTGGTCCTCATGTGCCAGGCAAAGGCTTCCCCTGTTACCCTGGTGACCTCCCTGTTATTCTAGCTGAAAGTCTTCAGCGAAGTGACTTGCATACTCCATACCCCATAACTCTAACCCCACTGCATATGTGGATACAGTGCTATTCAAAACGAGCCATTCCAATGAAGTAAGCATGATACCCGTTCTACTACAAAGGAAGTGGGTGCTGATGCTTGTCAAAACCGTCCAAGCCAGCATCATCGCGTTTAATGGGATTCACTATGAAGAATCCAGAGACCTGGTCTGAGACACCGCCGGAACCCAAAGGGACCGACCAGATAAACAGTTCTCTGCACCCAAATCCCGTGGGAGGGAGAGCTAAACCTTCAGGGAGGCAGACACGCCTGGGAAACCAGAAGAGACTGCACTCTGCCCACATTACTGATTCCAGAGGAAAACACCAAACGCCATCTGGAACCCTGGTGCACGGAAGCTCCCGGAAAGGGCGGGGCACATCTTCCTGATTGCTGCCCCTCTGGAGAGCTCATAGGCAGCACCCCACGAGCAAACTTGAGCCTTGGGACCACAGGTAAGACAAACCTTCCTACTCCAAGCAACCTGCCTAGTGAACTCAGGACACAGGCCCACAGGAACAGCTGAAGACCTGTAGATAGGAAAAACTACACGCCTGAAAGCAGAACACTCTGTTCCCATAACTGGCTGAAAGAAAACAGAAAAACAGGTCTACAGCACCCCTGACACACAGGCTTATAGGACAGTCTAGCCACTGTCAGAAATAGCAGAACAAAGTAACACTAGAGATAATCTGATGGCGAGAGGCAAACGCAGGAATCCAAGCAACAGAAACCAAGACTACATGGCATCATCGGAGCCCAATTCTCCCACCAAAACAAACATGGAATATCCAAACACACCAGAAAAGCAAGATCTAGTTTCAAAATCATATTTGATCATGATGCTGGAGGACTTCAAGAAAGACATGAAGAACTCCCTTAGAGAAACACAGGAAAACATAAATAAACAAGTAGAAGCCTACAGAGAGGAATCACAAAACTCCCTGAAAGAATTCCAGGAAAACACAATTAAACAGTTGAAGGAATTAAAAATGGAAATAGAAGCAATCAAGAAAGAACACATGGAAACAACCCTGGATATAGAAAACCAAAAGAAGAGACAAGGAGCCGTAGATACAAGCTTCACCAACAGAATACAAGAGATAGAAGAGAGAATCTCAGGAGCAGAAGATTCCATAGAAATCATTGACTCAACTGTCAAAGATAATGTAAAGCAGAAAAAGCTACTGGTCCAAAACATACAGGAAATCCAGGACTCAATGAGAAGATCAAACCTAAAGATAATAGGTATAGAAGAGAGTGAAGACTCCCAGCTCAAAGGACCAGTAAATATCTTCAACAAAATCATAGAAGAAAACTTCCCTAACCTAAAGAAAGAGATACCCATAGGCATACAAGAAGCCTACAGAACTCCAAATAGATTGGACCAGAAAAGAAACACCTCCCGTCACATAATAGTCAAAACACCAAATGCACAAAATAAAGAAAGAATATTAAAAGCAGTAAGGGAAAAAGGTCAAGTAACATATAAAGGCAGACCTATCAGAATCACACCAGACTTTTCACCAGAGACTATGAAAGCCAGAAGATCCTGGACAGATGTCATACAGACCCTAAGAGAACACAAATGCCAGCCCAGGTTACTGCACCCTGCAAAACTCTCAATTAACATAGATGGAGAAACCAAGATATTCCATGACAAAAACAAATTTACACAATATCTTTCTACAAATCCAGCACTACAAAGGATAATAAGTGGTAAAGCCCAACATAAGGAGGCAAGCTATACCCTAGAAGAAGCAAGAAACTAATCATCTTGGCAACAAAACAAAGAGAAGAAAAGCACACAAACATAACCTCATATCCAAATATGAATATAACAGGAAGCAATAATCACTATTCCTTAATATCTCTCAACATCAATGGCCTCAACTCCCCAATAAAAAGACATAGATTAACAAACTGGATACGCAACAAGGACCCTGCATTCTGCTGCCTACAGGAAACACACCTCAGAGACAAAGTCAGACACTACCTCAGAGTGAAAGGCTGGAAAACAACTTTCCAAGCAAATGGTTGGAAGAAGCAAGCTGGAGTAGCCATTCTAATATCAAATAAAATCAATTTTCAACTAAAAGTCATCAAAAAAGATAAGGAAGGACACTTCATATTCATCAAAGGAAAAATCCACCAAGATGAACTCTCAATCCTAAATATCTATGCCCCAAATACAAGGGCACCTACATATGTAAAAGAAACCTTACTAAAGCTCAAAACACACATTGGACCTCACACAATAATAGTAGGAGATTTCAACACCCCACTCTCATCAATGGACAGATCATGGAAACAGAAATTAAACAAAGACGTAGACAGACTAAGAGAAGTCATGAACCAAATGGACTTAACAGATATTTATAGAACATTCTATCCTAATGCAAAAGGATATACCTTCTTCTCAGCTCCTCATGGTACTTTCTCCAAAACTGACCATATAATTGGTCAAAAAACGGGCCTCAACAGGTACAGAAAGATAGAAATAATCCCATGCGTGCTATCAGACCACCACGGCCTAAAGCTGGTCTTCAATAACAATAAGGGAAGAACGCCCACATATACATGGAAGTTGAACAATGCTCTATTCAACGATAACCTGGTCAAGGAAGAAATAAAGAAAGAAATTAAAGACTTTTTAGAATTTAATGAAAATGAAGGTACAACATACCCAAACTTATGGGACACAATGAAAGCTGTGCTAAGAGGAAAACTCATAGCGCTGAGTGCCTGCAGAAAGAAACAGGAAAGAGCATATGTTAGCAGCTTGACAGCACACCTAAAAGCTCTAGAACAAAAAGAAGCAAATACACCCAGGAGGAGTAGAAGGCAGGAAATAATCAAACTCAGAGCTGAAATCGACCAAGTAGAAACAAAAAGGACCATAGAAAGAATCAACAGAACCAAAAGTTAGTTCTTTGAGAAAATCAACAAGATAGATAAACCCTTAGCCAGACTAATGAGAGGACACAGAGAGTGTGTCCAAATTAACAAAATCAGAAATGAAAAGGGAGACATAACTACAGATTCAGAGGAAATTCAAAAAATCATCAGATCTTACTATAAAAACCTATATTCAACAAAACTTGAAAATCTGCACGAAATGGACAATTTCCTAGAGAGATACCAGGTACCGAAGTTAAATCAGGAACAGATAAACCAGTTAAACAACCCCATAACTCCTAAGGAAATAGAAGCAGTCATTAAAGGTCTCCCAACCAAAAAGAGCCCAGGTCCAGACGGGTTTAGTGCAGAATTCTATCAGACCTTCATAGAAGACCTCATACCAATATTATCCAAACTATTCCACAAAATTGAAACAGATGGATCACTACCGAATACCTTCTATGAAGCCACAATTACTCTTATACCTAAACCACACAAAGACACAACAAAGAAAGAGAACTTCAGACCAATTTCCCTCATGAATATCGACGCAAAAATACTCAATAAAATTCTGGCAAACCGAATCCAAGAGCACAGCAAAACAATCATCCACCACGATCAAGTAGGCTTCATCCCAGGCATGCAGGGATGGTTTAATATACGGAAAACCATCAAGTGTTCCATTATATAAACAAACTGAAAGAACAAAACCACATGATCATTTCATTAGGTGCTGAGAAAGCATTTGACGAAATTCAACACCCCTTCATGATAAAAGTCCTGGAAAGAATAGGAATTCAAGGCCCATACCTAAACATAGTAAAAGCCATATACAGCAAACCAGTTGCTAACATTAAACTAAATGGAGAGAAACTTGAAGCAATCCCACTAAAATCAGGGACTAGACAAGGCTGCCCACTCTCTCCCTACTTATTCAATATAGTTCTTGAAGTTCTAGCCAGAGCAATCAGACAACAAAAGGAGGTCAAGGGGATACAGATCGGAAAAGAAGAAGTCAAAATATCACTATTTGCAGATGATATGATAGTATATTTAAGTGATCCCAAAAGTTCCACCAGAGAACTACTAAAGCTGATAAACAACTTCAGCAAAGTGGGTATAAAATTAACTCAAATAAATCAGTAGCCTTCCTCTACACAAAAGAGAAACAAGCCGAGAAAAAAATTAGGGAAATGACACCCGTCATAATAGACCCAAATAATATAAAGTACCTCGGTGTGACTTTAACCAAGCAAGTAAAAGATTTGTACAATAAGAACTTCAAGACTCTGAAGAAAGAAATTGAAGAAGTCCTCAGAAGATGGAAAGATCTCCCATGCTCATGGATTGGTAGGATTAATATAGTAAAAATGGCCATTTTACCAAAAGCGATCTACAGATTCAATGCAATCCCCATCAAAATACCAATCCATTTCTTCAAAGAGTTAGACAGAACCATTTGCAAATTCATCTGGAATAACAAAAAACCCAGGATAGCTAAAACTATCCTTAACAATAAAAGGACTTCAGGGGGAATCACTATCCCTGAACTCAAGCAGTATTACAGAGCAATAGTGATAAAAACTGCATGGTATTGGTACAGAGACAGACAGATAGACCAATGGAACAGAATTGAAGACCCAGAAATGAACCCACAAACCTATGGTCACTTGATTTTTGACAAAGGAGCCAAAGCCATCCAATGGAAAAAAGATAGCAT
Organism: Rattus norvegicus; assembly: GCF_021556685.1. Classification (NCBI taxonomy): domain Eukaryota; kingdom Metazoa; phylum Chordata; class Mammalia; order Rodentia; family Muridae; genus Rattus; species Rattus norvegicus. The sequence goes on from NC_141538.1 coordinate 77,333,844, forward strand.
TTTCAGCAAATGGTGCTGGTTCAACTAGAGGTCAACATGTAGAAGAATGCAGATCGATCCATGCTTATCACCCTGTACAAAGCTTAAGTCCAAGTGGATCAAGGACCTCCACATCAAACCAGATACACTCAAACTAATAGAAGAAAAACTAGGGCAGCATCTTGAACACATGGGCACTGGAAAAAATTTCCTGAACAAAACACCAATGGCTTATGCTCTAAGATCAAGAATCGACAAATAGGATCTCATAAAACTGCAAAGCTTCTGTAAGGCTAAGGACACTGTGGTTAGGACAAAACGGCAACCAACAGATTGGGAAAAGATCTTTACCAATCCTACAACAGATAGAGGCCTTATATCCAAAATATACAGAGAACTCAAGAAGTTAGACCACAGGGAGACAAATAACCCTATTAAAAAATGGGGTTCAGCCCCAGTGAACTAGAGTATGGGGGGGAGGGCGGCAATGGGGGGAGGGTTGGGAGGGGAACACCCATAAGGAAGGGGAGGTGGGAGGGGGATGTTTGCCTGGAAACCGGGAAAGGGAATAACATTCAAAATGTATATAAGAAATACTCAAGTTAATAAATAAAAAAAAAAAAGAAAAAAAATGGGGTTCAGAGCTAAACAAAGAATTCACAGCTGAGGAATGCCGAATGGCTGAGAAACATCTAAAGAAATGTTCAACATCTTTAGTCATAAAGGAAATGCAAATCAAAACAACCCTGAGATTTTACCTCACACCAGTGAGAATGGCTAAGATCAAAAACTCAGGTGACAGCAAATGCTGGCAAGGATGTGGAGAAAGAGGAACACTCCTCCGTTGTTGGTGGGATTGCAGACTGGTACAACCATTCTGGAAATCAGTCTGGAGGTTCCTCAGAAAATTGGACATTGAACTGCCTGAGGATCCAGCTATACCTCTCTTGGGCATATAACCAAAAGATGCCCCAACATATAAAAAAGACATGTGCTCCACTATGTTCATAGCAGCCTTATTTATAATAGCCAGAAGCTGGAAAGAACCCAGATGCCCTTCAACAGAGAAATGGATACAGAAAATGTGTTAAATCTACACAATGGAATATTACTCAGCTATCAAAAACGATGACTTTATGAAATTCGTAGGCAAATGGTTGGGGCTGGAAAATATCATCCTGAGTGAGGTAACCCAATCACAGAAAAACACACATGGTATGCACTCATTGATAAGTGGCTATTAGCCCAAATGCTTGAATTACCCTAGATGCCTAGAACAAATGAAACTCAAGACGGATGATCAAAATGTGAATGCTTCACTCCTTCTTTAAAAGGGGAACAAGAATACCCTTGGCAGGGAAGAGAGAGGCAAAGATTAAAACAGAGACTGAAGGAACACCCATTCAGAGCCTGCCCCACATGTGGCCCATACATATACAGCCATCCAATTAGACAAGATGGATGAAGCAAAGAAGTGCAGACCGACAGGAGCAGGATGTAGATCTCTCCTGAGAGACACAGCCAGAATACAGCAAATACAGAGGCGAATGCCAGCAGCAAACCACTGAACTGAGAACAGGACCCCCGTTGAAGGAATCAGAGAAAGAACTGGAAAGCTTGAAGGGGCTCGAGACCCCATATGAACAACAATGCCAAGCAACCAGAGCTTCCAGGGACTAAGCCACTACCTAAAGACTATACATGGACTGACCCTGGACTCTGACCTCATAGGTAGCAATGAATATCCTAGTAAGAGCACCAGTGGAAGGGGAAACCCTGGGTCCTGCTAAGACTGAACCCCCAGTGAATGTGATTGTTGGGGGGAGGGCAGCAATGGGGGGAGGATGGGGAGGGGAACACCCATAAAGAAGGGGAGGGGGAGGGGGGGAAGGGTTAGGGGGATGTTGGCCCGTAAACCATGAAAGGGAATAACACTCGAAATGTGAATAAGAAATACTCAAGTTAAAAAAAAAAAGAATCCAGAGACCTAAATACATTCAATATTCTGGAACCCACTTTACATTTGGAACTTTCTAGAGATCTCCATGTTGCGCTGAGTTCCGAAGAGTCTCTGTCAGTGGCCTAAACCGAAGAAGAGCTGTTCCGACTGTCTGAAACTCACAGTAGGACTGAGCAGGTGTTCACTGGACGACTGTTGTGTGCCTACAACCTATCTCCATGGTTCTCCGGGTCCAGGCATTCCCGTGGCAGCATCACACCCATCTCGGCCTCCACCCTCACCTGCTTTCTTTGTTCTGTCTTTGTGTATCTTGGTCTGCCTCTCAGAAAGCCATTCTCATTAGATTTACAGCCCACTCTGCATGATCTCACCTTGGTCGTCCCTCTAATGATAATCTATTTCCAAATGAAAACACATTCTGAGGTTTCAGATAGACATGAGCTTCAGACCTTAACCACACACATTTTTATTTCTTAGTTATTCGAAATGTCAGGGGGAAGAAAGCAAGCTGAAGATGAAATGGCCGACTACCTCAAATCAGCCTTCCTGCAGCTATTACGGCTATAGCGTAAAGCCAGTAATAGGAGGCCAAGTGCAGACTCTAGAAAGCACTGACAATGGCTTCCTTACAACTCCCAGGAAGCAAGAAAATAGATGATGCAGAGACACAAGACCGAAAACTGGCATGCCACAGGTGATTCTTCTGCTTCACTTGAGGATGAATTCGATTCCACATGGACAGGAAAACGATTTCAGGAACTCATGGTAATTGTCTGGGCTAGGATGAACAAAGAAATAATTGGGGACATTTATTCTACATGCCAAGAACAGAAAATAAGCAGTCTTTCTAACTGAAGAAAGTAACCTTCAACTAAAATATTCTCTCTGCCTCTAGCTTCCCCCAAGATCCTCAGAGCCCAGTGCCCTGTTTAACCTTTCTTAACCCAATAAGGGATTTTCTCAGATATCTGTTTTCTTGTCTCCCCTTCCCATAAAGATTTAATGCCCTAGATAAATCTATTCATACATAGTATGGCTTTGGATGCATTAAAAATGAGGGGATTCTTTTCATCCCTTGTACAATTGCTTAGTTAATTTTGAATGAGAAACTGGGGCACTAATGTGCCTCTGATGTGTCCCCCAAGTCCACGTATTGGAGAGTTGCTCTCCAAAGTCAAATGCTGATATTGTCTGTAAATCTTTGTTTGACAAATATGATGGCTATTCTTGGTTGTCAACTTGACTACATCTGGAATGAACTAAAACCCCCACATGGAGGGCACACCTGTGAGGGGTTTCTGCTTACTTTAAAGTAGGAAGATCTAGTTTTGATTTTTGAGGTAGGAAGACACACCTTCAATTCAGATTCAATTCAGCTCTAATCTGGATCATGCCTTCTGCTGGAAGCCAATATAAGGACATTGAAGAAGGAAGCTTTTGCCCTTTGTCTGCTTGCTCTTGCCTTATTAGCAAGTCCATTTCTTCACTGGCATTAGAGTCTATTTTGGGATTCCAGTCAATATTGAAGAGCATCAAAGACATCCAGCCTTGTAGACTGAGAAGTTTCTGGATTCTTGGACTTTTAATTCACAGCTAGTCATTGTTAGACTAGCTGAACCACAGCCTGAACTCAATCTAATGAATCCATATATATTCTATATATTCTGTCTATATATTCTGTTACTCTAGAGAACACTGACTAATACAAGAGGTAATTGGGATTTAGGTCAAGGGGTGAGGACATGGCCCCTGGTGATGGGTTTCTTGGCTTTAGAGAGGGAGAAAGAGATGCGAACTGGCACATTTACTCTCTCTTACGGTGTGTACTCCCATAGGCTCACTCGTTTGAACACTTGGTGCCCAGTTAGTGGAACTGTTTGGGAAAGATCGGAAGAGGAGGAGGTGTGTCACTGGGGATGAGCTTTGAGGTTTCAAAAGTCCTGGTCAAGGAGTGTGTGGCTTTCTGCCTGCTACCTGCAAATCTGGATGTAAAGCTCTCAGGTACTGTTCCAGCCCCATGCCTGCCTGCTTCCCGCCATGATGATCATGGACTCACCCTCTGAAACTCTAAGTAAGCTCCTCAGTTAAACGCTTTCTTTCATAAGCGTTGGCTTGGTCATGGTGTCAAGTCCCAGCTGTGTAATAGTAACTTGGACAACTGGGTTGTGAAGTAGTTTATGATTTGAACAGGAAACGTCTCTACATTTCATGCATTAAAGGCTTGGTCCCCAGCTGATGGAGCTATTTGGGGAGGCGGAGGAAGTTCAGTAAGCGAGCCCCACATAGTGGAAGAAGTAGGCGTCCGAGAGCATGTCTTTGTCTGTCTCTGCTCCCTGCTCATGTGAAGTGAGCAGCTCTGTCATGAGCTTTGTCATGTACCATTCATCATGAGGATTCTGCCTCACCTCAGGCTCAAGGTGGTGAAGGCAGTCAGTCACTCTCTGAAACTCTGAGCCCAAATAAACCTTCCCTTCATTACGGTGCTAATATCATATGTTTGATCACAGTGACAAAGGGCCTGTGAACCCACATAGCAAGAAAGTCTTAGCCCAGAAACACCTTGAATTCAGGATTCCCAATCCTTAACCTGGCTTAGGGTTTTATTGCTGTGAAGAGACACCATGGCCACAGCAGCTCTTATAAAGGAAAGCATTTAATGGGGGCTGCTTACAGGTTCAGAGGTTTAGTCTATTACCATCATGGTGGGAAGCATGGCAGTGTGCAGGCAGACATGGTGCTAGAGAAGGAGCTGAGAGCTCTAAACCTGGATCTGCAGACAGCAGAAGGAACTGAGACACTCTAGACACTCTTCCTTCAATAAGGCCACACCTCCTAATAGCGCCACTACCTGTGGGTCTAAAGGGGAATTTTATTCAAACCACAACAAGAACACGAGTATATGTCTGTTCTGCATAATTTCCCAGTTCCACACATTATGTTAAACATACTGACAGTGGCTGAAGAAAATAAGAATGTTCTTCTGGGTCTGGGGATTGAAATCTGAAATTGTGGTATCAGCAGGGGCAGGCACCCTCTGAATGTTCACAAGGAGAATACTGTTTTGCCCCCCCCCTTTTATTGTTTTTGTTTTGTGGGACTGGGTTTCTTTGAGTAGCCTTGGAATGCCCTCTGAGGTCCAGGCTGGCCTCAAACTCACAGAGATCCGCCTCCCTCTTCCTCCTGAGCACTGGGTGTAAAGGTGTGCACCGCCATGGCCACCTGGCTTCTGCTTTGCCTCTTGTAGCTTTCGTGGCCCCAGAAATTTCTTGGCTCCTGGCTGCATTATTCCCTTCTCCATCTCCATCGTCCTGCCTTCTTCCCTCTGCGTTTGTGTCCTAGTCTGTCTCCTAGGACACTCATTAGATTTGCAATCTGTTCCCAGGCATTTTGACCTCACCTTGATCTTTCCTTTAAAAATGATTATATTTTGTGTGTGTGTATGCATGTGTGTGTGTGTGTGTGTGTGTGTGTGTGTGTGTGTGCATGTATGTATGTGCCCTGTGTGCATACAGGAACTCATGGAGGTCAGAGGAGGCATCAGAAACATTGCATTTTGAGGTTTTAGGTGAACATTAACTTTGGAAGGTTTTGTTCAATTTATGACAAACCCCAAGAACCAGTTTCGTGTGCATGCATGTGTGTGTGTGCGCACATGTGTGTGCTTGCGTGTGTTGGTGTACATGTTTGTGTACTTATTATATGTGCACATATATACATGTGGAGGGTAGAAATCAACACTGAGTGTCCTTTTCAATCACTGCATTTATTTTGAGAGGCAGAGTCTCTCATTGAACCTGGATTTGGCAGTTAACAAATCTCGTCCTCCCAGTTCTGGAACTACAGACGTGCCATATACATGGGTTCTTGGGCATCAAGCTCTGGTCCTCCTGTTGTGTGTCAAGCACTTGACTGACTGAGCCACCTCCCTTGCTACTCCATCATTTTGTAGCTGTGGAAATTTGATCTAGGTTCTCATGAATGCTGGGTAAACACTCTACCACTGAGCTGTACTACCAGGCCAAGAGTCAGGTTTTGCCCCATGGGGGAGCATCATCATTGCTGGGAATATACAGTGCATCGTCTATATCCAGTTATTGGAGAAGGGAGCGTGCTCCATGTCTGAAGAGCGGTCCCCGAAACTTCTGCCGGTGGCCCTTGTGGCTCTTCCTGACTCATGCTTTGCCTTCACAGTGATGCTGAATGGAAAGTTTTATATTTGCTTCACGATTCAGGGTGGTAAGCGTTAACAAGAATCTCAGTCACGGCAATTCACCTGCCAAATGGCTTCTGTCCTTCTGGTTTCTAAATGTTCACATACCCTTTCCATACAGACACTCCCCACAGCCTTCCTCTCATGGGGACATGGGATAGGTAAGCTCTGTTAGTGTGGCAACCGGTTTCCCAGAATGTGAGTAACATTTCACAGTGTCATTTCTTTTTAAAAATGTTAATTCTTTCTCTCTTCCTTTCTCTCTCTCTCTCTCTCTTTCTTTCTTTCTTTCTTTCTTTCTTTCTTTCTTCCTTCCTTCCTTCCTTCCTTCCTTCCTTCTTTCCTTCCTCTCTCTCTCTCTCCTTCCCTCCCTCCCTCCCTCCCTCCCTCTCTCCCTCCCTCCCTCTCTCTTTCTTTCATTTAATCTTTGTGTGCATGTGTGTGCATGCCACATATTTGTGTGAAAGTCAGAGGACAGCTTGCAGGAGTCAGTTCTCACTTTCTACCAGAAGGGTTCCAGGATTTGAACTCCGGACTTCAAGCTTGGCAAAAAAACCCACCCTAACCTGCTGAGTTATCTGACAGGTTACTAGAGTGTCATTTTTATTTTTATTCTCTGTTATTTGAAACTGACAGCGATGTGCCAGTTGTGATTCTGCTTACATGATCCATGTATGTTGTTAGGAGTTAGAGTCTTTCACAGAGGGACAGTGGGAATGTTCATGGGAGAGTGGGTGGTCAGTACGGCAGTCATTCAGCATCCCCGGGAGGAGAGCTCTTGTTGGCTTTTCACATGTGTGCACACTGTGAGGTATCATAGAGACAGAAAGCCCTCATGCTCTGGAACAAAGGATGTGTTTATTGCACTCTGCTCCATAGCAGCTGGGAAGTCACTTCTTCCTCTGAAACCAGACAAATTATTGTTATTTGGTTGTCTGTGTGTGGAAGTGCTTCCCCACCATGCTCTTATTCATCTTGGAAGAGTAGAAATTTCCAGGGCCTTGATTTACTGAAGGTGAGCTCCCTTTTTTTTTTCTTGATTCTTTTATTTTGAACAGATTCCCCAACTGTTTCTGAACTTCCAGAATGCTGAAATTCCCCTCTCGACAGTCTTTGGCCATTTTGGCAGGATCTTTTAATGGCAACTTTGCTTGGAGGGTCTCATCTCAATTGTAGCCTGTGTGAGGTACCAATGGAAAAATATTATATTATGAAATCAATGAAACTAAAGTCATGGTGACCAGCGGAGTTGTAAAGGCACCACAGGATGACTGGCTTTTCACTCAAACCAGTTAACATCAACCTAGAGGGCTAACTAAAGGCATATGAACTTTACCATGTATCTCTTCAGACAGAATAATCATCCCATCTTGGTGTCATTGAGACCTCAGGTGTAATACATCTGAAGACAGGAGGCCAGATGCTCTTCCCAGGTTGCCTTCTTCAGACGGTCAATCCTGGTTGTCAATTTGATGGCATATAGAGTCACCACAGAAACAAAACTTTGGAGGGAATTTCTAGATTTGATTAGCGGAGGTAAGAAGACCTTCCCAAATTATGAGTTGCGTGGTTTCACAGGGTGAGATCTCGAGGTGAGCAGAGCACCACATCCAGCACTCTGCTTCCTGACCGTGGAAGCCTGTGTGACCAGCTGCCTCATGTTCCTGTGGCCATGGTGGAACACAGCCTCAGACTATGAGCCTTTCAAGACAAGCACTGCCTGTCTTAAGTTGTTTATGTCAGTTGTTGTCTCTCAGCAGCGACATGTGTGATTAGTGTTCCTGTCTTCTTCATCGTCTTCGTCTCTCTATCCTTCTCCACCCCTTTGGGGGCTCTACCTCCCTGGAGCTATGCTGCCTGATGGGCAAGCCTCTTTGCACCTCTGCCCTGGGGATGCTGAATCCTGGGCAAATAACAGTGAAACCTTGCACTCCTCAGAACAAGGTGCCTTCTGGACACATAAATCTCCCTCTTGCTAATACTCGCAGCCCCTTAATCTCAATCTTTATTGATTATCATGATCAAAGATTATCTCCATGCAAGGATAGAGGGTGGGAAAGAACAGAGAAGTCTGGGAAGAGTCGAAGATATCAGGGAGCAGCTTTGACCTAGCTCCGTTCACCACATGTCTGCTAACCACGTTTAGATAAACGAGCCTTGGGAACAGGGCACTGCAAGCTTAGGCGCTCACGCCCGAAGATGGTCTAAGGATATCTATTAGATTCCTCTAGGATATATAAACCATTGACCTTGAAATCTGGGAATAAGTGGAATAAACCAAAGAGAAACCAATAGGGTTGTCTCTGTGGTAGGGCATAGGACCGTTAATAAAAATTCAGTTACTCTTTTTAAGTCAGAAGACGCTGTAGGATGAGTTATGACCTGGGCAGGGCTTTTGTTTTGTTCGGCCTTAGCCCCAACAGTCTCCAGTGACATTAGACGAGCCTCTATTCAGCCAGGTCCTGGATGCTCATTTTCTGTCAGCTGTGGTTGCTGAGGAGGAAGAAAAATCTGAGCTTCCTTAGGATGCAGAGATGACTATATTCTTAGAGGTGGGTTGACCTGATTAGATGTTCCCACACCTAGCCCTGTATTTTAGAAGGGCATATAACCTGACAGGTGGTTTAATTCCTCCTGGAGCAGAGTGTTCACCTGCCACCCCAGTGATGGCCAACTTCTCCCTTGAAGAGGCTGAAGAGCAGGATGTTACCCTGCTCTTGTCCCACTACATTACTTTCTCTTTCCGATTGCTTCCTTCTTTTTTAACGTTTTACTTTTTTAACATTTTAAGATTTATTTTTAAAGATTTACTTTTAATTGTGCCTATGTGTGTGCACATGCATGTGGGTAGGTGTATGTGTGTGCAGAGTCTGAGGTATGGAATCCCTTGCAGCTAGAGTTATGGGCAGTTGTGAGTCACCAGACGTGGGTGCTTGGGAGCAGTTAGTGCTCTTAACCAATCAAATGGTGTGTCTATTGTAGCTAAATACCTGGCTCAAACTTCTGCCCACCTACAGCAGCATGTGTGTCAGGACCCACACATGTCTCTCTATATGCTGGAGGTTTCTGGCTCCATTTCCAGGCTCTGTAAGTGATAAATGTTCAATAGATGCTTATTGAAGGACTCTCTTGTGACACCCCGGCTGAAAAGTCTCCCCTGAATTTAAGGCTTCCTCCCGACAGAATTATCTACTTGCGAATCATTCTGTGTCGTTTAGGGATGGTGCATGCAGATGACAGTCTTAGGTCTGTGACAGAAAAGCTTCCTATTTTACCTTTAGACACTTACAGAGTACAATAAGGTGTGAGAGGCACTTCAGAGTCACTGCAGCAGTCTCCTGTCTGGTTTCCTTGCTCTTGATTTTCCCTCATCTTAACCCCATCTCATAACCCCTCCCTCATAACCTCATCTCCTAAATGAAGGACTGCGTTAGTCAGGGTTCTCTAAAAGGACATAACTGATTGGATGAACATATACACTCAAAGGAGATTTATTAGACTGCTTTACACAATATGGTCTGTGTAGTTCATCAATGGCCCTCACACTCGAGAGGCTGAGGATCTGGATAGGTTCTCAATTTGTGAGGAATGGATATCTCAGAAGCCTCAGCCTGTTGCTGACAGCCTGGAGGATTCTTGGAGAACTGCTGGCTTCCATTCCATGTCAGAACCTTGAAGAAGCTGGACTTAACACCAGTTGCAGTAGCAGGATAGATGAATTTGCAAGCAGACATGAGAGGAAGCAGGTAATATGCACACTTTCTTTCTTCCATGTACTTATGTCTGAGAGACCACCAGAGGGTATTGGTCCCATTTATGATAGATCTTTCAAGGACTGGGATGGCTGAGTGAAAAAGAAAAGGACTAGGATAGATCTTCTAGCTTGAGTTAATTTGATCAAGGCATTTTCTCACAGGCATCCTCAATAGCTTGCATTTTAGTAGATCCCAGATCCAGTCAAGCCAACAACTAAGATTAGACATCATAAGGACTCACCACATTTCAGAGACTAGCACAGAGTGAAAAAGCAGAGGCTTCTCATTCAAAATAATTCAACAGAGCATAGAAGTTGCCTGAATAGAGCATGGCCTTGTTGGGTACCAATGGGAGGAGAAGCCCTTCATCCTGCCAAGGCTGGAGCCCCCAGTGTAGGGTGGGGAGGGTGGATGGGTGGGGGAACACCCTCATAGAAGAAGGGGGAGGGAGGATGGGATAGGGGATTTACGGATGGGAAACTTGGAAAGGGGATAACATCTGAAATGTAAATTAAAAAGTATCCAATAAAAAAAGAAGTTGCCTGAAACATAATGCAAGGCCCTTCTGTGCATACAGTCTGAGGAGTAAGCTCAACACGTAGCTTACTCATGGAGTCAGCCTGACCTGAGTTTAGTCCTTACAAGTGTAGTCATGGTTATCTCTTACTCTAGGATCTTTAATAACTACATGCAGCCTAAAGTTCAAATTTTAGGACTTTATAGATTCTGATACCAAGATCCCTCTGCTTCCCTGCTTGAACTGACCTTTGTAGTCTCCATTTGTACAATAGATCAGGCTATTTGGTCCTCCTCATAGGTGCCTTTCCTTTCTCAGTTTTACTTGAGCTAGTCCTGTAACTCAGATGCTGAGTCTCCCACTTTCATCAGCACAAACTACACAAAGACTTCCCTGATCTCTCTCTCTCTCTCTCTCTCTCTCTCTCTCTCTCTCTCTCTCTCTCTCTCTCTCTCTCGTTTCACTATGTAACCCTGGTTGGCCTGGAAACATGTTGACCTCAAAGTCACATAGATTTGCCTGCCTCTGTCTCTTGAGTATCAGGATGAAAAGCATGTGTCACCACACCCAGATTTATCTTTTAGATTTTTTTTAAAATTTCTTCATTTGAGCTGCTAATAGCATTTTATCAGAGTTTATCTTGTTCATTCATTCTTCAGTGCACCTGCATGTTGGGGCTAGACCTTGGGAGATGTGAAGACCTTGGGAAGTCTATTCACTTCCACCATCCTTTTAGCTTCTTGCCTCCAAATACTGGATGCTCATCAAATCCTTTCCAGTCAATAAAAGATTGAATAAACAAATGATTTCCAGTTGATGTTCAAGAAAAAAGCCGACAAAAGCATAATGGTATTACTTGATTCTTGCTAGGGTGGCCACTATCACAAAGGCAAGATGTAACAAATATTGGCAAGGCTCTGGACAGGAACTCTAGCACAGCTATTAGAGAACAACATCATGGCACTTCCACTGTAATAAAAAAGAGAACTTACAGTCCATCAATCATCAACCCTCATCACTATGTAATATCTCCCAAGGGCCCAAAGTCAGTGTATTGCAGAGATACGGGTATCCGGGGTTCATTATAACATCATTCACAATAGATGAAACATGGAATAAACATAGTGCACCAGTAAAAGAGCTAGAAGAAGAAATAAAGGCATATCTTTTTTGCACACTCTTGTGTATTCTTTTTTATATTATTATTTATTCACTTTATATCCCAATATCAGCCCGCTTCTCCTCCCAGTAACCCCTCACACATATCCTCACCCCCATTCCACCCTCCCCTTCTCTTTAATGAAGGCGATCCCCCCCTCTGGGTGTTAACTCCCCCACTACAACCCCTCCCACCACATAAAGTTGTTGCATGACTAGGCACAACCTCTCCCTCTGAGGTCAGACAAGGATTCATAGCCAGGTAGGTAGGCAACAGACTCAGGGACAGCCCTTGCCCCTTGCTCCAGTTGTTGGGAAACCCGCTCAATGATATCAACACTTGTACCATGGAATGTGCTGGCACATACAACAATACACATGAGTGAGCATGCACAGGCACACAAGCAAACATTTAGAATAAATGAAATGTCAGAATATAGAAAGGCCACTTATGTCATTAATCAGATAACCCAGGAATTAAGAATGTGATTTTTTTTTTACTGCTTCCTGGTTGTTTGACCTGTTTGTCAGAATATTGGCTGCTATAACTTGTTTAATTAGAATAAATATACCTACTCTAAAAGAGAGAAAAAAAAAAGACCAAGCTGCTCATATGCTACGTATATGCAGCGGGCCTAGATCCAGCCTGTGCTTGTTCTCTGGCTGGTTATTTGGGCTCTGGGAATCCAGGTTAGCTGACTCTTGTCTTCTTGTGGAGTCCCTGTCCTTTTCCAGTTTCCTTAATCCACCTCCCACTATTCCATAAGACTCCTCAAGCTCCATCTAATGTTTGGCTGTGGGTTAGGGGTTAGGCATCTCTTTCCATTGGCTGCTGGGTGGACCCTTCTCAGAGGACAGTTATGCTACATTCCTGTCAGCAAGCATAACAGAGCCTCATTAATAATGTCAGGGATTGGTTCTTGCCCGTGGGAAGGGTCTCAATCTGTCAGTCATTGGTTGCCCATTCCCTCTGTCTCTGCTCTGTCTTTGTCCCTGCACATCTTGTAGGCAAGACACATTTCGGGCTGAAGGTTTGTGGGTGGATTATCCTGTGGGTCCTTATCCCTCCACTGGGAGTCCTCCCTGGCTACAGGAAGTGGCCACTTCCAGATTCATATCTCCCACTGCTAGGAGTCTCAGTTGGAGTTTCCCCCATGTACCCTCTGGGGCCTCCGCCCATTCCAGGTCTCTGGCAGCATGTCCTAGCGATTGCCCCTCCCCCTCATCACCAATTTCCCTTGCCTCTCCCCTTCTCTTCCTACATCTGGTCCCCCCACTCCTGGCCCCAACCCCTCTCCCACCCAGTTCCCTCCTTCCATCAACCTCTGATATCTATTTTGTTTCCCCTTCTGAGAAAGATTCAACCACCTTCCCTTGGACCCTCCTTGTTATTTGGCTTTTTTGGGGTGTGTTGATTATAGTGTGGCTATCCTGTACTTTATGGCTATGATCCTTTTAAGTGAGTAAATACCATGCGTGTCCCTTTTGGGTCTGCGTTACCTCACTTGGGGTGATTATTTTCTAGTTTCATCCATTTGCCTCCAAAATTCATGGTGTTCTTGTTTTTGATGGCCGAGTAGTGTTCCACTGTGTAAACGAACCACATTTTCTTTATCCATTAGTGCATCCCTTTAGTTGAGGGACATTTGGGTTGTTTCCAGTTTCTGGCTATTATGAATAGGGCTCTATGAACATAGTTGAACAAGTGTCCATATGGGATGTTGGAGGTATACCAGGAGTGGTATAGCTGGGTCTTGAGGTGGAACTCTTCCCAGTTTTTTGAGAAACTGCCAAATTGATTTTCAGAGTGGTTTTACAAGTTTGCACTCCCACCAGCAGTGGAGGAGTGTTCCCCTTGCTCCACAACCCCACCAGCAAGTCCCTTGAGCTTTTGATCTTAGGTTAGCCATTCTGAAGGGTGTAAGTTGGAATCTCAAGGTTGTTTTGATTTGCATTTCCCTGATCAGCATTTTCTTAGGTGCCTCTCAGCCATTTGAGGTTCCTCTGTTGAGAATTCTCTGTTTAGCTGTGTACGAATTTTTTAACTGGATCGTTTGGTTTATTGGTGTCTATCTTCTTGAATTCTTTACACATTTTGGATATCAGTCCTCTGTCAGATGTAGGGGTGGTGAAGATCTTTTCTCAATCTGTAGGCTGTCATTTTGTCCTATTAACAGTGCCCTTAGCCTTGAAGAAGCTTTCAGTTTCATGAGGTCTCATTTATTAATTGACCTTAGTGCCTGAACCATTGGTGTTCAGGAAGTTGTCTCCCAAACTGATGAGTTCAAGTATATTTCCCACTTTCTCTTCTATTAGTATTTCTGGTTTTCTGTTGAGGTCTTTGATTCATTTGGATTTGAGTTTTGTGCAGGGTGATATATATATTGCTTATCAGCTGTAGGAGTCCTCTGGTAGAATTTTGGGATCATTTATGTATACTATCATATCATCTGTGAATAACGATACTTTGACTTCTTCCTTTCTAATTTGTATCTCCGTGATCTGTTTTTGTTGTCTCATTGCTCTAGCTAGAACTTCAAGTACTATATTAAAGAGATAGAGATAGATAAATAGATGGATGGATGGATGGATAGATAGATAGATAGATAGATAGATAGATAGATAGATAGATAGATAGATAGGGGACAGCCTTGTCTTGTCCCAGATTTTAGTGGAATTGCTCTAAGTTTCTCTCCATTTAATTTGATGCTGGCTATTGGCTTGCTGTAAATTGCCCTTTATTGGGTTTAAGTTTGTGCCTTGTATCCTTGATTTCTCCAAGACCTTTAACATGAATGGATGTTAGATTTTATCAGAGGCTTTTCCAGCAGCTAATGAGATGATCATGTGTTTTTTTCTTTTAGTTTGTTTATATGGTGAATTATGTTGATGGATTTTCATATGTTGAACCACCCCTGCATCCCTGGGATGAAGTCTACTCAATAATGATGAATGATGTAATCTTGAATTTGGTTTGTTAATTTTTATTGAACATTTTTGCATTAATGTATATAAGGAAAAATTGGTCTGAATCTTTTTTTTTCTTCGTTGATTCTTTGTGTGGTTTATGTATCAGAGTGACTGTGGCCTCATAGAATGAGTTTGGCAGTGTCCCTTCTGTATCTATTTTGTGGAATAATTTGAGGAGTGTTGGCATTAGCTTTACTTTGAAAGTCTGTTAGAATTTTGGACTAAAATCATCTGGCCTAGAGCTTTTTCAGTTGGAGGATTTTTAATTACTGCTTCTATTTTCTTAGGAGTTATAGGACTATTCAGATAGTTTACCTGATCTTTATTTAGCCTGAATAATTGGTTTCTGTCTAGAAAATCACCCATTTCATATAGATTTTTCAGTTTTGTAGAGCATGGGCTTTTAAAGTAAGACCTAATGATTGATTCTTCAAATTTCCTCCATGTCTGTTATTATGTCTGCCTTTTCATTTCTGATTTTGTTATTTTGGGTACTGCCTCTCTTCCTTTTAGTTAGTGCGGCTAAGGGTTTGTCTATCTTGTTGATTTTCTCAAAGAGTCAGATCTTGGTTTTGCTGATTCTTCATATTGTTCTCTGTGTTTCTAATAGATTGATTCAAGCCCTGAGTTTGATAACTTACTACAGTCTACTCCTCCTGGGCATGTTTGTTTCTTTTTTTCTAGAGCCTTCAGGCATACTTTTAATTCATTGGTGTGAAAACTCCCCTATTTCTTTATGAGGGCATTTAGTGCTATGAACTTTCCTCTTAGCACTGCTTTCACAGTGTCCCATAAGTTCAGGTATGTTGTGCTTTCATTTTCATTGAACTTTAGAAAGTTTTAAATTTATTTCTTTATTTCTTCCCTGATGTGCTTATCATTGAGTAGAGAGTTGTTCAGTTTCCATGAGTTTGTAGACTTTTTGTTGTTGTTGAAGTCCATCTTTAATCCATGATCTGATAAGATGCATGGGGTTATTTCCATCTTCTTGTATTTGTTGAGGCTTATTTTGTGATTGATTATATGGTCAATTTTAGAGAAGGTTGTATGAGATGCTGAGAAGAAGGTATATTCTTTTGTGTTGGGTGAAATGCTCTAGAGATATCTGTTAAGTCTATTTGAATGGATGTAACCATTGAAATAACCTCTGTTAGTTTTGTTCTTTGTTTAGTTTCTGTCTCTATGGCCTGTCCATTGGTGAGAGTGGGATGATGAAGTCGCTCACTATTAATATGTGGGATTCAATGTGTGATTTAAGCATTAATAAAATTTCTTTTGTGAATGTGGGTGCCCTTGCATTTGGGGCATAGAATTGAGATGTCCTCTTGGTATATTTTTGCTTTGATGAGTATGCAGTGTCCTTCCCTGTCTCTTGATTACTTTTGGTTGAAAGTCCTATTTTATTAGCTATTAGAATGATTATTTCAGCTTGTTTCTTGAGTCTATTAGCATGAACCCCTTTTTTCTAGCCCTTTATTCTAAGATAATATCTATCTTTGTTGGTAAGTTATGCTTCTTTTATACATCAGAATGATGGATTCTGTTTATGCATCCAAACTGTTAGCTTGTGTCTTTTTACTGAGAATTGAATCCATTGATGTTGACCAATGATGGGTGATTGGTACGTCCTGTTATGTTGATGTTGGTGGTGGTAGTGTGTGTCTTCTATTGTCTTTAATGGTGTAAAATTATTTATTTCTTGTGTTTTCTTGAATGTAGTTAGCCTCATTGGGTTGGGGCTTTCTTTCTAGTATCTTTTGTAGTGCTGGGTTAGTGGAAAAGTATTGTTTAAATTTGGTTTTGTCATGGAATATCTTGGTCAGTCCATCTATGGTAATTGAAAGTTTTGCTGGGTATAATAGTCTGGGATGACATCTGTGGTTTCTTAGGATCTGCAAGACATCTGCCCAGACCCTTTTAGCTTTTGAGAGATTGAGTGTAATTCGTAGGTCTGCCTTTATATGTTACTCGGCCTTTTTCCCTTGAAGCTTTTAAAATAAGTTCTTTGTTCTGTATATTTAGTGTTTTGATTATTATGTGGTGGGAGGATTTTTGTTGGTTCTATAAGTTTCTTACATATTTACAGGCATCTCTTTCTTTAGGTTAGGGAAATTTTCTTCTTTGATTTTATTGAAGATGTTTCTACCTGTTTGGATGTAGTGTCCTGTATTTCTCTAAGGGATTCATTGATTTCCTCTTCGATGGCCTCTATCGCCTTTGTAAGATTAAATTAAAGTCATCCTTTCATGCTTCATTTTCATTAGTATATTTAGGATTTTCTTTAGCAGGACAGCTGGGCTCTGGTGGTGCCATATTGCCCTGGGTCTTGTTGGTTTTGTTCTTTTTTTTTTTTTTTCCCCGGAGCTGGGGACCGAACCCAGGGCCTTGTGCTTCCTAGGTAAGCGCTCTACCACTGAGCTAAATCCCCAGCCCCCTGTTGGTTTTGTTCTTACATTGTCCTTTAGGCATCTGGTTTTCCATAGTGTTGGCTGGATGATCCTGATGGCAGCAAGACTTCTTGGGTAGGTGAGGTGAACCATGGGCCAGACAATAAAGGTTAGGGTACATGACTCTGCTGGCTGAACCTTAGGTGGGACCCACTGGAAAGGGATTGGTGGGGCAATTTCCAAACTAGTAGTTCTTAGGGTCTTTGTGGGTCCCCATGGGGAACCAGGACATTCTTGGTGTCCTGCAAGGCTCCTTAGGATTGAAGAGTGAACTCAGAGATGACAATGGAGTTCAGGGGACCACACGCAACTCATCTCTACAGGCTGTGTCCCAGGAGGACCCATCTTGGATGGGATTGGTGGGACAGGGTTCCAATCTGGTTAGTCTTGGGATCCCCTAAGACTTTTATGAGTGAGCAGGGCACTCTGGGAGTCCTGCAAGGTTTCTAAGGACCAAACAGTGAGCCTAAAATTGGGCATTGGGTTTCAGGCGACCACACACAACTCACCTCTGCAGGCTATGTCTTCTATCTAGGTCTTAAGAAAAATGGCGTACGTTTTCTGGTCTCCAGAGGCACTGTATGCATGTGGTACACATATAGACAAGCAGGCTACATGTATACTCATAAATAAAATCAATAATAGGAAACACTACTACTACTACTACTACTACTACTACTACTACTACTACTACTAAACGTGAGAATTGGTCTTTAAGGAGAACTTTGGCAAGGTTGAGGGCAGAGGGTCTACTGCAGAGACAACATGCCATGTTAACATCCCAGTATGGGATAATCTTATCTCAGGAATAAAATAGCTACAGCAAAGTGGACAGAAGACACAGTAGGAGTTGAATAGGGAAGGAGAGTGATTATTAAGGGCTCTGCAAGTCAGCATTGGAAAAGGGCATTTCTTGGTAGGCTAGAAAGTTGAGTTTAAGCAAAGAGGAAATGATTTGAATTCTGGCCTATGGAGGGACTGGCCTGCCAGGAGATAAGAATACAGAAAAAACAAAAACAAAAACAAAAACAAAAAAAAAAACAAGGCTGCAATAGTACAGGTGAGAACTGGTGCTGGTCTGGACTGGAGTAGCAGTGATGTGTTTGTTGGAGATGTTCTTGAGATGGAGAAAGGGACTGATCGGAGGGGAGAGGGCATTGCAGGGAACTCTGTATTTGTCTCTAGCTACTTTGTGGGTTCTTCTTTCTTCCACCCCTCTCCACATCTTTTCTTCTAACCTTTCCATCCCCTAACAGTAGATAAGAAGAAAAGGGATAGAGAAGAAAGGAAAGAGAGCCCTGAATAGAGTTGGGGTTGGAAAGGAGGCAATGTTATTGTTAGACTTCTTCTTGCTCATTAGGGGTGTCGAGATCCTTAGGGCACTTTTGCCATCAGGATAGCTAATCTCTTCTTGTTTCTTCTTTGTACATGGATTTCTAACAAACCACAACTAACTGCAACCAACAACCCACCAACAGCCAATCGACAGCCAATCAACAACCAATCAACAGCCAATCAACAACTCACCACACCTCACAGGGCCCTAGCGTTTATACACCCTCTGAAAAGTACTCAGAATCACAAAAGTCACAGTGTCAGAAACTATCTGCAACTGACAAAATTATGCTCCTGCTAGAGCACGAGGCAAATCATCTGAAGCTCCATATCACACACCTGTTATTAAAACAAAAACACATTTCTGTTTCTGTGTTTTTAAAGGAAACCAAAATCTTCCCTACAGAATCTAGATGGGCTATGACAGGGTGTGCTGTACAATCAAGGGTTGACTTTGTTCCTCCCTGGGAAGTAACACTGGAGCTTGGTGCGTCCTATGTGACTTGATTCCCTAGGACCCTGGGTCATGCTTGGTTGTATGTGATTTGTGGAAGGAGCTATATCAGCCTGGGATTAAGATTGACCAGGGTGGGCAATTATGCCTATGTAGCTGAGCTCCATGAAAAGCTTTTGGACACCAAGTTTCTGGTAGAACAGCATAGTTGACAACATTCTGCACATTGTTAGTCACGGTAGCTAAGAGAAGTCTACACCCCTACTGGGCAGGGACAGCTAGAGGCTTCATGCTGTAAGCTCCTCCAGATCTTCTGAAGTCACCTCTTCCCCAAGCAATTTTTCATCTGTCTCTTTTGTTGTAACAGGCTACAGCTGAGTGGCATGGCCTTCAGTGGGTTTCTTGAGTCCCTGTTTGCATTTGTCCAGGGACACTTGAACTTGAAGTAACCCTCATCAGTGAGAGTGTTCTTATAGACTTCCCAGTGCAAGTGTGTAAACTTGACTAAGAGGAGTCCTGGGTGACCCAGATCATACTCAGTGTTAGTCTGAGCCATGGGAACCTGGAGGAGTAAGAAGTAAATGAAGACTCTTATTGCCCTTTGGCCAAGTGCCTCAGCAGACTCCTGTCTCCTTTCACACCAGTTTTTATTGAGAATCATGTGGAGGTTTCCCACTCATGGGCCAGGATAGGCCACATCACAAAGTCATGCAAACATATGTATGTCTTCGTGACCTGTGGCCTGGGAGTTAAACACTCTGGTTTAGTGTGTGGTCCCAAACAACTCTGCAACTAATGTGGCCAGGAAAACCAAAAGGTTGTGTCTTCTGGTCAGAGAGCTTCATAGGGCTGTCACCTGGAAAGACAGCAAAGAAAGGTCATAACCTCAGTCACTGTACACCATGACACCTGAGGAATCCCACAGGATTCCCATCTGATTGAATCATCCATCACAGCATAAAAAAGAAAAAATCAGCTACAATTGAAGTCTGAGGAATCCATCTTCCTACAAAGACCTCGGGGTGCGTGTGTGTGTGTGTGTGTGTGTGTGTGTGTGTGTGTGTATATGTTTGTGTGTGTGTGTGTATGTGTGTGTGTTAAATGTGTACACACAAAGCACACCCTAAAGGAAAAATATGAATCCCAGCTTTAGACAATTGAAGACTTATTCCATGTGATGGTCTCTTTGCAGCTGATGGTGGTGGCATGTGGGATTGTTTAAAACTGGTCTTTGGCTAAAAATAAAGAAGCAAGACTCAATTTATCAGGCTCTTCTCTGAGTTTTAAAGGGATCTTCAGAACACAAGCCATGCTTGTAAATATTGTGGTCTGAGGATAATGAAAGCCACTCCACTGGACACCTCAGGTCCCCTGGTGGCTCTTTGGGCAGTTGTCACAGGTGTTCTGGATACAGGGAGCTTGGAAGACTTGTGTCTTGTCCAAAAGACTCATCAAGGACAGAAGCAAAGTGCCAGTAGTTTGAATACCAGGCACATTCTCTCCTGGGTGTTTCGGCTCAGATCACCATTGTGTGAGTTGTTTGCTGCCAATAGGTGAGGCTTTGTCTCGATGCTTAAGTTTTCCACTCATAATCCTTTCTTGACTGAGAAAGTTTTACATGGCTCTAGATATAGGAAACATGTGTGTATAGATGAAATATTGACTGAGAGATCATAAAGGAGTTTATTTTATGTCCTTCCTCCTCTTCTTCTTCCTTTTCCTCCTCCTCTTCCTCTTCCCCTTCTTCCTCCTCTTCCTCTTCTTCTTCCTCCTCCTCCTCCTCTTCCTCTTCTCTCTCCTCTTCCTCTTCCTCTTTTTCCTCCTCCTCCTCTTCTTCTTCCTTGTCTTCCTCTTTTTCTTCCCCCTCCCCCTCCCCTCTTCCTCCCTCTCCCCTCCCCTTCCTCTTCCTCCTCCTCATCCTCCTCCTCCTCCTCGTCCTCCTCCTCGTCCTCCTCCTCCTCCTCGTCCTCGTCCTCCTCCTCCTCCTCCTCTTCCTCTTCCTCTTTCTTCTTCTTCTTCTTCTTCTTCTTCTTCTTCTTCTTCTTCTTCTTCTTCTTCTTCTTCTTCTTCTTCTTCTTCTTCTTCTTCTTCTTCTTCTTCTTCTTCTTCTTCTTCTTTGAGACAGGGCTTCTTTATTTAGCCTCACTGCCCTGTCACTTCCTCTGTGGACCAGGCTGACTGGTTGAACTCAAAGATTCACCTGCCCTTGCCTCCCAAGCACTGAGATTAAAGGTGCATTCCACCATGCCTGGTAAAGAAATTTATAAAACAATTTTTGAGCCAGCGAACCTGGTAACGTGAGTTTAATCCCCGGAGCCCATGTAAAGGTGGAAAGGGAGAACTACACCCACAGAGTTGGCCTCTACCCTCTGCACTCATGCTGTGGTGTGCACAGCACACAAATGATAGCAATAATCTAAAAACATTAGGCATTCTTTATTATACACATTTTAGCATTTATTAAGGTTGAAAGCGATTTTGCATAGTAACAAGGTAGATGTGCTTTTTAATTTTTGCATAAAGAATTAAATCTTGGCTTAATATTTGATATTGCAGGATGTAAATCGTATCCGGTATTTTTCAGAGTTGACTGAAAATTTGATTTTAAAGACGTCAGTGCTCAGGATGCTGCTTTGCATAAATGCGTATAGCAGAATGTCAGACGTATTTTTAGGAGCACTTCAGAGATTGTTGGAGATTATGTCCTACTCTCAAGCCAAAATGATTTCAGTAGCTTCTTTTTAGTGTGTGCGTGTGTGTGTGTGTGTGTGTGTGTGTGTGTGTGTGTGTGACTGTGTGCATGAATGAGTTTGTGTATGAATGTATGGGACAGTGTGTGTGCAAGAGTACATATGTCTGTGTATGAGCATGTGTATGAGTGTGTATGTGAGAGTGCATGTGTGACAGTGTCTGTATGCACGTGTGTACACATGTGCGTGTGCATGAGTGCATTTGTATGAGTGTGTGTGCAGGTGTGGAGACTAGAGGACATCCCTGAGAATGTTGTCACCCTCCTTTGAAACACAGCCTCTCATTGGCTTAGAGCTCAACAGTCAGGCCAGATTGATAGGGCAGTGGACCTCAGGTATCCGCCTGGCTTGCCTCCCCAATTCTAGCATTCTAAGAGTGCCATTGTGCCCAGCACTTTCCTTAGGTTTGGGTGTTGAACTTTGTTCCGCCGCACATTACCAACTTATCTATCTTCTAGCCTTATTCAATAGCTTTCAAATTGTTTAAATAAAACTCAAGCCAGCAACACAAACAGCAATGTCGAAAAATCAAATAGTCTAGCACAATATGACCAAAGCTACACTACTTGATAAATGCATGCTGAAAGGTGACAGTGGGAAAATGCTAAGTCTTTGTTTTCTTTGAACTGTTGTGTTCCTACAAGAGCAGAAAACTGTATGCGCACAGTAGAAGCATTGTGACTCAGAGCAGGAGAGTTTCTGGTCTGATCTGAGGTATTCCCACAGCGTTGGCTGACATTAGTATGCACACACCCAAGAGCACATGGAAGTCACGTGACGGAACAGAGCGAGCACGGGTAGAAAGACCTCCGTTCATTACTCTTTGTTTTGAATTAAGGTTTGGTCACTGCACATTTAGAACCCTTTTACTATTGCCGAAATTTTCTCCTCAGTCCCCACATTCAGTAACCGAGTCCCACTTGGGGTCATGACTCAGAGTTTAAGGTGTGGTTAGGGGCTGGAGAGACAGCTCAGTGGTGAAGAGCACTTACTGTCCTTGCAAAGGACACACCAGCACTCATGCTAAGCAACAGATAAGCACCTGTAACTGATACGTCTAAACTTATGACATACCATATAACCAGGGCATCTGATGACCTCTTTTAGCCCTGACAGATACACACACACACACACACACACACACACACACACACACAAACACACACACCATGAAGGCAGTGTCCATATATACATGTAAATAAAAAAACCCCATAAATCCTTAAAAGAGCACCCATTTATTATTATCCTAGGGTTTCTGTGGGTCAAAAGTCAGCACAGGGGTTGGAGAGATGGCTCAGTGGTTAAGAACACTGGCTGTTTTTCCAGAGGACGTGAGTTTAATTCCCAGCACTCACTTGGTGGCCCATAACCATGTGTAACTCCAGTCCCAGCCAATCTAATGGCTTTTCCTGACCTCTAAGGGTACTGCGCACATGTGGTACATAGATATGCATACAGATAAAAACACCCATATACATAATATAAAAATAAAGGTTAATCTTTTTATAAAAGAAAGTCTGGCACAGCCAGACATAGTGGTGCATGCCTTTAATCCCAGCTCTTAAGGCAGAAGCAGGCAGATCTCTGTGAGTTTGGGGCCAGCCTGGTCTACATAGTGAGTTCCAGGATGGCCAAGGCTACATAGAGAAACCCTGTTTCAAAAACAACCAAACAATTGATAATATAAAACAAGATGTCTGGCACAATTAGCTGAACTTTTTGCCTTAGGGATCCGTATAAAACAGCATTCAGTTCACCCAGGGCTGCAGTCTTGTCTGAAAGCTCAAGGATCAAAGAATCTGCTTTTCAGACCACCCATGTTGTTGGCAGAATTCACTTCCCGGAGAAGTGTCTGATGGAGGGTTGCAGAACTGCTGACTGGCAGTTGGATGCAGCTCTCAGTTCTCCTCTGTGGGCCTCTCCAGTGGACTGCTTGCTATATCCAAGGACGAAAGCAATTGAGGCTGCTAGAAAGGCAGAAATCACAACCTAGTCACTCCCCACCGCCCGTGCTGTGCTTGGTGGTCAGCTCATGCACCACAGGGAGGTGGCTGCACAAGGTGTGAATGGCAGGACGCAGGTCGTTTGGGGCCATGTGAGGTTCAACTTGTCACAAAGATAGTGGCTAATTTTCCCTTTTAATTAATGCACAGCACAATTTGGATGTTCAAAATCATTTTTGGATTCTGGCAGGAGGTGAATTACACTCTTAAGGAAATTATGAGGCCCAGACTGGCAAATTTATGCATCTGTAGGCCAGCTTATTTCATTGTCTGTTCCATGAAAATTTATTTCCCCTTTATTCCTTTTTTGTCTAAAGGACATTAATCTAATGAGGAAAATGTCCGGCTAAAGTAGAGTCCGAGAAAAGCTCCTATTCCCCGAGATTGGCTGGTGTATATTAGACTGCGTTGTGCAGTATTTGCACGTGTTTGCACTCTGACCTTGGCTGGTATGTTTCTCCTGTTGATGTCTCTGTCTTCTCCCTCCCCCTCCCTTTCCCTTTCTCCCCTTAATCCCTCTCCTTTCCCCTCTGTGAGTTTGAGACAGGGCCTTACTTTGTAGCCCTGGCTGAACTGGAACTCATTATGTAGATCAGGCTAGCTTAAAACTTACAAATACATCCCCAGTTCTGCCTCCCAAATGTTGGAATCACAGGCATGCCCTACCACTCATGGCTGGGACTGTCCTTCAGAAGCCTTGACTGACACCCACTCAACTCCAGCGCTGGTCTCTACTGCTCTTCAAGGCAAACCATCTTCTGGGAGTTCTGTACCCTGTCATCTGGAGGTTTAAAATTGACTTTATTCTTACTTGATTTCTTTGTGGACATTATTAAGAGTATCAGATGGGGCTGGAGAGTTGGCTCAGTGGTTAAGAGCACTGACTTCTCTTCCAGAGGTCCTGAGTTCGAACCACATCATGGCTCACAACCATCTGTAATGGGATCCGATGCCCTCTTCTGGTGTGTCTGGAGATAGTGACCGTGTACTCACATACATTACAAAAAAGAGTATCAGACAGCATTCTGATAGAACTCCCCTACACACTTTTGTAATGGACAGTAGTCACCTTGGTTAGAAAATTATTCTTATGGGTTTTGCACCATGACAATCAAATACTAAACAAACCGTTCAGTCACTCATTCATACATTCACCTTTTCCTCACTCAAGAACAGTTTTATAAAATATGCAACTTTTCTTTGAAAATTTAAATTTCCTGCAATATCCACCCAGTTAATATCCCTTAGCGTTTGGAACATGAGGCCTTAGGCTCTTCATATGCATTTATGAGCATTGGAATTTTGATTCTGTTCTGAGAATTGCAGTGATTTCCATGGTTACTTAATTTTAAGATTTAATTATTCTTTATTTTATGTGTACGAGTGTTTTGCCTGCATGTGTGTGTCCGGGGTTTGTGCTGCTGCCTGTGGAAGCTAAAAGAAGGTATTGGATCCCCTCAAGCTGGAGTTACAAAGATGTGTGAGTTGGCATGAATGTGCTGGGAACTGAAGCCAGGTCCTCTGCAGAGCAGCAAATGCTTTTCAGCCTTGAGACTTCTCTCCAGCCCCACCCTTTTTAACGGTAATTTTAACAATGAAATGGATACACGGAAGAGATGGTGGTGAGGTATTGTAGTAGCTTCTTGTCGCCTTGCTCTGACAAGATAGCTAACATGGGATCCTAGGAAGGAAGAGTTTAATTTGGTTCATAGGGGCTGCATCCATGGCGACATGGGGCTATAAGCCATGGCATCAGGAGTGGTATGGTGGCAGGGGCTGGTTATAGTGCAGCTAGGCTTAGGAATGTTTGGTGTTCAGTTTTCTTTCTCCTTTTTATTCGATTCAGGACCCCAACCACGCTCGGTGCCACTCACAACCTACACTAGATATTCCCTTACAGGCATCCACAGAGATTTGTTTCCATGATGATTCTAAACTCTATCAGGTTGACAGTCAACATTCACCATGTTAAGGAATCTTTTTTTTTTTTAAAAGAGTAACTGCTGCTCATGCTGGTACAAAGAGACAAAATGGACAAGGTGATGCTGCTCCCGTCTGTGGTCCTGTCTCTCTCGTCTTTCCGTGTGCTTCTTTTTCAGTGCCCGCAGAGACGTCCGCATCTGCTCTGTCCTCCCACACACAGCATATTTTATCTATAACATCTGCTGTGGAATAAATGTTCCCTGTCTCCAAAAACAGGGAGTTAAGGGCTATCCTCAAAGCCAAGAGAAACAGCAACCACTCCACCTCTTCAGGTGCTGGTGGGACCCAGGAGTACACGAGTTCTCCTTTCTGTAGTCTGCTTGGAGTTAGTGGGTCTGACAGACAAGGGGAGCATGTGTGGGGGACAAAGCAGGAGAGTTAGAAACGAACGTAGTTAGACTCTTTGAAAGAAAGCAGAACATGGCCCGGTCCCTGAGGAGGAATGGGGTGGTTGGTTATTTTTACGGTGTTAGAGACTGAACCTAGAACCTTGTGCGTGGTGGAGGAATGTGTTGCTCCTGAGCCTCATCTCACAAGCAAAGGTTTAAAAAATAAAACTCAAGTACTGAAGTTTGAGGCAGATGCACCATGAGTTTGGGTCTAGCCTGGGCTATGTAGGAACACTCACCCTATCTCCTAATCTTTTTAAATCTTTCTCTAGTGTCAAATATTTTGACTCAGACTTCTAAGTAAAACCTAGGAACCTGTGCTTTTGTTTTTCTGAGCATGCCTCAAAACCCAGATACTGGAGGTCTACAAACACCGTTTAGAAACGGTGGGACTTGGCAAAACAGAGAGGTTGTATGTGAATAACAAAAAAACAGATTCAGGGGATGAATTTCCGATTTGTTTTTCCCTTCACTGATTTCATAATGTACAATCACCAACATAATACAGTCTACTTATTATTTTCGCCAGAAGTAGAGCCGTCGCAAGGTTCATTATGCGAGAGAATTCTGAAAGCTGAAATGAGCCTGACTGGCTGCTTCATTCAGCCATTCAGCCACTCTGCCCCAGGAGTGATCATTCACTTTTTCTCTTCTCCTGCATTCAAGAATGTAGCCACCTGTACTTTATGAATGAGAGTGAGAAGCCTTTCATACTCTGCACATAATACTGCCTTTGGACAACCAGACAATGTCTCCTCTGTATCTGTGCTTCTAAATCACACCCAGGGTGTCCACTGCTTTTGTTCTCTTTTGAGGAAAACAAACCAAGATTCTGGGTTTACGAAGACTCAGAGTAGGAAAGATATTAGAGCAAATAGAGCGACGGTACATGACAAATACAATATAATGTAACGCGACAGCGTGAAAAGGTATCATCAAATATGCAGACATGAGAGTTTTGTAATATTTTTGCAATATGAAAACTTTATGATTTTTATCAAATGTTATGATAGATTTATGAGGAAAGGAGGCAAAAGACAAGAACTATGCTGTCTATATTTTTATTTTTTAGAAGGATTGGGGCTGAAACTGATTTTAAGAAACTGTCTTTGTAATATTTTACTTGTTCACAATGAACTTTTATTGTTTGTTTTTTTATTAGATTACTATTATGTATAGAAACTAAAAGGAAATTGTAGCTTTCAGGCTATAGGTCCTAAGTGTGTCAAAATAGAAAAGCCAGGTGTGGTGATGTGCATCTATAATCCTAGCATTTGGGAGGCAGAGGCAGGAGGATTATGAGTTTGAGGCAAACCTCTGATACACAGCAAGACCTTCATTCAAGAATCCAAACTGAACCAGACATTAAGCACAGGTGTGCTGAGGACGTACACACACATGCACGCACTCTCTCACCCAGTGTTAAGAGAAGTTAGCTTAAGCCGGAGGTAGGTGTACTGTGTAAGCTTTTCCCAATATCTTTTTTCAAAGTCTTCCTGGATTAGAGATGCTAATGATTTAAGATAACTGGACACCTACCCTCTTCTTCCCTTAGCATGTTCTTACCTCATGAGGGCTCTGCTGTCATCAGGAGGCCCCCAGAGACATCAGCATGTGAAGACAAAGTACCACCTAAATGAGCGGTAACACACATGGACTGGGCATTAGCCAGATACTGAGAGTGACTGGCTGCTTCTGTCTGAAGAATGGCCAGATAATTCCTGGGACCAAGGAAGTGCCCGATGCTTTGTTGGGACTGGAACGGGGTCTGCCTCCTTGCCAGAAATATCAGAGATGCTCTGTTCTTTGTACTGCATCCAATCAAGGGGTCCATCATGTCAGCTTGCCCCTGCTAGTGATTTTCACTTTGGTTGCTGGGCTCACGTGGTGCCTGCCACGCTTAACCTTTGTCATGGCTCATTTGTCATTTGTTATCTACCTACCTAAGTCTCAGTCTTGGTCTGTCTCTCTTTCTCTCCTTAATACTCCTTTTCTTCTTGTTCTCCTTCCTTCTTCGGATCTCCCCTTGGTTTACACATTCCTCTCTTATTAATGAGTTACAATGTATTTCTGTCACCATTCCTGTCACTCCTGAAACCCAATCAGCTCACATTGAGTTTTTCCTTTTTGTATCCTTTCGAAATGTTTCAATACTTTTGGAGGACTTCTTAACATTTCTGATACAAAGTTGTTTCAGGCATATATAATTTCTCCAAGAAATCTTGGTTCCTGTGATGGATAGTCTTGGTTGTCAACTTAATGCATCTGGGAAGAAAGAACCTTACTTGAGGAACCATCTTCAACAGATTGGTCTTTGGACATACCTTTTTCTTGCTTGTTAACTGATGCAGAAGAGTTCAGCCCACTTTGGGGGGCTCCAACCCTAGGAAGGTAAGTCTGGGCTTTATAAGAACGGTAGCTGCAAAAGACCCTCTCACTGCCAGACCTCGTGGCACAGGCCAGCAGAGGACATCCAGAGGTCTGCCAGACTGTCAGTAGTGGAAGCCACTACAATGTGCAAACATGTGGTGGATAGAAGGGAGGGGAAGAGAAGTGGAAGAGCTTGAGCATTATGAAGAAAGGTGGAACTAGAGACACAAGGGTGGAGAGGTATAGCCTGCCACCTGAGGCCATGGTGAAGTCCCAGCCTGTGCTGTCACTGAGGAGCATGACTGGGTCCATGACTATGCAATGGCAGGGGTCTGTGTCAATGTCCGTGGCTCATATTATCACTAAAGACTGTGGATGTCCCTGGTCTGGACAGCCACCTGGGACCACGTAGATGGCCAGGGCTTTGCAGAGCTGGTTTCACCCCTAACGGACTGCTCCACTCTAGAGAGCTGGCCCCACCACTCAACCTCCCCTGGGCATCACAGTGAATCTGACCATGGTGGTGGGGGTTCCGATGAGCCACTTTGAGGGAGTGAGCATAGGAGAGCTGGTCCCACCATTCATCTGCTGTGAGGTGATGTGGGCACAGGAGGCAATGCCCTCTGCTCTCTTGCCTCTTGCCACCTGTGGCAGTTGGGAGAGCTGGTCCCAGGATCATGAGAGCCTGAGAGTTGGCTATTCCCCCATGGGCTGCAGCACTCCAGAGGGCTAGTCCTGTAGTTCACCTGGGCAACACAGTGGAGCTGGCTCTGATCACAAAGGCACACGGGAAAGTCAGCCTCGAGGGTGTGAGAGTGGGAGAACTGGCCCAGCTCCTTGCTAGCTGTAGTACTAGGGGTAGTGGGCAGCACGGTGGAACTGGCTGTGGTGGTGTGAGTGCTGGTTTGTTGCCCTGAGAGCACGAGACTGGGAGAGCTGACCCAGCCCTTTGCCAGCTGTGGCATCGGGTAA
The DNA here is from genome assembly GCF_021556685.1 of Rattus norvegicus. Taxonomy (NCBI): domain Eukaryota; kingdom Metazoa; phylum Chordata; class Mammalia; order Rodentia; family Muridae; genus Rattus; species Rattus norvegicus. The sequence goes on from NC_141538.1 coordinate 77,363,096, forward strand.
GCTAGCAGGGGCATTGTGGGAGAGCTCACCCTGGTGGTGTGGGTATGGATGAGCTGGCAGGCTGACCCACTCAGCTACCACCAGATCCAGATCCAGAGCTTTGCCCACCCTAGTATCTACCTTATCTGTGAACTGCTGGAGAGTGTAAAAGGGCCAATCCTGCAGATCCAAAGCTGCAGGATCTCCATGACCCAGGCAACGACTGGATACTGACAGGAGTCCTAGTAAGGATCCAGTATTAATGGTGTAGCAGAAGCAAGAAGCCTCAAACCAGACTCCTTTGTAATGAACATTTTTCAAGTAAAGATGCATGGAGAATATACTGTGTCACACTCCAGCTCCCGTGACTAGATGTTTTCTCTGCTTTATTTATTTTTTATTTTCTTTTGTGGAGGACTTGCAAGGGCAGAGGGTGGATACAAAGGGATGGGAAGATGAGTGGGATTGGGGTGCGTGATGTGAAATTCACAAAGAATCAATGGGAAGTTTTAAAAGTGGCTGCACATAAGGGTGGAAGGAAACTGCCCATTGTCTGTGGGGACTCTATGCTTTGGTTAAGATAAGGTAATGTTTCACAGGTATGTTAAAGCCATCACCCCACTCCCAGTTTTTAGATATGATTTCTTTAACATTTTTGCTCCAATCATAATGTAATCCACATTTTAGAACCCTCCCCCATGCTTCCACCTGCGAAATGTTTCCAGAACATTGGGAGGGGTCTTTTTTTGAAAAGGAAAGAATTCAGTCAGGAGACACCAAGTACTTTTAGTAGAGCAAAGCTCTCCAAAGAGAGGTGACGAGAATGGGTTGTCCCAGAGCAGACTCTGCACTGTGGTTTTTAAGGAAGTATTTAATAAATATTTATGAGTCAGGTAGCATATCCACGGATAAGGTGACTCCATTCCTCCCGGAACAATGGTGGATTAGGTCTCCCTTTTAGAGTATTCCTCCCATAGGTGGTAGGGGTGGGAATAAAATTGAATTGATGATATCGTGAAGTCTGAATCTTTTGAGGATGCAGACCCTTTGTTAGGTGGCCGTCGGGGCAGTGTCCTGGAGCCTTAGTTTCTGATACAGCAAGAACAGCCTCACTGCAACTTCAAGGTTGTTTAACCGCAGTGAGCATCGGACAGTCGGGGACACAGCGACCTAGTCAGAGCTTCAGGGTTTTAGTTAGTTCCCGCCTAGCTGGTGTCAGAAGAACTCAGGAGACGCTCTTCTCCTCATCGCATTTTTACCTCACCGATCATGAGATTACATATTTTCCTTGGGTTTCTTGAAATTCCCCATTTTGTGCCTCCTTGAGTTTGCTGGGTTTGACCTTTGCTTGTTATTTCTGGTGTCCTCGTCTCACCCTGGTGGAGACTTGGCAGCCAGCCCCTGCTTTGGGTACTGATTAGGGTGGGAGGCCGCTCTCCTCCTCACAGGGGAACAGAAGGTATCCATCAGAGAAGCAGAACATGGCCTACGACTTTTATTTTTTCTTCTAGCATAGGGAGCCGAATCCCAGGACTAGTCTAGAAAGGATGGCTGCATCTTATTTGGATGGGGGTGTCTTCTGATTTACACAGAAGGTAAAGGTGTCTGGCCAATTCACATAGATCAGTTCACATTGATGTGGCTAATCTGTTGCCTTCGTCTGAAGTTTTTAATGTTAGCATGAATGTGTGCATGTGTGTATGTGCAAATAAAGACCAGAGGTTGGCAACCAGTGTTTTCCTCAACCACTTTCCACCTTATTTTTGAGACAAAGTTTCTCACTGAGCCTGGAGTTCACCAACTTGACTAGAATACTTTTGCAGGCTGCCATCTCTGCGTCCCCAGCACTTGACTTACCCAGGTGCACATTTCAAATATTATTCCTTTTCCTGGTTCCCGTCCATGAGCCCTCTATCCCACCCTTCCTCCCCCTTCTTCTATAAGGGTGTTCTGTTCCCCCAGCCACTCCCCTTCCCGCCTCCCGGCTCCCGACGACATTCCTCTACATTGGGGGGTCCAGCCTTGGCAGGACCAAGGGCTTCTCCTCCCATTGGTGCCCAACAAGAGCATCCTTTATTACATATGCCGCTGGAGCCATGGGTCAGTCCATGTGTACTCTTTGGATGGTTGTTTAGTGCCTGGGAGCTCTGGTTGGTTGGTATTGTTGTTCTTATGGGGTTGCAAACCCCTTCAGCTCCTTTAATCCCATCTCTAACTCCTCCAATGGGGGTCCCATTCTAAGTTCAATGGCTTGCTGCTAGCATTCGCCTCTGTATTTGTCATGCTCTGGCTGAGCCTCTCAGAAAACAGCTATGTCAGGCTCTTGTCAGCATGCACTTCTTGGTTTGCTCAATATTGTCTAGGTTTGGTGGCTGTATATATATATGGGCTGGATCCCCAGTTGGGGCAGGCTCTGAATGGCCATTCCTTCAGTCTCTGCTCCAAATTTTGTATCCATATCTCCTCCTATGAATATTTTTGTTCCCCCTTTTAAGAAGGAATGACACATTGAACTTTGGTCATCCTTCTTCTTGAGCTTCATGTTGTCTGTTGATTATATCTTGGGTAATTTGAACTTTTGGGCTAATATCCACTTACCAATAAGTGTGTACCATGTGTTTCTTTGGGATTGGGTTACCTCACTCAGGATGATATTTTCTAGTTTCATACATTTGCCTATGAATTTCATGAAGTCATTGTTTTTATTAGCTGAGTAGTACTCCATTGTGTAGATGTACCATATTTTCTGTATCCATTTCTCTGTTGAAGGGCATCTGAGTTCTTTCCAGCTTCTGGCTATTATAAATAAGGCTATTATATGTTGAAGCATCATTTGGGTATATGCCCAGGAGTGCTATAGCTGGGCCTTCAGGTAATACAATGTCCAATTGTCTGAGGAACTTCCAGACTGATTTCCAGAATGGTTGTACCAGTCTGCAATCCCACCAACAATGGAGGAGTGTTTCTCTTTCTCCACATCCTCGCCAGCATCTACTGTCACCTGAGTTTTTGATCTTAGCCATTCTGACTGGTGTGAGGTGGAATCTCAGGGTTGTTTTGATTTGCATTCCCCTGATGACTAAGGATGTTGAGCATTTCTTTAGGTGCTTCTCACCCATTTGAAAATCCTCAGCTGAGAATTCTTTGTTTAACTCTGTACCCTATTTTTAATAGGGTTATTTGGCTCTCTGGAGTCTAACTTCTTGACTTCTTTGTATATATTACATATTAGCCCCTATCAGATATAGGATTGGTAAAGATCTTTTCCCAATCTGTAGGTTGCTGTTTTGTCCTAATGACAATGTCCTTTGCCTTACAGAAGCTTTGCAGTTTTATGAGATCCCATTTGTCGATTCTTGATCTTAGAGCATAAGCCATTGGTGTTTTGTTCAGGAAAATTTTCCCAGTGCCCATGTGCTCGAGGCTCTTCCCTACTTTTTCTTCTATTAGTTTGAGTGTATCTGGTTTTATGTAGAGGTCCTTGATCTTCCTGGACTTAAGCATGGATCGATTTGCATTCTTCTACATGCTGACCTTCAGTTGAGCCAGCACCATTTGTTGAAAATGTTATCTGTTTTCCACTGGATGGTTTTAGCTTCTTTGTCAAAGATCAAGTGACCATAGGTGTGGGTTCATTTCTGGGTCTTCAATTCTGTTCCACTGATCTACCTGCCTGTCTCTGTACCAATACCATACAGCTTTTATGACTATTGCTTTGTAATACAGTTTGAGGTCAGGGATGGTGATTCCCCCAGAATTTTTTTTATTGTTGAGGATAGTTTTCGATATCCTGGGTTTTTTGTTATTCCAAATGAATTTGTAAATTGCTCTTTCTTACTCTATGAAGAATTGAGTTGGAATTTTGATGGGGATTTAATTGAATCTGTAGATTGCTTTTGACAAGATGGCCATTTTTACTATATTAATCCTGCCAATCCTTGAGCATGGGAGTTCTTTCCATCTTCTGAGATCTTAAATTTCTTTCTTCAGAGACTTGAAGTTCTTGCCATACAGATCTTTCACTTGCTTGGTTAGAGTCACACCTAGGTATTTGACAATATTTGTGACTATTGTGAAGGGTGTCATTTCCCTAATTTCTTCCTCGGCCTGTTTATCCTTTGAGTAGAGGAAGGCTACTGATTTGTTTGAGTTAATATCCAGCCACTTTGCTGAAGTTGTTTGTTTATTCATTCATCTATCCATCCATCCATCCTTCCATACATACATACATATATACATACATACATTCCTTCCTCAATTGCTAATATGCTTTCCTGTTTTGAAGCCAGAATCCTTAAGTGGCATCTGACAGCTCCCCCTGATCTCTCTGTTGAATTGATTCTATCACTTTACCTTGAGTCATTTGAGCTGTGAGAACCAGGCTGGATTATTTTCTCTTACCCCTGCATTCTGGCATATTTCTCCACACCCTGTCCATTCTGTGCCAGTTCCTCCTGCCCTACTGGGGGACTTTATCATTGTTTGGTCTACACCAAGGCAGCAACCTTCCAGTCTTGGCCTCACTAAAATCTATTGTTTACTTTATTCTCATACATAGCCATGTGGTCTGGAACTATGACAGGAGACTGGGTGGGAGCTAGCACCCTGTCTCACCTTCAGATAATCCCCCATCCCACACAAGACAGTCTTTCAGTTTTCTAGAAGGAAAAATTGCTGAGTATGAAATGGGATAGAACATAAATTATGGTTCCCGTTAAAATCACTGAAGTCAGTCATGAAAGCTGCTTCCAGTAGTTTTCTGTATGTTTTCACATTTTAAGTAGAAATTATAAACAAAGAGACCCTGGTTTGCAATCACGATGACTTATGTATGATTTGAGGTGGTGAAGAAGACACATTTTGCGTTTGCTAATGTTATCCACCCTTCATCTTGGCTTCTGCATTCAAGATTCCCTTATTTTCTTTTTGCTTCATCTTGAGCCACTTTCTGCAGGACCAGCGCACTGCCCAAACAGAGGGAGTGATGCCACACCACACTGTATGTACACAGAATTGTATGTAACTGGAACTGACCAGCACAGTGGTCCTCCTTCTTGTGCAGCACTGAAGCCAATGCTGTAAATATATAGACTTTGCCCTGCTGGTTCTTGCTTGTTGTTTTTGTCTTCAATTTTGCTTGTTTATCTTTCTAAAAATCATTCTCACTGCTGTTTCCCAGGTCACTCTTAGACACACTGGCTCATGGACACACACACACACACACACACACACACACAGACAGAGGCAAGTCTCTATTTCCCCTCTCATCTCCATCGTTGTCAATGCTTACAGCAATGTGCTTTAATACCAACTGTATGTCCACCCACCTTTCTCTCACTAGACTTTGAGATCTTTAAGATCTTGGTGGTCTCAGTTCAAATCAGGGTAACTAATACCTTCTTTCCTTTAACACAGTGTTAATGTTAACTTCTCTTTTACTCTGTATTTTCCATTCCAAAGGTGATGTGAGTGTGATTTTTCCTGGAAACCCTCCTCTACCTCCAAGAATATGACCCTTGAAAGACATCAAATTCAGCATATAGTCCCAAACACATGCACCACAAGATTTGGTGTGCAGACCATGAACACTGGAGTCAGAACATGCATGATAAAGCCACTTTGCACAGATGGATTTATTTTTATAATTTTCTCCAGCATTAAAGGGAAAGAAGACAGTTTTGCAGTCTTTCTTACCTGTCACATGTGTGTGTGTGTGTGTGTGTGTGTGTGTGTGTGTGTCTTAGTCAGGGTTTCTATTCCTGCACAAGCATCATGACCAAGAAGCAAGTTGGGGAGGGAAGGCTTTATTCAGCTTACTTTCACATTGCTGTTCATCACCAAAGGAATTCAGGACTGGAACTCAAGCAGGTCAGGAAGGATGGAGGGATGTTTCTTACTGGTTTGCTCCCCTTGGCTTGCTCAATGTGTGTGTGTGTGTGTGTGTGTGTGTGTGTGACATTCTAGATCTTTTAGGTACAAATAGTTCTGTCTAGGCATACAGCAGCTGTTGTACAAGAGAAATGTTGCCACGGCAACTATTGATAAGTTATTTTTCTGTTGGTGAAATGAGCCAATTCAAGCCAGATTAGATTATATTAAAGGAAGGTTTATTGGGAAGCTGCTCTCAGGCTGGAGAGTTCACTGGCTCCAAGGAAAGAAGCCAGGGAAGTTGCCGTGGGAAGAGGACAGAGGAGAAGAAGAGAGAGGACAGGGAGAAGAGAGAGAGAGAGAGAGAGAGAGAGAGAGAGAGAGAGAGAGAGAGAGAGAGAGAGAGAGAAAGAGCAAGCTTGTTCAGAGAGAGAAGGAGAGAGAAGAAAGAACAGAAGAGAGAGGAGGAGAAATGTCTGGATTACATAGGGAAGCGCCTCTGGGGGAAAGGGTAGCCCAGCTTTGGGCTGGAAAGTTCAGGATTGGGCACAGGTTTTACCAGGGAGGGACTGAGCAATGCTGGGAGAACCTGGGGGCCAGGTCTGCTTTGGTATGTGAAATATGCACCTCAGTCCCTTCGTCTTGGGGTTTGAAACCAAACAGCTCTCAATTGTAAAGACTTTGATCTCATTAAAGTTTCATCTAAGAAGTCTGGAGGATCCTCAGAAAATTGGACATTGAACTGCCTGAGGATCCAGCTATACCTCTCTTGGGCATATACCCAAAAGATGCCCCAACATATAAAAAAAGACACGTGCTCCACTATGTTCATTGCAGCCTTATTTATAATAGCCAGAAGCTGGAAAGAACCCAGATGCCCTTCAACAGAGGAATGGATACAGAAAATGTGGTACATCTACACAATGGAATATTACTCAGCTATCAAAAACAATGACTTTATGAAATTCGTAGGCAAATGGTTGGAACTGGAAAACATCATCCTGAGTGAGCTAACCCAATCACAGAAAGACATACATGGTATGCACTCATTGATAAGTGGCTATTAGCCCAAATGCTTGAATTACCCTAGATGCCTAGAACAAATGAAACTCAAGACGGATGTTCAAAATGTGAATGCTTCACTCCTTCTTTAAAAGGGGAACAAGAATACCCTTGGCAGGGAAGAGAGAGGCAAAGATTAAAACAGAGACAGAAGGAACACCCATTCAGAGCCTGCCCCACATGTGGCCCATACATATACAGCCACCCAATTAGACAAGATGGATGAAGCAAAGAAGTGCAGACCGACAGGAGCCGGATGTAGATCGCTCCTGAGAGACACAGCCAGAATACAGCAAATACAGAGGCGAATGCCAGCAGCAAACCACTGAACTGAGAATAGGACCCCCGTTGAAGGAATCAGAGAAAGAACTGGAAGATCTTGAAGGGGCTCGAGACCCCATATGTACAACAATGTCAAGCATCCAGAGCTTCCAGGGACTAAGCCACTACCTAAAGACTATACATGGACTGACCCTGGACTCTGACCTCATAGGTAGCAATGAATAGCCTAGTAAGAGCACCAGTGGAAGGGGAAGCCCTGGGTCCTGCTAAGACTGAACCCCCAGTGAACTAGACTGGTGGGGGGAGGGCGGCAATGGGGGGAGGGTTGGGAGGGGAACACCCGTAAGGAAGGGGAGGGGGGAGGGGGATGTTTGCCCGGATACTGGGAAAGGGAATAACACTCGAAATGTATATAAGAAATACTCAAGTTAATAAAAAAAAAATGTAAAAAAAAAAAAAAAAGAAAACAACTTCCTTGGGTCTTGACCAAGAGGAGTTACTTTTCTTTTATTTAACAAGTATGTATTAAATGTGTACCACGTGCTTACATATATGGAGACATAAAAGAATAAAGTTATAAACATTAATGTTTGTCCCCACTTGGCTCATGTTCTAGTGGTTTATATATTATATTCTGTTTGTCTTCCTCTCACCACTTCTGCCCCAACCTTATCTCCTACTCTTTATTATTCAAAAGTCACACTCCTTATTCATCCAGTTGGCATTGGGGGCTATGTGGCCTTCCTCAGGGCAGCTTGTCTTTCTTTTTGGGCAGGTGAGGAAGCAGTGGCAAACATTTATATATCCTGCTAGTCTGGTGCCAGAGGTCCAGCAATTAAGAATTGAGAATTCAGGTACACACTTTTTTCAGTTTTTTTTTAAGATTTATTTATCATATACAAGTACACTGTACCTGTCTTCAGATACACCAGAAGAGGGCATCAGATCCCATTACAGATGGTTATGAGCCACCATGTGGTTGCTGGGAATTGAACTCAGGACCTCTGGAAGAGCAGTCGGTGCTCTTAACCTCTGAGCCATCTCTCCAGCCCCACACTTTTTTCATAGCCAGTAAATATAATATTTGTGGGCCATCCCAACATAAATGGAAAAAAAAATCCTTAACCAGCCCCACCCATTATACATAACATAAATGAACAAAACAGCTCCCGAGCTCTTCAAGCATAGAAGAGCTGATTGGATGATGATAAGCAAGATGGCCAGCCTCTTAGTAAGTGAACAGTACCATGGTCTTCTGTCTCATGGCTTGACCAATGTGTAGAATCCCTGGGAGACATCAGGTTGGTTTTTCTTCGATGGTTGAGGGGTAGCCATTGTCCTTGGCAAAGTTCCCTGCATGAGTCCATGGTGTCACCGTGTTATCTCTGAGAGTTCATTGTTTGTCTCCCATTGTAGGTCAGACTTGGCAGTGGTGGAATAACTGTTCTGGCTCCATCTGTACACCCATAATCATGGGCTGTTCTGAGCGCATACGTCATGTTGTGAGTGGGTGAGAGGATGCTAACAACAAACAAATAGGTCCTTTCAGCTCTCCGAACTGCAAGAAAACAACAAATGAGCTTTAACAAGAGGATGATCCCAAGTTGAGCCTAGACATTTGTATCTGACCCCACGGGTCTCTCTTGTTGTCAATAGACTGCCATTACAAGAATTATCCAAGAGTCAGGACTCTAAGTGCTTTGCCTGAGTCCACCCATAAACCCACACAGATCAACAGAAGCACTACCTGAACGGAGATCAACTTTGTCTATGTTTAGAGAAAAGAAACAATGTGCATTTTGGCACCAGCCTTCCTGCTTTAGTCTGTGGGGGACTTTTCCATAGTCAGTAGCAACACAAGCACATGTTTGAGTTGATACACTGTAGGGAGAATTTATTAGTGCAGGAAGACAGATACAAATGTTCACAATGACTCTGTAGAGACCTTCAGATCAACAAAATTCACTCTATTGTTTAATTACACATCCCACCTGCACAGATCTAGATGAAGAGACATCTAGAAATGTTTCTTTGGTGCCTGGAGCTGACGGTAACATGACTTACATAGAAGTCAGTAAAGATGAGTAGGTGAGGAGGCTGGGTGAGATTTTGTATCCTAGCGATTCATCAGTGGTTTGCTTTTGGCTTGTTGGTGTTCTGGAATGGGTTCCTGAGTTTCCCAGCATGGGGAAGCTGACTTTTATTTCTTTCTTGTTGAACTAGATATGTAGAATTACAGCAATAGCTTCACTTCTCCACCACTGAGGAGAGATGAGAGTGTCACACATGCATCGAGCACATTTTCTAAATGTTAACAAACGTTAGCTTCAACATGAACACCAACATGAAGAACAATGAGTGTGGGGAAAGCTGGAAAACTGTCTGCTCCTAACCACAGGTGCCAAACACCTCTGCCCTCATGTGTGTCCCTCTGCCCAGCGGTCCCAAGCTGATGTTGTTGTGTTTTTTTGGGCCACTGTCACATTTTTCTCCCCCATTGGAGCTACTGAAGTAACACTTTTCCCATTTCTCTCCAGCCCCTTCTAATACATGCTTCTATTCCTAGTAACCTGGAACACGTGAACCGGGCAAGCCCAGTGCTATTGCTAGTCATGTCTACCATTTGTTCCCTTTGAATCAGGGAACACGAAAATCCTTTTCAGAGCAATGAACTTCAGCCTTCAAGTTCCTTATCCTCCCAAGCCATAATGTTACCCAGAATTCCACACAGCTCCCAGAAGCCCACATGGTTCTCAATGTAAGTGTTCTCATCCAAAAAACGTATGCAATACAACTTCAGGAAACTCCCACTATGTTACCTCTCTCAGATGACTCACTTCTTTCTAGACCACCAGGTTGAAGACGTTAGATCTGGTGATAAATTTTATACTTTTTAACAACAGAGGAGGACAGGCATTTAATACTCCAAACTACGGTCTTCATCTACAGAAGGTGATGAGAGTAAAACAGCACAAAGGTGAGCAGGCTGCCCTCGCGCCAAGGCAGGTGGAAGAGTCTGGGGTCCACAGGGGCCGCTTTCAGGAGTCAGCGAATTGCCGATATAAGCAAGATGTTCCCGTGACCCCAGGTAAAAAGGTATCACAGTTTTCATGAATTACTCAAGAACCTTGTGCTCCAGTGGATGGCTCCATATCCATGAGTATAACGGCAGCACAAACTGGACTCTGGATTACTTAAAAAGAAAAAAGACATGAAGTTGTGCTTGGGTGGGGAGGTGGAGGGATCTGGAAAGAACTAGGAGAGAGGGGGAAGTAAATATGATCGAAATAAATAAAGATTTCAAAGTATGAATAAAATGTTGTATTAAAAATTTGTGATCAAAGCCTAAGTAAGATCAGGACAGTTAAATTCAGCATAGACAAAGAGGGGTAGGAGTGAGTGTGGGAGTGGGAGTGGGAGTGGGCGTGGACATGGACATGGGCGTGGCCGGGACAACATTGAAGACGACTGGATGATGAATTATGAAGGCCTGCCTCTAGCAGAGAAGCTTTCACAGTTGAAGGCTGCTGGGGGAAGGAGCGTCAGTTTTCTTTAGAGACGTGGCCCTGGTTAGGTTATCCATCCTGCAGTGGTTGGTCCTTTACCTGTGCTCTTAAGAATTGTATTGATTAGTGGCTAAGGAAAGGGAACAAAGGCCATTGGAAAGAGAATATGGTGGGGTGGGTGGGTGGGATCTGGAAGGAGCTGGAGTTAAGTAGGGAGTTGGTATGATTAAGATGTTGTAGACATGTGTTACGTTCTCGAAGAATTATGTAAAGAGTACTGTGATCATCCCAAACTAAGTGTGGTATCCCAGGAACCTGTGATGCTGTCTTCCTAATTTCCCGGTTTTAGATCAAAGTTTGGAGCTGTTGACTTACTGACGTTCAAACTGCAGAGTTTTCCAATTTTCACTATAAGCTTGCTGTGTAACAGACCTCAGTAAGCCCATCTCATGAACTGTTAGCTAATTAACTGTTGTCTCATAGGTAATTATTAGAGAATGGTCACCTCCTGTTACTTTATAGCTATGCTATGTTCTAGGTATGCCGATATTTGAAAAACATTTCACTATTGTTATGCATGAGGTATGTGGGCATGAATGCCATAGATGCCTGTGGAGGTCTGAGGATAACTTGGTGGGGTTCCTTCTCTTTTTCTACCTTCATGTGGGATCTGGGAATCTCAGATTGTTGAGTTGTGTGTAGAGTACCTTAACCTCTGAGCCATCTCCCCCAACCCTCCACATGTGAGTGTGTGTGTGTGTGTGTGTGTGTGTGTGTGTATAATATATTAGGTAATACATTAGAACACATAATTCTTTATTAAAAACCAATAGTTTGCAAAATTTATGTCTCTTAATGAAAATTAAGTAACAAGTAAATAGAACGTGAATGTTGGTTTACATATTAATTTATTTTTTTAAATTTAATTTTATTTTCTGTCAATATATTTTTACACTTGATCTTAGCCAAAAGGCTGAGAAGTGATGCCAATATATTTATAATTGAATAAATAAATACATAATCTACGCTAACATTCTTGTTTCCTTGAGGAAAAAAATCCAAATTAATAGTGCATCCAAACCCAGGAATCTGTACACCCCAAAAGGACCAATTTTATAATTTCTACGTTACACTCTGTAAAACTGGCTTCAGGAAAAAGGAGGAGAAGGAAGAAAAGGAGAACTGAGATTGACCAAACCATCAAGTACTCCTTTGAACCCATACTAGAAGACTGAGATGTTTCCACTGGACATGCCATGGGGGACTGTCTTAGTTAGGGTTTACTGCTGTGAACAGACACCATGACCAAGGCAACTCTTTTAAGGACAACATTTACTTGGGGCTGGCTTACAGGTTCAGAGGTTCAGTCCATGAGAAGATGACAGCATCTGGGCAGGGATGGTGCAGAAGGAGCTGAGAGTTCTACATCTTCATCTGAAGACTTCTAGCAGAATACTGGCTTCCAGGCAGCTATGGTGAGGGTCTTAAGCCTACACTCACAGTGACACACCTACTCCAACAGGGACACACTTCTAATAGTGCCACTCCCTGGGCTGAGCATGTGCAAACCATCACATGGACCTTATGACGAACAGTGACCATGGGCCTGGGGAGCCAGAAGCCAGACTGCTAAAGCTTGTGGCATGGCATGGGCCAAGCAATGATCTATGACTGCCTTTCAGTATCTATCTTTCTCCATTCATGGGAGTACATGCTCCTTCCTGACTTTGGCTGTGTTCTTGGCTGAGCTGAATGGTGTCTGCTTTGCCCAGTCTCCTTGGAAACATACTTGGGACACCATACTTGGGACACCATATTACTACACTGTGGACAAAGACATGAGTGGGGAATCCTGAGAGCCTTCCTGCGAGCTGACTGGCACCGTAGGTCCTTGGCCTTTCTTTGCTCCTTCCCACTTTGTGAGGGCTGAAGCATAGATAGCTAGAGCTGGTAAGGCCAAAAAGAAATGATTTTAGTAAGGAAGCCCACGGGGAACAAAAATTTGAAGAATCCAGAGTCTTTTAGCTTTTTGAAGATAGTTATCCCAGGACTGAGGATCTCTGAGGGTTTAAGAGTGGATCAAGGTCAGAGAAGACTGCTCAGTTGGTAAGGTATTTGCAATGCAAGCACGAAACCCAGAATCCATGTAAAGAAAGCTGACCAAGTAGCACCGATTTCTTTTCTTTTTTTTCATTCTTCGTTCTTTTAAAAATGCCTGTCGTCTGTCTGTCTGTCTATCTATCTATCTATCTATCTATCTATCTATCTATCTATCTATCTATCTATCTATCTGTTTGTCTACTTTACATTTCAAGCACAGTTTCCCCTTCCTCTCCTGGTAGTCCCTCCTTGCCCTCTCTTCTTTTGCCCTCCCCTCCCCCATCCTCTCCTCTGCTTCTCCTTTGAAAAGGGCAGGCCTCCCATGGATATCCACCAGCCACGCAGGCATGTGAAGTTGCAATAAGACTAAACACCTCCTCTCTTATTAAGGCTGGGCAAAGCAACCCAGCAGGAGGAAAGGGTCCCCAAAGCAGGCAACAGAGTGAGAGACAGCCCCTGCTCCCATGTTAGGAGTCCTACCATAAGACAAAGCCATACAGCTGAAACACGCGGCAGCACTGATTGGTAACCCCAGTGAGTTCTGGGAAAGCAGAGACAGGCAGAGTTCTGTTGATCTCTGGCCAATCAGTCTCACCAATCAGTGAGCTTCAGGTCCGGGGAAATCCTGTCTCAAAAATTTAAGTGGAAACTAACTGAAGAGAATACCCAGTATCGACTTCTTCTCCAACCATGTGGGTGCACACACATGCCCACACCCTTCAGGGTAGAAGACCAATAGTGTTTTTATTTCACTTCATCAGTGTGCAAACTTGCACTTGGTCCATGACAGGGAGGAGAGAGAAGTGTGGTGTCCAGCTGGTGAGTATGGAAACATTGACAAGGAAGAGTCCAGGGAGGAAGGCAGTAGGAGAGACATCATGTGCTAAAGGCTTTGATGACACCACAGTCTTCATGACGTTTGAGGAGACGGAGAACGTATGTGGTCAGACAGCTTGATGAACAGTCACTGCTCCCGACTTCCTGGCTCACTCACTAGAGAGCAAAGGCAGAAATCCCCATTGCAATTACAGATCAACTCTGTTTTCTTTGTCTTGGTGATGGGTGGGGCACTTTGCAGCCACAGTCCTCACTGGATGCTGGCTCCTGCTGACTGCCTGTCTGTGTCCACTGCCCTTTCCAGTCTGGTAGGAAGTCTTTCTTCAGCATCTGGCCAAGCAGAACACTCAACTTTGCTTGTTTGTTTTTGAGACAGTCTTACCTTACTCTGTGGCTCGGGCTAAGCTTGAACACTGGCTGTTCTTCCTCCTCGGCCGACCCAGTCAGTGTTGAGATCACAGAGGTGTGAGTCACTACCCCAGCTAAGCCTTTTAGAAGATGTAAATTACCAAGAAAATCACTCAAAAAATAATAAAAAAAAGTCAATGAATTTTGGGTTACTCATAGAGTTCTGCAAACATCACAAGTTAATTTGAGATCATCGGACACCGCATGCTCTGATTAAAAAATTATTATGGGACAAGTCAGGAGTGGTGGCTTTAATTAAAGGCACACCTTTAATCCCAACACTGGAGAGGCAGAGGCAGGTGGATCTCTGTGAGTTCAAGGACAGCTTGGTCTACAAAGAGAGTTCCAGGACAACCAGGGCTGCTATACAGAGAAACCCTGTCTTGAGAAACAAAGAAAGAAACAAACATTATTATGGGTGTGTGCACATGTTTTGTGTATGTATTTGTGGAGATATGGGGGCGACAGGGAATGCGGACAATTTTATGTAATTGCTTCTTTCCTTTCACCTTGATGGGACTCGGGTCTCCAGACTTAAGTGGCAAGCACCTTTACCCACTGAACCATCTCTCTGACATTTATTTATTTATTTATTTATTTATTTATTTATTTATTTATTTATTTATTTATTTATTTATAACATTTTCAGCCATGCGGATGTCCCCCTCCCCTGTGCATTGTCTTTATCTTTTTGCCTGGAGCTCAGCGACTGCAGGGTTTTGATGGCTTTGCCTAGGCTGCGCACCCAACAGCCCTCCTCATAGATGGACCAGGGAATACAAGGAGACACTGAAGCTTGCCCCACCTACTGATCATTGCAGTGGGTGAGGTGCCTGTTAGTAGCGACCTCTTTGAGTGGGCATAGGCACAGAATTCTTGCTTGGGAGCGTTGGAGTGGAGGTGGGGGCTTATTACCACAGGGTGGGGCTGAGGTAACTTGGAAAATCATATCCAATATAACAGTCGTTCAAAACAGACCAGGGACATTTCAAGACTATTTTCCAGGCAGTCAGGAAATCGGAGAATATGGAGTGACACTGAAAAGGGCGTGGGGTCGCCCAAGTGGAAACACCGCATGAACTTGCCGCAGCGCAGCTGGAGTTTTTCCCTGGTACCTCCTGCAGATGCCGGCTGCGCTGGCACAATGGCGTTTCACAGTCCCAGACAAGCCTCTCTGGTAGCAAGGCTTGCTATTTTGCAGAGGCCAGAAGCCTCCTGTAACTTCTAGGTGGCGACAGCTGCCACCTTGCCGAGAGGACTCCTCGTTTCCCTACGGACCTTAGGTAGTGCCACCCGTCGCCACCGCCCCTCGCCCCCTCCCACGCTTCTCCCGGAGCTCCGCCCGGCGCCGCCGTGGATCCCAGGGGAGTCGCGGGCGCACCTGGAGCCTCAGGCGCCTGGGGGACTAAGGCGCGGGGTGGCTGCCTCGCCCGGCGCACAGCTGGTGGCGCGCTCCCTTTAGGATCCCCTTAAGTAAAGAGGCTCGGTCTAGCGCCCAGCGAATAACGCTATCCAATTGCTTCCCGTTTTATTCGCAGGCTGGGATCTGCGAGAGCCTGAGCATTTTCTTGCCAGTGCTCCAGGGGAGGAGGGAGGCGGGCGGGGACCGGGGGACGGCTTGACTGCTCCATCTCGTGCGCGGCCAGAGCGCCCCGGCCCTGGCAGAGGCCAGCAGCGCCTGGAGCCCCGCAGAAGCGCGCAGGGCTGCCCGGAGCCCCGCGATGGAGTGAGTATCCCCGCGCCGTGCGCCGCTCGCTGCCTCTCTGGGCATGTTGCCATGGTGACCGATCCCCGCTCATCTCGGTCCAGCCTGGGTGTTTAATTTCAGTCCAGTGTGTTCGTCTCGATGTTTCTAAAGCAGCCTCTGTGGAGCGGGTATGAGGCAGTCTTGAGCTGGGGGATTTGTGCCACTGCCTTAGGGGTACATGGTGGGTCATGTTGTTAAGGAGCCAGACCTATTCTAAGCTTCTCTGGGTCTTTGCCCCGACCTTGCCATTCTTGGGGAGTTGGCCTCAATAGCCATTACTTCCGATTCCAACCATGTCAGCATTATTAGACTGCAGTTAAGAGGTGTGTGTGTGTGTGTGTGTGTGTGTGTGTGTGTGTGTGTGTAGGGGGTGTCACTGCGGATTCGAAGCAGATGTGGTTCGATACGAATGGTGTGATGGAAGGATGATGAGTTGTAGGAGGTGTGAGGCAGAACTGGCTACTAGAAGCCACCAGAGGACCCCAAATAATTGATTTGCTCTTGGGGTAATCGGAGAAATGAGACAGAAACGTCCTCGCGGCAGTTCGAGGTTCAATGACAACGTTGGGCATCGCCCGCATTGCATGGGAGGGTGGGGAAAAGATGGCCTGGAGACAAGAGAGGCGGTAACCAGAAAAAGACACAATGAGGGCTCCGGGTGTGGACCCAGACTTTGGATGCTGGGTTCTCTCTTTGCATCTCCGCGTTCCTGGTCACTCTCCTAGGCAGATACTGCAGCAAGGTTCCTGTGATAGGCATCAGCCTGAGGCTCCAAGAAAGCCAGCAATTACCTCTTTGCTCACTTGGTCAGTTTCTCCCTCTCCCTCTCTTCCCACCGATACTCACTGACTCCGAGGCCGCATGAAATAACATTTCAGGTTGGAGATAATGTCATGTTTTCAGATACTAAGGTCTCCAGGGCAAACCCCCAAACTCGGGATTCAGCTTTTATTTTCTGCAGAGCCAATTGTACAGAATGCAATCTAATCCTCACGCGGTGGAAAGGAAGGAGGAGTGAGAGGTGGTGTGGTGTGTTAGGAGTGAGCTGGAGCGTGTGGAAAATAGTTCTTGGCTGGCAACAGTGTTAGTTGATTTCCCTTGCCACAGTTTTAATGCCCGTGAGCCTCAGTTTCCCCAACTGCACAGCAGGAAAGATATTCCTTATTAGTTAGTGTTACTGAGAGGACCGGATAATGTTTGCTTCTCCTTCGAAGGGCTTTGTAAATTGTGAGAACAAATAGAGGAGTTAGAGGTTAAGAGCTGGTCTCCAGAGTCGGGTTGTCTGGAACTGAGTCCTGTGACGCATTGCTGAATAATGGCAATCTCTTTGGTTTCGTTTTCCCACCTGGAAAATGAAATAATAGTAGGCTGTTGTGTGCAGGGATTTCTTTTTCAGTAAAAATTAAACAATTTTTATACATACATATACATATATAAACACATGTATGAATATGTACATAATTCATTCATACATAACTCATACATAATATATACATGCATACACATCTTAGAATAGACCCAGGACAAAGTATGCTTAATAAGTATCCCCTTGTGTCTGTAAGTAATATTTATTATTATTATAGCTGCAGTCCCAAGCTTTCCCTGTTGGCAGTTCACAGGGTCTCAGGTTGGCAGAAAGCCAGTTTTCAGACAATTTTCATAATGTAAAATATTTATTTACCCATTTTGTGTGTGCATCCCAACATAGGCATAGAGGTCAGAGGTCAGCCTGAGAGGGTTGGTTCTCTCTCTCCTCTGTGTGGATCCTAGGACATTAGGCTGGGCAGCACATGCCTTTACCTGCTATGCTAGCTTTCCAGACCACAGATAATCTATAGAGAAACACAATGTCCTAAGGGCAACTTCCTACTGCAGTTCCCATGACGACACTGTAGAAGTGAGTATTGGGTTGAGCTCCTACCATTCAGTACAGAAACTGGGCAGCTTGGCCTCTGGAATGCTTCATCCCCACGGGTCACATTCTTCACTGTGGATACCGCCCTTTCCAAGGGGTTGAATGCTGGCCCGGTTGTCTCATAGTGTTGGGTCCATGGCAGCCTTTTTCTGTTGTGTGAGTGAGGAACAGTGACTTCCATCCCCACATTAATGTGTCTGTCCTAGACTTAGCGTCTTAGTATCTCCACAGCCGTGGCTCAGACCCTGCAGGGGCTCCCTACTGTTTTCTCCTGGTCTTAGCTATTGTTAGTACCAGGTGTGCCTACTTCATACTCCTCTTCCTTCCTGGGTATATACAGTGTCCTATAGACTCTGGTCAGTCTGGCTTTTTCACCCCATGTGACATTTGAAAGTCCCCCTTACCTTCCCTCAGACCTGCCTAACTTCCAGCTGTCTGTCTGCCATACTTTCTTCACTTCCTTAGTGCGAGTAACTTTCCACTCTTTTCTTTCCTTCACAATACTACGTTTTTCTGGGTCTAACAAAACTTCTCAACGACCAATCAAGCCCTGCACTTGGACCTCTCTGGTCCCATCCCCTCAGTCCCACCCCAGGCGGCCAGGCTATTCTGGAGTTGAGTGAGATAGTCCCAGTCCCCTTCACTTACTCTGACCAGCTTAGATTTGTGAAAAAACCATGAAGAGAGGGAGTGCATTTGGATTAGTTCCTTCATCTCATCGGTGGGTATTTGTTGAGATTAGCATTGGTCAATAAAACAGTCATGATTCTCGTGGCATAAAGTTCAAAGTCATGTAAGGGTAGACGCTAGACAAGTACGCAGCTATCTGATGCAAGGTGCGACACATGCTGTGAGAAAAAGGGATGCAGAGGGATGAACGGGAAGAGCGTGGGGGGTTGGATCAGAGGCCAGAGAAGCCTCCTTGAGAAATAGGTATTTAACATGAGTGCTAAAGAAGGGGTAGAGTTAGCCCAGTGAGGGATGGAGGGAAGAGCATGAAAGCAGCATGTGCAGAGGCCCGGAGGCAGGAGTTATCTGGCTATGTTGGAAGAACTGAAGGAATGGTGTGTGTGTCGGAAGCTCTAGAGAATGAGTATAAGATGGCCCAGGGATAAGGCTGAAGAAAGGTGTGAGTGTGACTGTGTGTTTATGTAAGCGCTTGTGTGTGGTGTGAGCATGTGTCGACATACGTGTGTATGAGTGTGTGTGAGTGTGGATTATGTAAGGGCTTGTGTGGTGTGAGCATGTGTCGACATATGTGTGTATGAGTGTGTGTGAGTGTGGGTTATGTAAGCGTTTGTGTGGTGTGTGTGCGCACAGGCACTCGAGTGATGGTTTCTCCTCTACTGTGATAAAAGTACGCAGACCAAACTGATTGAGGTGATAAAGGACTTAGGCTGGCGTATAGTTTCAGCAGGGGATACAATCTATCGTGGTAGGGTAGGCATGAGGACAACCTGTCACATTGCATCTGTCGCCCAGGAAGAGTGAGAATAGCAGGTTGGGCCAGGCTATAAACCCTCCAAGCTTGCCCCATCAAGGCTCCTCCTAAAAGTTCCATAACCTTTCCAAACAGCGCCACCACCTGGTCATCAAGTATCCAAACACACGAGTATTTCACACGCATACCAACCACAGCAGGGAAAAACTAAGTACTCGATACTTCTAAGACTTCAGACTTCATCCCGAGTGTTTCAGAGGGTTGCTTAGGGCAATGATAAAACCTCAATTCTAGAAATTGTATAAAACTTTTTCTTCTTCTTCAGGTACTTAAAACAGGGAACTTAGAAATGGTCATGGCCAACTACCTGAAAGCTCTAAGTGTCTGCCCCAGGAAAGAGGACAATCAATTTAAAAATATGGCTGGTTGTGTGCCAGAGTTTCATAGCCTTAAACAAGCCAAGGTTGTCAATGAAATGAAACTATATGGGATCAAAAGGACCTACTCATTTATTCATGAGCGTCATTGGTTTTGGCCAAATAATAGCTTCTTAATTTAGATAAGAAAAGGCTCCATGGTACCTAAGCAAAGTGGGTAACCAATCACTGAGTTTAAAATTTTCCTGGCTGTAATGCTCTTCCCTGGATGTTTAGATCTGAGAAGCTTCACTGCGGTAAGCCAGGGACAGGGACAGCGGGGTCTGTGCGGTGCTAGCACTTGGGTGCAGTGCATTACATGTCAGGGGTGGCGGTTCCTTGGTTGTGGCTCTCAGTG
Source organism: Rattus norvegicus (assembly GCF_021556685.1). Lineage (NCBI taxonomy): Eukaryota > Metazoa > Chordata > Mammalia > Rodentia > Muridae > Rattus > Rattus norvegicus. The sequence goes on from NC_141538.1 coordinate 77,383,015, forward strand.
GCTTGAGTGTGAGGTGGATGTGGCTGGGAGAGCGCTCTGCAGTCTTCAAGCTTGCTAATTTGATGCCGCTCTTGAAGCTTTGCCTCACACTTCTCTGCGGCAGTCTACAAAACAGCGTGGGATCAGAGAGGCATGAAGAAATCTAACGTGGGCAATCTTCAAACTGTTGCCGCCCCTGCAAACACTGAGGCTCTGGTGATGTCGAAGGCAGCCTTGGGCTCAACTGACGCACCCCATCCACTCAGTCACAGGCCTGTGAGTTTAAAGCACTCTGAGGAGATCATAAATCAACCAGACTTTGGAGAGGCATTGTGGAAGGAGAGAATGAGACACTCCTTTGTCTAGGCTGACTGAGACTCACTGTCCAATATGCCTGGCCTTGAACCCACAATTCTCCTGCTCCCACCTCTTGAGCTCTGTACTCACAAATGGGCATCCCCACATTTGGCTTAAAGTTGAGTTTTGTGAATGAACAACTCCAGATCAACCAAACCGTGTGTTGGGGACATAGAATCCCAAGTTCAGGACCGGAGTCCACTCCTTCCTCTCTTTGTGCAGCCACCAGTGTTTCATGAGCGTTTGCTTAGTGTTTTCTCTGAGTCAATGCTATGAGAGGTAAACTGGAATAAATGGTGACAAATCTCCATTGGCCCTGTCTTCAAGGAGCTCATGGGTTAGGCTGCATGTGATGATAGATGCTGTGTAAAGTTAGAAGGGTTTTGCTCTCTAACCCTGCCTCCTGTGGAATGTCCTGTGCTCAGTGCATTATGGGTATCCGACATGTTAGTGCTTTACTTAGCACGCACAAACCCCCAAGCTTGACCCCCCCCCACCAAAAGATAAGTGTGCAAGTATTTTAAAAGTTAATTTAGGGTCATAAACAATTAGAAGGCCACAGGATCTGTGGTACACACATCTCCATTTTCCATTCTTTGCTTCAAATCTCAGCCTCTGGAAGCTATTGTCATTAACAGCTTGGAGATGTCCTCCCAGGTAATTTAGATGCCCACGACAGGGATGTGTGTTTTTGTGGGTTAATTCTCCCTTCCATCCACAACCTCCCTGTATGTTTCTCCATAGCTTGCGTTTTATCTTCAAGTTATCTTGTGCCTATTTTGACATAGCAGTGTATCCACGTTCACTTCGTTGGCACCCATTAACACGTCTGTTTTACTTTGGGAGTGCGGATCGACTACCTCTCTTCATTGGAGATAGGCTTTGCTTCTGTGTCTTCCTGTTAGGTTCAATGCTACAGTGGACATTTTGGATGCTTCAAATGTGAATCTGAAAATTGCTTTCTGGAAACGCAGAGTGGGTGAATGAATGTGCATATTATACATTTTGTCAACTACCATCAAAGCCTCCAAAAAGGCTGTGCCACTAGTCAAATTCGTATTGCCACCGTGACGTCAACGAGCCTTTTGTATGTTGGCATGGGTGTGCATGGCGTCGGCTTCCTGGGAGTATTGTTGCTAGGGGCAATGATCTTTCCTGAGCTGCTTCTGTGAGTTTAGTCTTTGGTTGAAAGATTTGTTTCCAAGCAAGATTCAAAGGTGGTACGTTTCTAACCCAACCCTATTCCTTCCACGAATGAATGCACTGACTGTGTATAAAGTCTTAGTATCACAGAGCTATGGATGTAGCTCAGTTGGCAAAGTCCTTGCCTAGCATGCAGGAGCGGTGTTAAATCCTCAGTAAGGCATTAAGTAGGCCTGGTGCAGGCGTGGTGCTACACATCTGTGAGATTGAGGAAAGAAGTTAAGAAGTTTAAAGTCACCTTTGGCTTCATAGAGAGTTCGAGGCTAGCCCGGGCTACCTGGCACCCCGTCTAAAACAATTAGAATCATGTCTTTCCCTCTTGTAATTCTATTACATGTTGCTTTCTGGTGCTCTGACATAAATCACTGCTGTAGCCTGACTTCATCATTGTGAGTGGTCTGTCTCCTACCCTCCCATACTCTTGTAAACCTTTTATGCTGGTAAAATTACTTTTAAGCATTGAAAACTTTAAAGCTTCACTGTTGTATTTGTCACTTCAAGTTACTATGTTAGGTTTTCCTGGAAATTAGTGACTCCTTTAATCTGAAGCTTCATTCTTTCCATTTGTGCATTCACTTCTTTGCTTGTTTTAGTTTTTGGAGACAAAGTCTCGCTATGTAACCCAGCTTCGCATTATACTGTGGTTTTGCCCAAACTCGTCCCAAGTTCATGATCCTTTCACCTTAGCCCCCGCGTGTTGGCATTGTATCTGTGTGACATCATTCTTGATGGCTTCCATACATGGAGATAATTTTTATGCCTTCCAACATACAAACATCTGCTTACTCTGTTTTCTTTTTTTAGTGATTGCTGTAATCACAAACCTATTGTCATCATAAAACATCATTGTGGTGGTTTGAATAGGGATGGTCCCCATAGACTCTGTAGAGGAATTTTAATACAGCAACATGGCTGTTCTGGCAAGGGATCATATTCAAAGAACTTCTAGGTCTGTGTGATCAAGCTGGAATGACACACTTTTAATCCCCCTGGTGGGAGTACGACACACCCTTAGCACAAACCTTAAATCCCAAACAACGAAGATAAAGTTAGTTTGTAGAAGGAAGCACCATGTTTGAAAGTAAAGGGCAGACAAAGTGACTAGTCGGAGGAGAAAGGCTTGACAAAATGAGTGAAAGACAGAATATGCTTAACTCTTATGAGAACAGACAGGAAAGAGAGGTTACTTGAGAGCAGCACAGAGTGAGTCAGGAGTAGAGGTCAGCTCAGTGTGTGGAATTCAGTCAGTTTTCCCAAGCAGATCAATTCATTGAGAAGCTGAGAGAAGCTAGTTAGAATCAGTCAGCTTGGACCCTGACAGCCAGAGTTCAGATAAAAACTAGAAAGGGTAAGTTTATTCACCATTAAGCCTCTGAGATGACAATTACGTGTGGTGAATAAAAGAGACATTTACAGACTCATGTGTTTGAATGCTTGGCCCATAAGGAGTGGCAAGGGTATGGCCTTGTTGGAGTAGGTGTGGCCTTGAAGGAAGATGTGTGTCACTGTGGGGGCTGGCTTTGAGGTCTCCTATGCTCAAGCTCCATCCAGTGTGGCCCACAGTCTCCTTCTGCTAGCTGCAGAACTCTCAGCTCCTTTTCCAGCACATATCTGCCTGCATTCTGCCATGTTTCCCACCATGAAAACAATGGACTAAACCTCTGAAACTGTAAGCCAGGTCCCGTTAAATGGTTTCCTTTATATGAGTTACTGTGGTCACGGTGTCTCTTCACAGCTATAAAACCCAAATGTAGCCTTCCATAAATAGTTCTTTGCTTGATTTACCTCTAAGACTTTATTTCACTGAAAAGTCGACTGATTCCAGACACTTTCTCTGTAAGCCAGCATTTGTTTATTGTTATCCTAATGCAGTTTTTGTATTTGTGGTGATTTTATGGTTACTTTCAGTTCTTTCTTAGCTCTGCTACCTCACTTGGCACTTCTTTCTTTACTCTCATCTAAAGATTAATTTGTAAGGTCTTTATTTATGTGTGTGTGTGTGTGTGTGTGTGTGTGTGTGTGTGAATGTTTGCACATGTGATGTGTGAGTGTACTCTTGAGTGAGTGTGTAGAAGCCTACAGAGAGCCTCTAATGTCCTCCTCTGTGATGCTCTCTGTCTATTCTTTTGAGGCAGCGTTTCTCCCTAAACCTGGGCTTGCCTTTTCTAAGCTAGACCAGAAGCCAGCAAGCTCGGTCAATCCTCCTATCTTGGTTCTCAGAGTTGGCATTAAAGGCATTTGCTACATGTAACCTAGCTTGTAACCTGAGTGCTAGAGCCCCATTTCCATGATTTGTGGAGTGAAAGCTGTTAACCACTGAACTGTCTCTCTAGCCCTGAATCTGTTTTTCTAAAAGGCCCATAATTTTACAAAGAATGGTTTATTTGGTTCGTGTATTCCTTACACTGTGCTCTGAATTCCCCATGTCTACTCCTTGCTTGCAATTCTTCTCCTTTAAGAATGAATCCATGCACAAACATTCAAGCACGCTGAGTGCTTCGTCCTTATTGCTTACAAGTGGAGCAGCTTTCCCAGGAAGAAAGATGGAGACAGCCATTTTGGGAAGATAGGAATAGATTAGATATTTTTGTCTCATGACTATTTCTTGTAATTCTATCATGTCTTTTTGTTAAAAACAAAACAAACAAATCCTCATAATGAATGATCAGACGATGTGGGTCACGTTTTCTGGCTGGCTCCGTGGACATGTTTGTGTGCAGCAAAGGTAAGGCTTTGGTTCTTATTTATTACCTCTTAGTTGGTTCCAGCCGGCTCCTGTGTTGCTTATTTTTCTCTCTGCTGTGATAAAATGCCTGCGAGAGGCAGTTTGAGGACAGAGGACAGTGAAGATTATTTGGGCATAGCTTGAAGGTGCTCACTACTAAGGCAGGAGTGAGGGGTGGGTGCCGAGGCAGCTGGTCACGTTTCATTCACCACTAAGAAGCAGAGAGAGGTGAATGCTGGTGGTCAAGGAAAAGCTTTTCCCTTTTTATTCAGTTTGGGAGTTGTCTTCATTAGGGTTTTAATTGCTGTGAAGGGACACTATGGCCATGGCAACTCTTATAAAGGACAACATTGAATTGGGGCTGGCTTACAGTTTCGAAGGTTTAGTCCATTATCATCCTGGCAGGAATCACGGCAGGATGTGGGTAGACACAGCGCTGGAGAAGAAGCTGAGACTTGGGTCAGCAGGCAGCAGAGAGAGAGAGTGAGACACTAGGCCTGGTTTGAGCATCTGAGACCTCAAAAGTCCACCTTCAGTGATGTACTTCCTCCAACAAGGCCACGCCCACTCCAACAAGGTCACACCCACTCCAACAAGGCCACACCCACTCCAACAAGGCCACACCCACTCCAACAAGGCCACACCCACTCCAACAAGGCCACACCTCCAGTAATGCTGCTCCCCATGAGTCTATGGGGGCCATTTTCATTCAAACCATCACAGGATCCCAGCCCATGAGATGGTGTCCCCCACATTCAATGCAGTTCTTCCATCCTCAATTAAACATTTCTGGACATACCCTCACAGACATACATGGAGGCGTGTTTCTGTAGCAATTCTAAGTCCCATTAAGTTGGCAATGGAGTGCACTCATCATAGCATCTATGAGGTGACAGAGGGGACATCATCAATCAAGGCCATTGTGATTCCCTTGATTTCTGCCTTTGCATGTTTCATCTGTGGTGAGCTTTCAGTTTTCAGTTCCATTCACACAAAGAGCGTAAGCTCACAAGTCCCTCTGGAAGCCATTACTCTGTCCTGAAACCAGCTTCTCCACACAGCTTACTTCCCACTTTGCCATGTCCTCCTCACCATTGCAACCGCATGCTTCCCCCAACCCTCTCCTTACCAGGAGAGACGTCTGAAAACCCTTGGGGGGGGGGGCTTTAGAAAAACATACTATCTTTTAGATTTGTTCATTGGGTAAGCAAACATTTTATTCTACTGGAAGATAATTTCATACTCCGTTATTTCAGAATCCGAACTCTACTCATCCCATGGGAGATGCAACTTTTTTTTTTCTTTTTTTCGGAGCTGGGGACCGAACCCAGGGCCTTGCGCTTGCTAGGCAAGCGCTCTACCACTGAGCTAAATCCCCAACCCCGAGATGTAACTTTTTAATTTCTCACTCTTTAGTTCATTTCTGCGATTCTGGGGAGATGCAGAGAAAAATCGCCTGTGCGACATTTCCTAGGGGATGTGTCAAGAATCTTGCATTCCTATGAAATAATATTTGGGGCTATCAAATACTGTTTTTACTGGCAAGTTCAGTTATATATTTATAGGTTTCTATATGACAAAATAGTTCATGAGTGAAGTGGCAAATTCTTTGCAATGGAAGAATCTGGAAAAAGTGTGCATGATAGGTACTCTCCACCTGACATTTCAAGTCCATGCCCCGCCCCACACATATGACTTAGCACCCTATGTCTTGGACGCAGGCCATCTGTGCATTCGGCCATCTTGCTGTTGGGTCCATTAGCAAAAGGCACTAACAGGGGAGTCTCATTAAAAGAAGAATTGAGGTGGGAATCCTTAACACAGGGCCACCCTTCCTGCAGGGTGATAGGCAGGCCCATGCTTCTTTCCTGCCTCCGGTCTCCCAACAGCTCCTGCTGAACATCTTCCTGCTCTCCCCTGGGGCTAGGCGTGGCCATGGCTACCTTTCCTGCCTTTCCCGGTTCCCTTGGATTTCTCTGCCTTTGCCCCTTGTAAATAGGCTCTTCCTGAAGCTTGCCTCCACCTCTCAGTGTGAGGATGTCATCTAGTTCTAGTTGGAATCCTCAACAAGAGTGTGAAACAGTGATACTCTGATGCCTTCCAGAAATACAGTTCATAATCACCGCCTGGGAGTTGGCCGAGGTTGTTTGCGCATGCGTTCTGATGGCTGGATCTCTAGGCTACAAAACCGGACGGGAATCTTGAGCACTGTTCTGAGCAAACTCAGCCATGAAGAAGCTCCAGTTCCAGAGGATTCCAAAATACTCTTTTGCTTCCTGTTGAAATGAGCATTTTTCTTATGACTTATGATAAAAGTTTACCCAATTTGATTTCCTGAGAGGAAGAACTATTTTCTTTATGAGCGGGCTTAGAGTCTTATTTAAAGAGATACTTCATTTCTTTATAGGAAGGAACCTTCCTAGTTAATATTCTATTTGCACAAGTGCACCTTCATAGTGTTTGACCTACTGTTTAAACATAAATATAAATGAATGTTCTCTAATTTGGTGTCAAGTCAGTTATTTCTTCTTTTTAAATTTATTATTATTATTGACATAAGCTTTTGTTTATGTAGCCCAGGTTAGCCTCAAGCGTAATAATTTCCTATGCCTGTCTCCTGAGTGGTAAGGTTGTAAAAGTATCGGTTGCTCTGTTTAGATTTATCTTGTTTAATCTTCTTTTTCAAAGATAGTCCTAAAACATAAAATGTAGACTATTGTACAGAAGTATTTTCACACGTTCTGAATAAAGGAACTATAAATTAAGGGTGTTATTTTTCCATCTTTTTTTTAATATAGCATTTTCTACTTGGACCATAATTTATTCAAACTGCCTGTTCCACTTCCAGAACTTCCCTTTTTCTGTTGTACTCATCACCCCTTCAACCCATTACTTCTAAACGCCTACTGTGTGCTAGGCACTGTGCTTATACCCATGACACAAACATAAAGATGATACCATCCTTGCCTCCACATTCCAAGGAGAAACAAACACGAAGGATTAAGTGACAACACCAAGATACGCAGCATCCTGAAGACAGAGAAAAGGCAATGGGATTCTGTCAGAGGCTCATGGGGCAGGCACAGGAGCTAAAATGAGTTTCGAGTGTCCAGGGATGCTGAGAAGATGAGAAATTTAAGCCAAGCTCTTGCTTAGTGCCCCAGATTGTCACAATGGCCTTACCCTTATTTATAAACAAGTATTTTAGCCAGCATTAAACAGAATTTGAAAAATGGACTTAACCTCCAACTATTATTTTTGTTTATACTGAGTCTTCTGCATGATTCCTTTCTGTGGGAGGTGAAGAATGCCTGCCCCCTTGAGGAACCAGAAACAGATGACAGTGCAAACTGGAGTCATTAAAAACAGAGGTGGGGAGTGGGGAAGGCAAATAAAACAACATAAAGCAGAAAAATAGAGGTGGGGGATTTTCTGGTCACTACAAGAAGCTTGGTAGAGAGGCAATTTGTTTTTGAAATCACATAAAAAGCCTCTGATCTCCCTTCTTCTCCCTTCCTCTCTCCCTCCCCGCCCCCTGTTATGCACATATGTGTGGGTGTGGGTGCACAGCCTGGGTGCTCAAGCTCGAGTGTCATCCTTGGAAGACTGCCTGCCCATTTCCTTTGATACAGGGTCTCTCATTGGCCTAGAGCATGCCAATTAGACTAGACTGGCCAGTAAGACCCTCTCCTGTTTACACCCCAATATTAATGCAAGTACAGGCCACCATACCTGGCATCTTTTACATGGACTCTGGGGATCAAATTGAGGTCCTTGTCTTTGCAAAGCAAGGACTTCATTGACCGAGTCACCCCACCTGGCCCCCAAACCTCTAAGCTTTTGAAAGGCATCAAAACTGCCAGAGTGTTGCTATGATCCCTTCCGAGAAGCCACTATGAGCTTGGTCTGGGAAGAATTTTAAGATCTCTGTATTCTAATACAGACCTTACTTCTTCTCTTCCGGGAGGTGGTGCAGAACATTTAAAATTAATGGCCTCAGCAGTCCCCATGGGCTCCTGTGGGGCTCTGTCTGGATCTTGACTCAGAAAGGCCTAAATTTCCCTCTTTTTTTCTCATTTATCTTTCTCTTCAGACGCTGGCCAGAGCCCAAGAATCATTTCTATGGAACATCGTTCACCTTTTTCCTGAGGTTCCTCTCCTGCCACAGGCCTGACCTCCATGCCTAACTTGAATGGCATGGTGCCCCCTGCTCCCCCAAGTTTCCAGCTATGAATTTGTAATAATTTTATCTCTAAAACAAACTAACAAAGATCAGCGACAAGGAGAATAGGAGCTCAGTCCACAAGACAGCACCTATGTTAGTATGGCGTGCACACAGCACCTGCGACCGTGTCAAAAGGGGAGTTGTGATTGTGTGGGTCTGGGATTGGCCTGAGATCTCATCTTCCCAACATACATCTTAAAGATGGCAGTGCTGCCTTGGTGGTGCTGCTCACAGTGTAGAGACCAATGCAGGGCTGTTTGTGTGAACACTCCACCACTGGGCTACAGCCATCCCTAGGACAGACAGCCCCACCCCAGTACTGAGTATTCAACCCTGAGCTTTATGCATGTTAGGGGAGCATGCTACCACTGAGCCATAAATCCCAGTGTAGGGCTATTACAACGCAGGAAGCAGAGGGCCTCTCCATCCCTTATACGTCCTTAAATAAGCTTCCAGGTAAGGGCTTTCACTAACGAATTGAAGTCCAGTGACTCGAGTGTGCAACTAACAAACGTACAAAGGGAACCCTGCCTCTCCCTTTGTGTGATGGAATTGAGCAGAGACTTCCACACGAGCTGGTCCAACAAATAGATATTTGTTTAGAATGTCAGAGCAGTACAGGGTGTGTGTTTGAACCATTTCCAGGGTAGGTGGATTTGTACCTTTTAAAATATGAGTGTGACAATTTTTGTGGTCATGACCTTTGTTTTCCTGGATCCTTTCTTCTATATTTAAAAAAAATAATGGGTGAATCTAATCATCTGTGATCTCATGTCTCCACAGGTCAGTGGTATCCTGGCGTAGGTGTCAAGATATGGTCATAGGATCAGGAGACCCTGACACTCTGCTCTTTGACTCAGATTGACACATTTGAGGACCTTAATGTAAAGAAAGCAGAGTCTGGGGATTGGGGATTTAGCTCAGTGGTAGAGCGCTTGCCTACCAAGCGCAAGGCCATGGGTTCGGTCCCCAGCTCCGAAAAAAAAAAAAAAAAAAAAAAAAAGAAAGAAAAAGAAAGCAGAGTCTGTCCTAGAGGAAATTCAAGTACTTTACAGCTTTGAGTAGCATTCTCATCTCTGTGTCCATGTGTGTATTCACATGAGCACGTGCATGTGCATGTGTGCGTGTGTGTGCACATGTGCTTGTGTGCGAGTGTGGGGTGTGTGTGTGGGGTGTGTGTGTGTGTGTGTGTGTGTGTGTGTGTGTGTATGAATGTGGAGACTGGAGGTGACATCTGGTAACTTCTCAATCCCTTCTCTATCTTACATTATGAGACTTGGCTTCTCATTGAACCTCAAGTTCATGGGTTGGCCCCTCGGATCCTCCTGCCTCCAGTTCTCCAGCTCAGGGACTCTAGATGCACACCGCCACATCTGACTATTTATGTCTTGTGCCAGAAATTTGATCTATTTCCATGTTTATGGGACAAGCCATCCCCCCAGCCACTCCCCGTCTCCAAGCAGCTTTGGTCAAAGGAAACTTCTGGGAAAGTCTAATTAGAAAGGCCACACAATCTGACTCGTGGATGGAGGATGCCTGGCACAGTGAGGATGCCACTCCACCCTGTGGTGGCTGAGACTTGGTGGTAACTGGGCTGAAGCTATGACAGTAAGGATGGTAGGAAGGAGTCAAATGCACTGTGGTCTCTGAGTCGAGAATTCGGAACTGGTTGCACAATGACAGGATGACATCGCTGACACAGTGGCGGGGTGGCACTGCCAGCGCACTGCTGTTGCTGAGGGAACGTTGGGTATTCAGCTCATCTCGTCTCTCCAGCTTCCTCTTCCAGATCTTGTAGTCGCATTGTCAAGCACTGGGTTTGAGGAGCTAAGTGGCCCCTCCCAATGCTCTTCACTGATACGATGCTGACCTAGAACAGAGTCCATGAATACCCGAGTCTCTATTCAGATTACGCTGTCTTGAGGCTTGGAGCTTGGGCATTGAAAATCAAAGTCTCTGTAAAGTAGATGTCAGTGAGTGGAGGGAAAGCTCGGGGTCCTCCAGGCTGGCTTCCTTGTGGCTCACTACCCACACAGTTTCTTCAACACTCTGAGACTCCTTTAGCTTTAGGATAAAACTCAGGCATTTGTTATTTGCAATTCTTGACTCTTCCCTGCTTTACCCCATAGCTGGGGCCTCTCGTCTAGGCTGTGAAATATTATGAGAGATTTCTTTTTTTCTTTCCTTCCCATCCCCACTTTTTTTTCTTGAGAAAAGAGAATGCTCAGTTTCTAAACCACTGGATCTCTGGGTTGAGAAGAAAGTGTTCCTTACTTGTGAAAAATTAGCCAGTGGCTTAGTCATGGTGTGTGTGTGTGTGTGTGTGTGTGTGTGTGTGTGTGTGTGTGTGTGTGTGTGTGAGATCAACTGAGGGTCATGGGAAGGGTCTGAGAAACCAACTAGGAAGAAATGGACAGAAAGGAGGAGAGGGAAGTTTACCTATTAGGAGAGTTAGTATGTCAATTAGATTTTAGGGGACTGAGGTGGAGGCAGGGGACTGACAGTTTGCAGTTTTCTGTGGCTCTCAGGAAATCAGGAGGTAAGTAGCTCTATCTGGCAACCAGGAGGTGGCAGCGGAGGTCACAGCGAAGGGTTAGACTTGGAACATTGTAAGACTGAGCTCTCTGCTGGCTGGTTTTATGATGATACAAGCTAAAGTAATCTGAAAGAAGGGTACTTTCATGTAAGAACATAACTTCATAAGATTGGGCTGGAGGCAAGCCTGTAGGGCATTTTCTTAATTAGTGACCTATGGAGGAGGGTCCATGGGAGGTGGGTGGTGCCCCCTCTGGGTCGATGGTCTTGGTTCTATAAGAAAGCAGGCTGAGCAAGCCAGGGGGACAAGCCAGGAAGCAACACTCCTCCATGGCCTCAGATCCTACCTTCAGGTCCCTTCCCTGCTTGAGTTCTTGCTCCGACTTCCTTTAACGATGGACTAAGATATGGAAGTGTAAGCTAAGTAAACTCTTTCTGCCTCACATTGCTTTGGTCATGGAGTTTCCTCACCACAATAGCAGCCCTAAATAAAACAGAAATCGGTATCAGGGTCATGAGACATTGCTGTAGTAGATCTGACCGCATTGTTTTGGTGGGTTGTGGAAGGACTTTGGAACTTGGGGATAGAAAAGCCACTGGGTGTTGAGAGCTCTGCCGGGTGTATTCTGTAGGAGCTCTGAAGGTAAGAATATTGAGAGCAGTGCAGAAGACGGAGGCCGGGCTTGTAGAGTTGCAGAGGAAAGCCAAGACTCTAACCATGTCCTTTGTGTGAAGACTGTGTGAGTCTGGTTAGCCAGGGCTGAAGGATTGGCTGTGATTACCAAGATACCAGAACCACTAACATGAAACCCGTGGTTTGCTGGGACAACGGGTACTGACGAGCTGGGGCTGAAGACTCAGCTCTGAGTAGAGCCCAGCATCATTAGGGTAGAATCTTCTGGAAAGTATTTACTCCGGGTCGGCAGCTAAGCTCTGTTCCAGAAGTTCCAGGTACTTCACGCTGGCCGCTGATCTTCATTACGTGCAAGACTCAACCAGGTGGTCCTGGCTGCGAAGGCACGAAGGGGTCATGGAGAGCGGCGGCTGAGGCTCGGCACCACGGACCGTGCCCAGGAGAGGTTGTTGGTGAAAGTGCAGGCCGATTGCAGCGGGAGACCCCAGCATTTGGAGATGCCAATACCATGGATGATCGTCAAGAAGAACCACAGCAGGGGAGTGGAGCCAGCCTGAGCTTGGAAGACTCGCTGTGCACGCTGAGGAGGGCAGAGTCAGAGAAGTGACCCACGCCCATTAGATGGTTTGCTATTTCCACAGTCGGAGTTTCGTTTTGCTTTGTTCGGGTCGTAGCTGTCCCCTGGTTCTTCCTCTTTGGAGTAAGAAAGCATTTTAAGATTTTTACTATTTGACAAGAGCCCATAGTTGAGAGATTTTGAACGTCTAAAGGAATTTTGGAGTTTTGCAAACACTTTGGGTTTCAAAACAGATTTGGGGTGTTTTAAGAGACTTTGACCTTTTGTTTGAATTTTTAAAGATCGGGACTTTCAAAACCTGAGCTATTTTATATTGTAATGTTCGTGTTAATGCTCGATCTTGGGATGAACAGGACAAGAAAGGGTATGGCTTAATAGTGATGTTTGTGTGTGGTGCTGCTTAGTTTATGTCAACTCGACATCAGCTGAAGTCATTTGAAAGGAGGGAAAGTCGTTTAAAAAATGTTTCCACGCATCGCTCAGAATAGCAGGCTTTGCACCTTGCCTGGGTGGCGGGGACAGGGGTGAGCTGGCCCTGAGGATGTGAGCACTTAATGGACAGCCAGATGCAAATTCTGGAAAGGGCTTAGTCCTATGAATGACGTTCAAGGAGATTAAGCAATTAAATTAGGGGGTCTCGATGGGAATTGAGGTCCTTTTGCTATTCCAAGTGACAGTAGTCTATGATGTAGAGACAGGTAAGATTCAAATTGATTAATACATTTTTAATCTTTTTTATTCAATAATTTTGACCTTTAACCTTATGTTCATCTCCATAAGAGGCTTTACTAAATACCATTTTAAAGAAAAAAAATACCCCGTGTATTTCATTTAAAAAGTTTTAGGACAAAAAAAATAAGGCAACACTTACTCTTGGCTTCTCGTGTGGGGTCTGAGGGCGGCTCCCCTATGGGTGTAGTGATGCTCTGAGCTGGTATTACTATCACTGGTCCCTTCTCCCTCTGAGCTGTCAACCCCCTCCTACCCACTCTCCTTGTCCTCAGGAGTAGAAGGCCTTCTTCACCATTCTGTTGGGTCTCTGCCACTTCTTCAATGCGTGTCTCCTCTGTTTCCATCAGATCTTCTCCTCGTCCTTCTCCTCCTTGGCTTTGTTCACCACCTGCTCTTTCCCGGGGACGATATTGCGCTGACTGGGTTCAGCTTGCTCTGCTGTCTCCTCCTCCCTTCTCCTCCTGCCTTTTGCAGGTCTGTTCCTCCGCCCATGCAATCTCAGCTGCAACTTTCTCCATGTTTACCTCCAACTTCTGACTGCACGGCCTTTAAGTTCATTGTTAGAGTAGTCCGTACTTTCCAGGAATTCCTTCTTCTTTTCCTGGTGTTGCTCCTTTATCTGAAGAAGCTCGGCTTCTAGTTTCTGCAGACGAACCATTAAAGATCGGACCTGTTGCTTGAGGACCTGTATTCCAGCTGCTGAGATGACTGACCGCACGCCAGGTACCGCACGCCCGTTGAGGATCTCACTGATGAGGCGCGGTTTCTCTGGAAACGGGCATGGGCTGTATGCTTCATTGAAAAGCCATCCCCATAATCATCTGGGTTCTTGGCAGGCTGAACGCTCATATAAGGCTCCTGTTCTCCATGTGAGACCGTCACTGTTGCCTTTCTTCCTCTCACGCAGTGTATGCACGACTTTTTTGTATTAATATATGCAAGGTATGCAGGGCATTACAGCAGGCCTTCCCAGAGTCACAGCACTCTATCTTTCACGCTTTGTATATTCATTTACCTCACCACACAGCACCGATAATCTTGCCAATCTCCCACAACGTTAGGTCAGGATTGGGAGCCTTTACTTGGTCCCAGAACCTCATACTGTAGCTCACGTAAGGCATCAGCCGCTTCTCTGGTGGCTTTGGGGACTTTGGAATTGCAATGCCAGAGGATGGCTGACCCAGCTTCTGGTGCCTGGGTTCTCTTCCAGCCTGTAATTGTTGTGAGATGATTGTATGGATTGTATCCAACAAACCATGGTCTGCTGGGTCTTTGTGCTGCAGGAGCTGGTGGGTAAGAAGGTCTTTTTAACATTTTGCAAGATTAAGTTCTCAGTTCCTTAAGAATGAATCTGAGACACGGCAGCCCCAAAAAGTCACACACAACTCTAGCCCCCTTCCCTCTGTCCCCTAATGATTAAAATTAAAGAATGATTATGGTGTATGTACCAATAATGTTTTTATCTCAAGAGACTTAAGAATAATGGAGTTAGCACATTCAGTGTCCATTCAGAATATGTGGGGTGTCAGAAATAGAAGCAGTTATGTACAAAAAAGTCTACAGCAGCCATAATATAAAAGGGGAAGCAGTCCCTTCAGAGGCAAGACTAGGGTAATATTTTTCATGTCATGATTTTGTTTCAACGCAGAAATTAAAATTTCAGGCAAACAGTCAAATAAGAAAATGAGTTTGCTAGGAAGAAATAACAGTGTCGTTATTGGCTGAGGTAACAAAGTGACTAAGTGTTTAGCATTTCTAGATCTATAATAAGTATACAAAAGTTTCAATTTAAGTATTCTCTCATAGTATACACAATATAGAATCTACTGTGTAATATAAAATGCAATTTCAACAAAAGTAAAAGTACTTGTAGACAAATGTGTAAGATTTTTATGTAAGGAAAATAACTTATTACAGTTTATAGGTCAATGGTTAACTCTGAGAACCTCCCAGTGGACAAAGGATACTAATCAAAAGGTGTTGACATTTGATCTGACTTAGCACTCTATCCACATCCAAACACATGTTTTATATCCTAAATATGGTAAAAATATGATATAACGGCGTCTTTGGCATGAGAAGGACGGATTGTTTCAGAGAGTAGGATAAACCAGTAGAACTATTTCTACTTACGTGACATTAGCATGTACTAAGTGTATGGTTTCCCATGGGACTGTGACACTTTGAGGTGTACAGTGACCAGATCAAGATAGGTAATTAGTCCATTGAACACCCCAGACATCTGTCATTTCTTTGTGGTAGGGACAAAGTCCCCTCTTTTAGATTTTTTGAAATATATACTAAACTTCTTGCTACGTGTGGCTCAGGCTGGCTGGAACCTTGCTAGATAGCCCAAGCTAGCTTTGAATTCCCAGTCTTCCCATTTCAGACTCCTTAGTGCCGGGATCACAAGCACACACTATCACGCCCACCTAGCCGTAAGAAGCTATTTAAGCTGTTGTAACCTTACTGTGCGGAGAACCTCTAGGGCTCAGGACTTGTCCCTGACTGAAGTTTAGAACAGCTCACTGACTCTTCCGATCCCCCTTCCTTACTGACCCTCCCCCACCCACTCTAATCTTTACTTCCGTCTGGTCAAGTGATTTCATTTTCCATAAGTGAGTGAGAATATGCACTGTCTGCCTTTTAGGCTAAGCAGAAAATTTAAAAAGAATCTAATTTTTCTATTGTTCCCCCCCCCTCCTGAGGATATTTATGCTATAGTAGGAGTAGGAGTGCTTGTCTCCATGTGCAGATTGCACCACAGTTGTGTCTGCTGTCCAGTGAGGCTAGAGTGGGTTCAGATCCCCTGATACTGCAGTGGCAGGCAGCCGCGAGCCTCCGTGTGGGTACCGAGACTCAAACTCTGGTCCTCTGCAGGAGCAGCCAGTGCTCCTAACCCCCAAGCCACCTCTCCAGCCCCAGAAGCAGAATTCTAAAATACATTAGTCGGGATGTCATACAAAGGCTGCACAGTAAATCCCCAGAACACATGCAAATCAATGTGTTTTAGGGCATTCATCGCTGTCAATTTTACAAGACTTTAACAATCCTAAAGTACCCATGCTCCTTCCGCTCACCCCTGCGGCCCCAATTTCCCAGCCCACGACTTAGGTGCTTCCTATGAAACAACGAGACCATCTGATCGAGTGCGGCTGGCTTCTTTTTCTGGTCCTGGTGATTCTGAAGCTGAAGAATCTCCCAGGACTTCATCTTTCTTTGACGAATAATACCCCACTACATAGGCAATATGACTTTAAATATTGAACACTTTGCAAAGATGTGAATCAGCTCTAAGCAAAATTACACAATCCATGACTATTACTCATGCATACTTTATTCTGACAAAAAAATATGCTGTTCCATTAAGAAACATTAAGTCCTTTTTTAGGACTGGTACTGCATCCCACAATCCCAGCATTTGGAAGCATGAGTTGGAAGAATTGAGAGCGTGAAGCTGGCCTGGGCTACTTAGCAACTTCAAGATTAACAACAAAAAGCCCCTTTTGTATAAAGTGCACATAAAATGCTCACATGAAAGCAAATGATTATGCATTAATACAAATAAAATAAATGCACTTAAATGAAGATGTTTTAGAAAAATGGCTTTATTTTACAGTTCCTTCCAGTGACTCCTTGAGCTATAGATTTCAACAAAGTATTTTATATTTTATTTCATGGTTATCATTATTTTGTAGTGCTGGATATTACATTTAGGGCCTCTCAAATATTAGGCAAGCATCTGACTACTAAGATTTACCCCCAAACCCAAAGTATCTTTTAACTTAGATTTGCACACGTGTGTGTGTGTGTGTGTGTGTGTGTGTGTGTGCGCGCGCGCGCGCGCGTGTGTTGGCATGCCCAAATGTTTATATGCTGTGCACCATGTATGACAAGAGGAGGACATGGAGTCCAGAGCAGGGATCTGATTCTCTAGAACTGGAGTTACAGGCACTTTTGAGCTGCGCCCTCCTCCTTTGCAGGAGAAACTCTTTACCACTGAACCACACCTTAAGCCCCTATTTATTTATTTTTAAAGATTTATTTTTATGTCCATGTGTCTGAGTGAGTATATGCCATATGTGTGGCATGTACATATACAGCAGCCAGAGAGCGTGTGGGATTCCATGGAGCTGGAGTTTCAGGTGGTTGTAGATTGCTTGGATGCTGGGAACCAAGCTCAGGTCATCTGGAAGAGCAGCAAGTGCTCTTAACCACTGATGTATCGTTGCATCCCCCTACCCTACCGAGTATCTTTTAAACATGATTAGAGGTCTTTAGTTTACAGTTTGCCTTTGAGACTACAACTTAATTACATTTCCCCCTTCCTTTTCATCCCTCTAAACCCTCTCATATGCATCTCCTTTCTCTTCATCCAATTTATAACCTCTGTTTTCACTAATTGCTACTGTCTGCATCTTCTACACATATACTCCTAAATATAATATTACTTGCGGTGGTTGGAATAGGTTTGGCCCCCATAGACTCACATGTTTGAATGCTTGGCACATAGGGAGTGACACTAGGAGATGTGGCCTTGTTGGAGGAAGCGTGTCACTGTGGGGGTGGGCTTTGAGGTCTCAGAGGCTCAATGCTCAAGCCAGACCTAGAGTCACTCTCTCTTCCTCCCGCCTGTGGATCCAAATGTAGAGCTCTCAGCTCCTTCTCCAGTACCATGTCTGCCCACACGCTGCCACCATGTTTCCCGCCATAATGAAAATGGACTGAACCTCTGAAACTGTAAGACAGTCTCAATTAAGTGTTTTTCTTTATAAGAGTTATGGTATACTGGCTGGTTTTGTGTGTCAACTTGACACAAGCTGGAGTTATCATAGAGAAAGGAGCCTCCCTTGAGGAAATGCCTCCATGAGATCCAGCTTTAAGGCATTTTCTCAATTAGTGATCAAGGGAGGGGGTAGCCCATTGTGGGTGGTGCCATCCCTGGGCTGGTGGTCTTGGGTTCTATAAGAAAGCAAGCTGAGCAAGCCAGGGGAAGCAAGCCAGTAAGAAACATCCCTCCATGACCTCTGCATCAGCTCCTGCTTCCTGACCTGCTTGAGTTCCAGTCCTGACTCCCTTTGGTGATGAACAGCAGTGTGGAAGTGAAAGCTGAATAAACCCTTTCCTCCCCAACTTGCTTCTTGGTCATGATGTTTTGTGCAGGAATAGAAACCCCAACTAAGACACATGGTCATGGTGTCTCTATATAGCAATAGAACACTGACTAAGACATTACTTGTATGTATGTTTTAGGGCTGATCTCTTGGCACCAGACAACCTGAAAGGCCTCCCTGAAAGGTTCTTCCCTGAAAGGCCTCCTCTCCCACTCCTGGCTTTCCTTAGTTGCCAGTGATTCTCTGTGTATGATTAAGGCCTCATGGGCTTTCCCCGGGTCTCTTTGGCATGTCCTTGGTGTGATCCTTATTTAGCTTGTGTTTGGGCACTCATAATGGTGAGACTTTTATTAGGAGACACAATCTCACGGCAAACTGATCCTTGGCTCTTACTATCTTTCCACTTCTCTTCTGCAATGTTCCCTGGCCTTTAGGTGCAGAAGCTTTGTAGATAAATACATCGGAACTGGGCTCTATAGCATTGCCTTTTGATTGGCTGTGGTTTTTCTATAGTGGTCTCCGTCTGTAGCAAAGAGATTTCCGTGATGAGGGCAGAAGACTTCACTGACATGGGGGAATGAGATCACATTTATAGACTGTGGTTTAGATAGGGAACCTCAGATTTTGATGGATCTCAGTTCAAATGTTCTCTTAATTTTTTCATGAAAGAGAAAGATTCAGGCTCAGGTGAAGGAATAAATATCCTTGTGTTTTTGTTTTGCATTGGTTGCAGGGACAAGATCACACACATACACACACACACACACACACACACACACACACACACACACACACAAATCTTCCATAGTAGATGATTGCAGCCAGTCTCACTTCTTTCTCCAGTTAAAAAAAACCCATTTATTTATTTTTCTTTTATGTTTGTGGGTGTTTTGCAGTGTGTATGTCTGTGTACTGTGTATGTGTAGTGCCCTTGGAAGCCAGAAGAGGGCACGAGACCTTCCTGGGACTGGAGTTATAGACACCATTCTACTGGCCTGAGAAGTGACCTGAGAGTTGAATAACTGTTCCTCAAGGGATACTTGAGGATTTTGTCTACTACAGGAGGACATGGATGATCCAGGCCCTAAGTTCTACCTCAGAGGGTTTGGTGAAGTGAGTTTTTATCCCAAGGAAACCAACTAACTAAAAAATCATCAAGTGACCAACTAACCAACCAACTAAAACATTTTAAATGGTGAAATAAGGCAGCCATGGCTTAGGATAAATTAGCTGCAAAATATAAGGGGACGAGGTTACATGGTGGAGTCATCATTAGGGATTTTTCTTTTCTTTCTTTTTTTCTTTTTTTTTTCCGGAGCTGGGGACTGAACTCAGGGCCTTGCGCTCGCTAGGCAAGCGCTCTACTGCTGAGCTAAATCCCCAACCCCTTTTCTTTTTTTTTTTTTGTGATGACTTTCTTTTTAGTAACCAAATCACACATCTGTTTGACAATATCCAAGAAGAAAAGCCAAAAACTCACTACTAATCTGTTTATAAGGGCGACATTGGTTTATAGATGACAATTTGGTTTGATATATAGTAGGAGGGTCCACAACATCCTCATTCAAAAGGGAACATCTTGTTTTTGTCATCGGAAATAAGATGTTGTCATTAAAAGACCAGTCAAAACCCAGACTTTTAGGTAGACTACAGGAGAAGATTAATTATATATGATTGAGATGAATAATGTAGGGATAGTGGCTCTAGGCAAAGCTGGAATATATGAAAGTGAGATCTGTGGGATTTCAACCTGGGACCTTGAGCGTGCTGGGCTGGCACTCTACAGCTGAGCCACGTCTCCACTATCCTGTCTCTTTAATTTTGTCTGTGAGAGAATTGCTTGGTCAAGCAACATTTTCAAGGGGATGTGTTCTGTGGGATAGCAGTTTTAGGATCTGAAGTTGTCTTGGGAATGCTGTGATTTCATGATACACAAAGGATGCTTTCTTTTCGTTGATATCTCTGTGTCTATAGTGGTAAGACCAGGTCTCACCACTATCCATCCTCATTAGATCTGAGCCATGTACCTTGACTTTGGAGGTCATGATCTGGGGCCCTTCTTGACACTCTGTGTGTTTCTATCTTTGCTGGTTTTCATGTCCAGGTTTAATGATTTTTGGAGTAGAATAGCCTATATTATTCTATATAGTAGAATATAGGGGTTGCCTGGTCCTAGGTGAAAACTCATTTATTACTGAGGAAAATAAATCCAGCTACAGGGTAAGCTCATACATGGGTATACATTTGTGGGTACAAGAGTTTTCCTTTGCCATCATAAGTATGATTTTAGTTGTAGACATTTTAATAGGTTTTATAAAAAAGACTTATTTTAATTTTTAATTGTATGTATGCATATGTGTCTACATGTGGGTATGTGCATCTGTGTATGCGGGTGCCCAAGGAGACAAAAAGGCATCAGATCCCCTGGAGCTGGAGTTGGCAATTGTGAGCCATCCTGTAGGATGCTGGGAACTGAGCTCAGATCCTCTGGAGGAGCAATATGTACTCTTAAATGCTAATCTATCTCTCCAGCCCTCGTAGATGTTGTTTTCAAAACAAAATCCCAACCATCTGATTTACCAAATGAAGACTCAGGAGCCAGGAGCTGTGGTGAAAACCTACTAGCTCAGAGAGGCAGAGAAAGCACCCAGCTGATCTTACTCCACCAATGTCTCAGAAAGAAAAGGCTCTTTCCCCTTCTCCACACTCTCTTAAATACCCTTCAACTCTAAGTCCCTCCTTTCTCTTTCCTGGGTTTCTTTATGTTCACTCCTTGTCAACTGGTTGCTAACTTCAACTCTAGACACATCATTGACTTCATTTAGCTCTTGTTTACAGAAAGATCTTGGGTTAAAGGTGTGTGCTAGGGCTGAGCCGCACCATAACAAGAAGTAGGTTTTTCCAGTTCATAGTCTCAGGGTCCGCAATGTGATTAAATATCCCGCAACACTTTGTCTTTGAAAAGTGAAATTCAAGATATTTCCTTCTGTTTTTGTTTGCTGATGGGGATGTTTGTTTTGTTTGTTTTGTTTTATAAATTTCAAGTAAGCATTACATCTGTTAAATTCATTTTTCTAGATCTTACAATATGGTCTTCTTTACTAATATTTTGTAGATTTCTTTTGTGATTATGTTCAGGAGAAAGGTTGCCTGTGATGGGCTGTTTTTGTAATATTCTTATCAGGGTTTGGTGAGAGAGCAATGATGGCCTCAGTGCTCACAGGGGAGTGTGAGTGTTCCCTATTTCCTGGAAGGGCTTAAGGGAGGACATCATGGTTTCTGACAAAAAATTCAGCAGAGTTCGCTAGTAAAAATGGTTCTGATTGTTTTGATTGATAAAAGATTTTCAACACTAGTTACTTAGATTTTGTGCTAGGGTGAGTAAGTCACATTTTCAAAGGAAAAGTTCTACATGATTTAGGTTGTTAAGTTAGTTGACAAGGTTTCTTATGATAGTCCTTTATCTTTTTAATGTATTAGGGATCTACAGGGATACCTTGTGTTTTATTCTTCATATATTATTATTTTCTTTTTTAATTAGCTTTAGATTATTAATGTTGATCATTAATTTCCCCAGGACATCAGCTTTTGAAGTTATTTGCTTCCCCTAAACCTGTCACCTGGGAACCCAGCTTTCAACCCTCCAGTCTCTGGGGGGGACACTTCATATACAGACTATAGCAGTGTTGATTACTCTCTCTTTGACTCATAACTTTCAATTATATATTGTAACTTTTAATCAATGATGTATTTTGTTGATCTGTGGCAAGAATGCGAAAAGACCCTGGATACTAATGAAATCATATGCTGAACAACATATGGGGGGGCAGGATTGCTGTCCCTTTATGTAGGGCATACATACTGACTCCAAAGTATGGTCCCTTGGGACTCTAGTCAGAATTCTAGGGTGTATAACAAGTTCCTTAGTGTAAGGAATTGTAAGAATATTTAATATTTAAATATATGTAAATATATTTATGTGGGCAGTATCTTATAGAAAAACCTTGCCTTTGCTCTGATCCTGCCTTCTTTGTTTCTTTTCGTCACATGTATTTTATGGTATATTTAGTTGTTTATATTTTATGAACCCAGGGCCTTACACACTCTAGATAAGTTTTTTACCACTAAGCTATAGCCATCCTCTGTGTGCCATATATATTTTATACATGTTTTGTTTTGTTTTGTTTTTTTTCCGGAGCTGGGGACCGAACCCAGGGCCTTGCGCTTGTTAGGCAAGCGCTCTACCGCTGAGCTAAATCCCCAACCCCATCATATATATTTTAAATATTTATGAAAATGTGAAAAATATTTGAGTGAGGAAAATTGCGGGGGGGAATTCACTTTTATATTCCAAATAAGAGAATTAGTGTTTAAAATTAATGCAATAATATAAGCCCAGGACTTTTAAAAGCACCTTGTGTTTTATTTGTAATTAAAAGACACCAAGGTGCTTGGATTTTATGTGCAAGTCTTTAAGACATTAAGTCAATTAACAATTTGAGCACCTCTATATAAGTGGACAAGATGCTAATTGAGCACTTCAATAATGAGAAAAAAATCTCTAAATTATGAAAGTATTCCTTGGTCTCTACCTGGCCATCACTGATACTGTGTTTATTATTTTTTTAGTGCCCTCTCTCCTTTTGACCATATACTAATTAAATGTGTCATTATTAAGTTGGCAAAATCCTGCCTCCAGTTGGAGACTCAGAGCTGTTTCCCTTCAACATCTTGGTCTCCTGGGCAAGGTTCAGGCTTTATCCTAGTCATCTGCTTTGTTTGTTTCTGTTGAGATATGGTCTCATGGCAACTCCTGCTTGCCGTGTAGACCAGGCTGGCCTGGAATTCATGAGATCTGCCTCCTGAATTAGAATTAGAGAGCAACAGCACAGCAGGCTCCAGCCATCAGTTCTAATGTACTGTACAAGAACAAGAGTGTCTCTACCTCACTAGTATGGGCATCTTACCGCCAGACTTTGCTTAGTCCTTTTCTAGTCCTACTCAGACACAATGAGAGTTCTGCATGCCAGTCTTCAGTGTAGACTCTTAAACTCTTTTGTGAGTCTTGCCTTGCTGCAATGACTCTTCCTTTTTTGACATCATCTGAAGAAGTTCTTGAAAGTTGACAGAGGATCTCATGTAGGTACTACCTTAACAGCTCCTGAAACAGCCTGCCATACTACATTTCTTTTAAAAAATATCCAGAAGAGACCAAGAAGGTGAAACATTTCAACACCTAAGATTAAGACAAATGACCTTTGTAGTCCTTAGAAGGAATTTCCATGAATTATAGTCAATGGAGTTGAACTGAGGAAAACAGCATGTCCTGCCTATGCTTTGCTTAGGAATGATTAACTCATGACTTTAAGAGTAAAGATACTTCCCTTTCTGCTCTCTCTGCTTTATCACTGGCATCATTTAAACACTCAGGCTGTTTTTAATCTCCATCCATTTCCAGACGTCTATTCTATGACCACAGTGTGGCCAGAAAATGGAGTAGGAGAAAAACAAATGTAATTATTGTTTGCTGTTTTCTTGACGCGCAGCTGGTGATAGAATCCAGCCAGGGCAAGGAAAAGATAGTTGGGTTGATGGTGAGGGAAATTCTTTCATTAAGAAGGACAGAAGAGGGGGTTGGGGATTTAGCTCGGTGGTAGAGCGCTTGTCTAGCAAGCGCAAGGCCCTGGGTTTGGTCCCCAGCTCCGAAAAAAAAAAAAAGAAAAAAGAAAAAAAGAAAGTGAAAGTAGTGAGCAGGAGAGGGAAGCTTATATAAGACAGAGGGAGAATTCTCTTGTTCATGACAGAGACTTGAATACAATGACTTTTTCTGAAAGGGTATTGAGGTTGATGAAGGATACAGAATGACAGATGAGTTCCCAGTGGACTGACAACAGGGACAGATACATGTGTGGTCAAGAGACTTGCTCAGTAGCTTTGCAGGAGCTCTTTAGAGATCTCTGGACTGTTGAGCTCTTAGATAACATTACGCTGGCATCAGCCTCATGGAGAGCTCTAACATACAATTTGGCTTTCTGCTATGCCAAGAATGGAATCAACCTTGTCCCGTGTTTTCAAAAAGACCTCCTTCACATCTTAAGCCCCATAACTTCAGCATGCATCATCAGCATTTGCAATGCTAACAGAACAACCCAGTAGAAATCATTCCGTTCTGCACAGGGGTTGGCATGATTAGAATGAGCAATAGGTTGGGTGAAAAGACAGGGGTGATAACATCAAGGCAGAGGGGAAATTGGGGTTGGAATATAAATTAAAGCCGGGGAAGATTAATACACAGCAAACTGGTGTGACGTTGTTCTCCTTAGCAGATAAAGATGGGCTGTAGATTTGGTGTCAAGCTTATTAGGGACTGAGTAAGGAAGAGAAAACTACTGGTGACATAGTTCCCAATGTCTACATGACAAAGCCAGGCCAGCATGAAGGAGAAAACACATTTTCTTAACACTTAAACTCTCAGGGCACTTCTGTCACGTGTTCCACATTCTCACCATCAGTATACAGGCCGGCTTTAGAGCAGTTCTGTCACTTTGCCTCTCTGGGAGTAAAATGGGAAATGACTATAGGACAAATGAAATCCTGGCTGGGGTCACTGGGGGCTTTGTACATAAGAAGTTAGGTCACCAGTCTTAGTGCTTATAAAAAACCATCCCTCAAACAATGTCCATACAGTATTCCACTGGGCTTTTATTCTCCTTGAAACCCCTTCAGATGTGAGGCTCATTCCCACTTCATTTCAGAACGGATTAACAGATTATCAGCCTTTGGTTGTCTCCTCCATTGTTCATCACGAGCTGCACTCAAGGACAAGGAGCTGATAAGAACGCCAAGTCTCATTTATAATCACTAAGATTTTCAAATAGATGCCATTTCTAGGAACACATAACTTATCTAAGAGAGGCGATCAATGGGCCTTTGCCAGTGTCCAGTGAAGACAAGGAACAGGGAGAGGAAATTAAAGGCCTAGGAAGAGGAAATCATTTTTCCTCCAACTGTTAAGGTGGCTTTCTTCCCTTATCAGAGGTAAGCCAACACTTAATTACACTGCTGATGATTTGGGCTTGATAAGTTTAATGGACGGGGAACCACAGATGGCTGAAAATCAATACATTTTTAATAACATGTGTGTTTTGAAATAATTTATCTCAGGGTAAGTAAGGTTCAACATGGGAAGTTTTCTACCCATCTTTGCGGAAAGTTCTCCTAGAAATAGAACATGTCAATGGCAGACTCATGTCTTCCCAAATAGACCCTCACCTTTCCAAGACCATGTTAGAAATCTCTATGTCCCACCCTGTTCTGAACACTACATACCACAGACATGTATGTTAACATCACCTGGTTACCTCTCGGATAGAAACAATAGTTATGTGCCTGTTAAAATTAAAAATGATTTAAAAAGAGTTAGATCTCTCCGAGTTTGCATCTCCAGGGGCTGAGTCACTGTCGGGAGCTGTATTAGTTTCTGTTTGGTGCTTCATCTCCTAATCATTGCAGCTCATAGACTGCCAAGCTGTGGCTGGGAAGGGCTTTTGTCTTTGAGTGTTGACTAGGTGAAACATGTTTTCATTTTTGGAGCCATACTCTGTGCAAGAAAAGCGAGCATTAAAGACAGTTGCTTCACTTCCACAGAGACCCACAACTGAGTGGTGTGCAGAGATTCTGAGATTTTGGAGCAGTCAGTCCTAACTGGGGCGTCTTCTTCAAAGCCCTCCCCTCAAGGCTCAGGGAACTCTGTAGTAGAGGAGACAGAAAGATTGTGAGAGCAGAAAGGAAGGGATGACTTCAAAGAAACAATGTTTTCCAGACATAGCAGTGCTGGTGAACTCACAGAGACCGTGGCAGCACACACAGGGCTTGTGTAAGTTCAATCCAGATGGGGTCCCAGCACTAAGAGGGAGAAGTAGACACAGCCTTCCACTGCTAACCAAACCACCATCTGCAATTGATACCTGCTGGCAAAGGGATTAGTTTTCTCCAATGGATTATGAAACCACACCTAATGGGAAGCCCTATGTCTAGCATTGTATGGTCAACACAAAGTGAATTCAATGGTATTTTTGTCGGCATTTTAATCTAATATTCCTTTATTTGGGCATTTTTTTGTTTGTTTTATTGGTCTTTTGATGGTATGTTACAGTTTCTGATTTTATGGATGGTGTGTGTGTTTGTGTGTGTAACTTGTATTTTTTTCTCTAATTCTGATTTGTTTGCTTTCTAAAAAGAAAGATGAGGCATGGAGTTGCGTGGGTGGGGAGGTGGGGAGGATCTGGAAGGAGTACAGGAATGAGAAACCATGATCAGAATATATTGTATGAGGAAAAGTGGTTTTTTTTAAAAAAAAAAAAACAAAAGAAACAGAAGCTTCCCAACAAAAGGAGGAAAGACAAGATATTAATGGACAGATGAAATGACTGAGTCTGTGTGTTCAAGAAGCCCTAAGGCAGGCTTGCCTCTTAGTTCCTGAGTTATCTAGATGACCTTGTTCTCTTCTATGTTACAGATACAGGCTTTGTCCTTCACCATGAATAATAATCTAATCCATGCAAATTCATGCAAGGAGAATAAACATTTTCAGCTCTCCCCTGTGCTACTGCTATTTTATATTTCCTTGACATTTATCCTGGGAGCTAGTCAGTTATGAATTGCTCACATTAGCTTTATGGTTCACCAAGAGTCTCAGGTGCCTCTGTTGTACCTGGCTCTGCCCAGCCAGCTTCCTCCCACCAGGATGTGTATGGCTTTGTTTCCATTCAAATCGTTCAGGTTAGATTTGAGCTGCATTCCCCTGTGGTGACACCAGGCTCACACAGAGACATGTCCAGACTTCAGAGCACAGAGCAGGGTGGCCACAAGGGGATGCAGAAACATACAGCATCTTCTGTTCTCTCAACATGTGGCTGCACATCGGGTCCATACACGACTGAGTCCCAGAGCTCCTGTTCTTGAGTGTCACCTCAGAAAAAGACATTAGCTAGAGGTCTACAGCTGAGAACAGCTACTGTCAGGACACAGAGCAAGAGTTAGACTTTCTTGAGCTGTCAGTCTCTTCAGTAATCTGGCAAGGCTTATGTTCTCCTTAAAATGTTCTATAAATTATATAGTTCTGGGCTGGCAAGATAGCTCAGTGGGGAAAGATGCTTGTAGTCAAGCCCAATGACCGAAGTTCAATCCCTGGGACCCATATGATGGAAGATGGGAAGTGATACTTGAAAGTTGACCTCTGACTGCATAGGCAAGTGTGCCTGCATGTGTGTGTGTGTGTGTGTGTGTGTGTGTGTGTGTGCGCGCGTGCGCGCACACACACACACACACACACTAATTAATTACATTAAAATATTCTAAGAATAGATTTGTGGTTTTGTAAGTCATGTGGCTTTTATTTCTGAACTAAAGTCAAGTCCATCAGTGGCTCAAATACCAATGTAGAAGCTGCGATGTTCATCACAGCTGTTTCCACAAAGCTGCAAACAAAGTACTCACACGAGGGCACCTGCGAATTATTTCCTTGGTGACAAAGTCATAGCTGCTACTGATCCCACGGTGCCTTATTGTCTGCATCCAAAGAAAGGCTAGATTTCAGTTAGAGATTAGTGGAGTAAATTTGTTTTTTCTTTTATCACCCCAGATCATACTTCCCATAGATTCTTTTAAAAAATTAACTTAAAAATGCAATATTTTGATTACTTCAGTTTTATACATGCATGTGGTGTATTTTGATCATATTCGTCTCCACCCCTCTCTGATCCACCTCTACCCCCAATTCTTTCCTTTCTTTCTCTTTTCCTTCCTTCCTTCCTTCCTTCCTTCCTTCCTTCCTTCCTTCCTTCCTTCCTTTCTTCCTGTATGTCTGTCTTTTGGCTCCTATGCTGAGATAATAAAAGAAAAAATTAAGAAAAATGGAGAGCTTTCTTTTTTAGTGTTGTTCATAAATAATTTTAGTTATGCTTCAAATTAATAACAACAATATTAATCTAATTTTAAAAAGCAATAAATATATGTCAGTTTTGCTATTAGCTTGGATTTTTGCAATAATCATTTCAAAAACTATCTGCTAAAGAAACCAAGAAAAACATTGCTTCCCGTTTTAATTCATTCTTTGCTTCTCTTCTCCTGGGCTGTGAGCTATTTGAGGGCACAATTAATCCATGACACAGGAGCCCAGTTAGTGCTGAGTACAAAATGGACAAAGTATAATACGTAATATGTCACCTGGATTATATCTGAACATCTTCCAAGTGTCATCTTGATAGCTTTGTAATATTTCATCAGATAGGAGGGAGGGGTTTCACTAATTTCTGACAGTTGAGTTCAATAGCTCTTATTTATCATCTTTTTGATGTACTTTTTATTTGCTTCATTTATTATTATTGTGTGTGTAAGTGTGTGTATGTTGTGCAAATGTGAGGAAGGGACATGTGCCACAGTGGGAGTCAGTAAAGCTTTATGGAGTTGAGTCTCTCTTTCCACCTTTATTTGGGTTCCTGGTTCAAACTCAGGTTGTCAGGTTTGCACAGGCCATGCTTTTTCCACTGAGCCAACCCAACAGCCCTCACTGAGTAAATTGTATATTTTTCTATATACCATACTATATGGTACATAATTATATATTATATGCCAATATATATATATATATATACATATATATATCCATTAATGCTTATGGTAAGCTAGCCCCACTTAGCAAATCAATTCTGATGGCAGTGAGGGTTCATGGGCTGTGAGCCATGGCAGGCACTGTGCTAAGTTTGGTAGAACAATGAGAGACGTGTACATGAGACACACACAGTTCTGGCTGGCAGATGGCATATGGTCCAATAGGAAAGCCTAATTAAAGGGATAAGATGAACAAGGGTAGGCTAAGGAATAAATATGACAAAAGGCTTTGGGCTTGAGCAGCGTATTTTATTCTGGAACACCCCATTTTTCATAATGCAGGAGAGCTAGGTTGAGACTTGAATTGTTGAGCTCAGAGTTTTCAGGTGTAATTGGCACAATGTAAAAAAACACCACTGACTATACCATATCTTGTTCTGTGCCTCATTCCAAATCACTGTTACCTCAGATGGCAAAGATTTTGTTGGGGAATCCAAGAAGACCATAGGGCCTGGGTGTGTCTAGGTTAAGTTATTTAACACCCTTCCCTCCATCCCAAAGGAAGCCTTGCTTGAAGAATCCAGGTGGCTCTGGATTTCTGTCAGGAAGAGACAGTCCCCTGCCTTGTCATTTATATGCTGTAGAAAGCTACTAGGCTGAGTGACAAAGCATCACAGTAATACTTCATGGCCATTTCCCAAAGTTAAAAATTTAAGATGGTGGGCTAGTTTGATCCCTCGGATCCACACTGTAAAAGGAGAGAATCAACACTTGCAAATTGTCCTCTGACCTTCCCATAAGATGTGGCATATACATATCCCTCCCCTATGTGTACAGACAGACAGACCAACACACACACACACACACACACACACACACTTACACAATTAAATATAATAAATTTACACTAGAGGCCTTCTGAAAAACCTACTACTATAGAAGCTTCCTAAAAATACATATATATGAAAGGAATCTAAATAGGATCAATACATAGTGGGGGAGATAATGTCCCAATAGGCATCTGACATCACTGAATATGGTAGTTTGAATGAAATGGCACCCAAAGGCTTAGGGAGTGGCACTTTTAGGAGGTGTGGCCTTGATGGAGAAAAGTGTGTCACTGGGGGGTGGACTTTGAGGTTTCAAATGCTCAAGCCAGGCCCAGAGTCACTCTCTCTTCTTGCTGCCTTCAGATCTACATGAAGACCTTTCAGCTACCTCTCTAACACCATGTCTGTTATGGTGATATTAGACTAACTCTGAATTATAAGTCAGCCCCCAATTAAGTATTTTCATTTATAAGAATTGCTGTGGTCCTAATGTCTCTTCACAGCAATAAAAACTCTAAACTAAAAGAAAACAAGTAAAACTTCCTGTGCTAGAAATGTGTGGAATCACACTGAATTCCTGTTTAATCATTGGCCAAAGGGTCCCATGGTACCCCATCAAACATCATAGGCTAACGCCAAGACTGTTGGTTGTGCTCTTCAACGTTATGGTGAGTCCCTTTTGCTGTAAGACAACACTTACGTTGTCAAACATGGAGAAGTTGAACTAATGCCCAGCTAGAAGCTTCATCCCTACTGACTAGTGCTCATGTTATGAGAAGGAACTATGATGCTATCAGAGAAGAAAGGTAATATCACCCAACTGCAAACTGTGAGACCTTCAAGAGTGACCTGCTTGTAATAGTGGCACAAATGTTATGGGAGTAACCAAACTTTTCTTTTTTATTTTATTGTTTTTTTTTAAACTCACTCCATAAAATGAAACCCATACCTGACACTGTCAATGAGACTAAGAGCCTGAGACTAGAGAGGTCATAGGCCTAGGGGAAAACATACTAATGTTATTGTGCTCAAGGAACACAGCAATAAGAAGACTTCTAATGACATGTTACTATACTCATTAATCAGTGTCTCTTCTATTCCTCATCAGAGAAGCTTCTTCTTGTAGTAGCTAGGAATTAACACAGAGACATACAATTCGGCAATGTACAGAGAGTGACATACTTTAGATCATGTGGTGGTTTGAATATGCTTGGCCCATGGAAAGTGGCACTGTTAGGGGGTGTGACCTTATTGGGGGAGCCTTGTTAAAGGAAATATGTCACTGTGGAGGTGGGGATTTGAGGTCTCATATATATGCTCAAGTTTGGCCAGGATAACAACAGTTAACAGTCCCCTTTGGCTGCCTGAGAATCAAGATGTAGAACTTTTGACTCCTCTAGCACCATATTTGTCTGTGCATTGTCATGCTTTCCACTATGAAGCTAATGGACTGAGCCTCTGAAACTGTAAGCCAGCCCTAATTAAATGTTTTCCTTTATAAGAGTTGCCTTGGTCATGCTGTCTCTTCACAGCAATAGAACTCTATTAGAGCAATTAGAACAGATTACTACAAAAATCTGTCTTTCAGATACGACAGGACTGACACATATGAACTCAAAGAGACTTTGGTAGCACACACAAGACCTGTGCAGGTTCAAGTCAGGTGATGTCTCAGAACTGATAGAGGGAAGTAAACACAAGTTTCTACAGGTAACCCAGAGGTTGTTTGCAACTGATACCCTCTGGCAAAGGCAAAGTCACTTTTTTCAATGGAGTGTCACTTGTTATATTAACTATATTCCAGGGCAGGCCTCAACACCAAGGAATAGTTAGCCTACACAAACTTCAGTGCGTGCGTGTGTGTGTGTGTGTGTGTGTGTAAGATCAAAAGATACTGTATGAAATAAAGTTCAATTTTAGGAAAGGAAAACATTTTAGTTAATAACACGGAGTAACCTGATCTGACTTCACTATCTTGTACTGCCCTGGAAGATGGCAACTAAGGGGCCGTCATCTGTGCCTTGTGCCCTGACTGAGAACACCCTGAGGTGGACACTGAATGATAACAAAGTCTGGCAGCTTGAGGAAGCTCAACACAATTTATAAACTCTAGTGACTAGCACGTTAATCATGACAATGGTGTCAGTGCTGAAATATTTGTTGTGTTGATATTTCCAAATCACTTTGCCTTGCTCATTCTTGGGAAAAAAAATAGCCTTGTACACAGTTCAGTAAGTAACCCATCCACTCTGTCTTCCGAAAACATGTTTCCTATGGAATCATTTATCTATAGCATGTTTGGCCTTCAAGTGAGTAGAGTCACAGAATATTACAGCAGGAAAGAGCTTCATCATATTTAAACCCACACATAATGTTTCTGGCCCAGAGAAAAGACTTCCCCATTGTCAAATAACTTCTTAGCAAGGTTCCGGATGAGGTTCAGCCAATGCAGAGGTCCACATGTGGGTATTTTTCAGGACAATTGATCTCTGTCTCTCTGTTTCCCTGTCTCTGCCTGTCTCTGTCTGTCTCTGTCTGTCTGTCCCCCAACCTCCTCTAAATGCTGTGTCATATACTTTGAACCAAATGGCCCAGTGCCATTTTATTCTGCACTAAGTGGAGAAGTGCTATCATTGTGGGGTGTCCTCCCCTCATCTCTGACTTTTTGTCTTTGTCTCTGAGTTTCCTTCCTATAGGAGGTTGAACAACAAAGATAAGAAAATTAGATAATGTGTCATTCAGGATGGACCCTACATTCACTATCAGCTGTCCTTTATTAGAGACCAGCGGAGAGAAGTTCGAGGCACAGAGACACGTAAGATAAGGTCACATGACAAGAGAGGTAGAGGTTGAAGCCTATGGCCATATGCTGTGTCTGTTACAGCAGATCCAGGCCCACTGTGCTCAATTCTTGCTCCCACGGTGAGAAGCATGACTCTTGGCCAGTGAATTATTGCTCCCTGAGTCAAGGTTTTCAAATGTAAAATAGGCATGGTGTCAGCTGTGATAAGATAGTGACACATTCCAATACCCCACCCTGTGAATCTCTGAAACAGTAGATAACTCATAACAGTGTTATGTTTCCCTCAACACATACATATTGGTAATAAAGTTAAACTTAAAAGTTATGCAATGTAAGAAATGAATAATACAAAGTTGAATTATAGCAATGTATTGCATTGAAAATTGGTCTGCCTTCCTCAAAGTAGCTTAATTCCTCATTATACTATGATAATATTTGGGGACCATGGTTGGCTTGGCTTAACTGAGACTATAGAAAGTAAACCCAGAGACAAGGAGGAGAATTATACTGCATGTAAAGTGGTCATCATAGCACCCAAATCACACAAATGCTTGGGTAATGTAAACAGGTATTACAGTGCCCTAAGCTGCTGTTTGCTGTCAAGCTCTTTGTAGGGAGGAATCCTCTCTCAGACAGGGCTTTTCTCTCTTCTGAACCAAGAATTTTTCTTATCCCTAGATCACCTCAGAGCTGACAAATCTTCAAGAACATCATCCCGTGAAGTATTTAGGGTGGTGATTCTCTGCTCTAACTGCACACCACTCACATACTCATGGGTTCTACTAGAATCTGGTCAACCTAACAGGCCTAAAGAAAACAGACTTTTCCTCCTCCAGAAGCCATCAATGATGAATATGCCCTCAGTTAGGGGTGGAAGCTCATGAATTCCCTTCTCCTTTCCTGTTAGACTGCTGGCCAGCTTTCTCTTGTGGAGGTCTTTGTCAAGCAACTGCAGATGCTATAAGACCATGAGTACAGGGGGCCCTGTCATGCCCAAAGCACACCAATTCCCTCCAGTCCTCCTTGACCTCTGCTTCTTATATATTTGGTTGTGAGCCTAGCCTTTAACGGCTGAGCCATCTCTCCAGCCCTGACCTCTGCTTCTTATAATCGCTCTCTCTCTCTCTCTCTCTCTCTCTCTCTCTCTCTATATATATATATATATATATATATATATATATATATATATCCCATTATCCCATTTGCTGCAGCTCAGGATTCAGGGTCTAACAGGTTAGTATCAGAAATAGACAACAATTTGACCTTTAAAATAGTTTTCAAAGAGTCAGAAAGAGTTTCTTAGATACATCAGTAGAAAGATACTAGACATCTATGTGACTGAACTTTGATCTCAGAATAGAGCCTCAAGCTCCACTGGAGTATGAGGGTTCTATTGTGACCTCCTTTTCCAGGATAATATAATTCTGGCTC
Source organism: Rattus norvegicus (assembly GCF_021556685.1). Taxonomy (NCBI): domain Eukaryota; kingdom Metazoa; phylum Chordata; class Mammalia; order Rodentia; family Muridae; genus Rattus; species Rattus norvegicus. The sequence continues at coordinate 77,416,771 of NC_141538.1, forward strand.
CCTGAAATGGGGCAGAACTATTAATCCTAAAGTAGGGGTAAGAAACCCTTCCAGGAATGTAGATGCTAGTAAATATTTATGGAATGGATAAATGACAAAAAATACTCACTTCTGAAAAGTACATATTCATCTGAATTGTTAGCCTGCCAAAAAATTAGAAACTGAAGGGAAGATAAGAAAAGGTTGAAGTTCAAAGGAAAGACATCCTGTGCTATAGCCTATGTGATCTTTCATGCAAGTGTATTCTCCTGTTGTAATTGCTCACGAACACTTAAGACTCCAAGTTCTATGGTCATCTTTGAGGTGGCTGTATATGGCGGTTTGAATAAGAATGGATCCCATGGACTCAGATTTGAATGTTTAGTCACAAGGGAGTGGCCATATTTGAGAAGGATTAGAAGATGTAGCCTCGTTGCAGCAAGTGTGGTCTTGTTGGAGGCAGTGTGTCACCAGAGATGGGTTTGGAGATTTCAAGAGCCCAAGTTAGGCTCAGTCTCTTTCTCTCTCTTCCTGTTTTCTGTGGATGTGGATGTAGAACTCTTAGCTACTTCTCCAGCACCATATCTGCCTGTGTACTCTCATGCTGCTACCATGATAGCAATGGACTAAACCTCTGAAACTGTAAGCAAGCCCCAGTTAAATGCTTTCTTTATAAGAGTTGTCATTGTCATCGTACTGGCTAAAGTTATCACAGAAGAGGAAGCCTCAGTTGAAGACATGCCTTCAGGAAATCCAGTTGTAAGACATTTTCTCAGTTATTGATCAGTGATCAATGGCAGTGGGGGATGGAGTACAGCCCATTGTGAGTGGTGCCATCCATGGGTAGGTGGTCCTGGGTTCTATAAGAAAGCAAGACATGAAGAGAAAGCCAATGAGAAGCATTCTTCCATGGCCTCTGCATCAGCTCCTGCCTCCAGATTCCTGCCCTGTTTGAGTTCCTGCCCTGACTTTGGTGATGAACAGATATGTGAAAGTGTAAGCTGAATAAACCCTTTCCTCTCCAATTTGCTTTTTGGTCATAGGGTTTCATCACAGCAATAGAAACTGTAAGACAACCATGGTATCTCTTCACAGCAATAGAACACTGACTAAGATACTTTAGTTTTCTGTACACCCACCATCAGCAGTATGGGAATTAATGTCTGCCACCACGAGGGAGGATAAATGCTGCAAAATCACATTTGCATGAGAGGAGTAACTGTGATGAACACTATAGGAGTTCACTGCAGGCTTTCTCAAATTTCCCTCTGGTCAGAAGGACTGGAAAACCTAGAAAGCCTTGTTGAGGGCACAGTAGACCTGGGTCCTGAGGGTCTCAGGAGGGCATCACATGCCAGTGTCTAGAAGAGGACACAGCATACCAGTGAGCATGGTATAACAGTGTGCTGATGGGGGCAATGTATAGCAGTGTCCTGACGAGGTCACAGCACAGTATATCAGAGTCCTGAGGGGGGCACAGTATACAGTACTTCCATAACTTGCTAATATTCTCAAAATCATGAAAATAAGGCATATGAATTATTAGGCAAGAGGAGAGCAAACATTTTACCTTTATAGACACAAAATAGATCCATCCTAGTTCAGTGTGAGACTCACACATGAGTTATTGACTCCCTGGTCTCAGGTCCTCAGTGGAGACTAAGCTGGTCCCTGAAGGAGCTGAGTAAGCTACGTGTTCTCTGGGTTCTCACCCTCTTTTGAAAACATTAATGAATGTTCAATTTTACTTCCCTCCCCCCACCCCACAACTCTACTGAGTCTCTCTCCAGGGAAATAAAGCCTCCTCTACATGTAGAGGGTCAATAGGAGTGAGAACTTTCAGTCTTAACCCAGCAAGTCCGATGCTTCAGTCTGTGAGCATCCACTGTGTGCCCTCTGGCTGTTACTGGGCATCCCCATGTCAGCAAGACTGCCTTGCTCCCACTCTCAGGAAGCTGTCCTCCTTGCCTGCTACTATACACTGGTGTACCACCCTGCCTTGGATTGTGACCAAAGTGATTTTTTAAAAGAAAAATCTTTCCACTTAGAAATGCATACTTTCAAAAATCTCTAATAGTAAAGCACTTTAAAAGAAATTAAATATAGCTAAACATATCTTGAAAATATTAAAATGTATATTCATATAATTATGAAGTTAGGATAAAAAGTCTTTTTCTCTCATGAATGGTGACTGAAAATGGTTACAGATTTTCTTGGATTTGTCCAAGAGCCTATCTGAATTATGCTCCAAATTTGTACCTCTTAATCTCAAAATATCTAGTTTGCTTTCAAACATTCATATTTTGAAAATGACCTTTTATATCCCTTTAGTTGGTATAGCTTAATATTCCATAACCAGGAAAAGCACTCGAGGTTCATAATCTGTAACAAATATTCAACAGTGACTTATCTCATATGTACATTATACTGGTTGGTTTTGCATGTCAACTTGATACAAGTTAGAGTCATCAGAGAAGGAGTCTCAGTTGAGAAAATACCTTCACGGGATTTAACTGTGAGGCAGCTTCTCAATTAGTGATTGATGGGGGAGCACCAAGGCCATGGTAGGTGGTGCCATTTCTGGGCTGGTGGTTCTGGGTTCTATAAGAAATCAGGATGAGCAAGACATGGGAAGCAAGTCAATAAGCAGCACCTCTCTATGGATTCTGTATCAGATCCTGCCTCCAGATTCCAGGCTTGCTTGAGCTCCTGTTCTGACTTTCTCCAATGATGTATTATGATCTGGACATTTAAGCCAAATAAATCCTTTCACCTACAACTTGAGTTTTCGCCATGGTATTTCATTGCAGCAATAAAATCCTGACAAAGACAAGTTGGTACCAGGAGTGGGGTATTACTGTTAGAGACCTGACCATGTTTTGTGGATGATTGTGGAAAGACTTCGAAACTTCAGGCTAGACTTTTCTAGCCTGAAACCTAGTGTTGAAACCTCAGTAGGATGTTTTGTAGGCTTTTGGAAGATAATGAAATTATCAGTGACTAAGAAGGGACCAGTTATCACTGGGATGAAATCTGGGAAGTGTTTTCTGAGAGTACCGAGAAGCTGTGTTGTAACTCTTATTGGCAGTCAGACTTGGTAATATGTAAGAATCACCCAGGTGGTACTGGTTTTGAAAGCATGAAGGGGTCATAGAGAGCAGTTGAGGCTTGGTCCTCTGAAAGGCCAGGATAGGCCATTGGTGAAGGTGCAGCTTCAGTGGCAGTTGAAGGCCCAAGACTGAAGGTGTCATGTAGAAGGTTAGCATCATGAACGAAAGCCTACAAGAGGCTATGTGTGAACGTGCATCCCAGTTGCAGCAGAAGACCCCCAGCATTTTGGAGATGCCAGTACCACAAGATGACCATCAAGAACAGTGGCAAGAACAGAAGCAGTAGCAGTGGAGTGGAGGAAGCTAGAGCCTAGAAGACAAGCTATGTGCTACAGAGGGCAGAGGTGGAGGTGACCCAAGCCCTTTGGAGGAGCCCAGAAGATCATGTGATCCCAGACATTGGACATTGAGTTATTTGTACTGTTGGAGTACAGTCTTGCTAGGTTCAAATTGTGAACTGTGCCCTGATTCTTCCCTCATGAAGCAGATGTTTAATTTAATTTCAATTTTTACAAGCATCCATCCACAGCTGAAAATCTTGAACTTTTAAAAGATATTTTGGATTTTTAGAGAGATTGGATATTTTAAAGAGATTAACATTTTACTGTGTTTGAATTTGTAAAGACTGTGGGACTTTTACAGTTATTAATGTTTTTTAATGAGAGATCCCTGGGTTAAATTAGAAGGGTTGTGACTTAATAGTGATGTGTTTGTGCATCAAATTGACAAAGAGTCAGTAGTATTGGCTGGTTTTGAGTGTCAACTTGACACAAGTTAAGAGTCATCAGAGAGGAAGGAGCCTCAGTTGAGAAAATGCTTCCATGGGATCCAGCCATAAGGCATTTCTCAATTAGGGATCAATGGGGGAGGGCCAAGCCCATGGTGGGTGGTACCATCCATAGCAGCCTTCTTTATAATAGTCAGAAGCTGGAAAGAACCCAGATGCCCTTCAACAGAGGAATGGATACAGAAAATGTGGTACATCTACACAATGGAATATTACTCAGCTATCAACAGCAATGACTTCATGAAATTCATAGGCAAATGGATGGAACTTAAAAATATCATCCTGAGTGAGGTAACCCAATCACAGAAAAAAACACATGGTATGCACTCACTGATAAGTGGATATTAGCCAAAAAGCTTGGAATACCCAAAATACAACCCATAGATCACAAGAAGCTCAAGAAGAAGGATGACCTAAGTGCAGATGCTTCAGTCCTTAGAAGGGGGAACAAAAATATTCATAGGAGGAAATATTGAGACAAAGTTTGGAGCAGAAACTGAAGGAAAGGCCATCCAGAAGCTGCATCACCTGGGGATCCAGTATAATTAATATATATATATGTATATATATATATATATATCCACCAAACGCAGACAATATTGCTGATGCCAAGAACTGTAGGCTGACAGGAGCCTGATAAAGCTGTCTACTGAGAGGCTCTGCCAGAGCCTGACAAATACAGAGGCAGACTCTCGCAGTCAACCACTGAACTGAGAACGGGGTCCCCACTAGAGGAGTTAGAGAAAGGATTGAAGGAGCTGAAGGGGTTTGCAACCCCATAAGAACAACAATACCAACCAACCAGAGCTCCCAGGGACTAAACTACCATCCAAAGAGAACACATGGACAGACCCATGGCTCCAGCTGCATATGTAGCACAGGACGGCCTTGTTGGGCACCAATGGGAGGAGAAGCCCTTGGTCCTGCCAAGGCTAGATCCCCCAGCCTAGGGGAGTGTCAGGGCAGAGAGGGGGAAGGGGTGGATGGATGGGTGGCGGACCACCCTCATAGAAGAAAGGGGAAGGGGATAGGATAGGGGGTTTATGGATGGGAAACCAGGAAAGGGGATAACATTTGAAATGCAACATCCAATAAAAAAACGTTTTAAGAAACTTTGAAAAAGAAAGAAAAGCTGAGCAACATGGGAAGCAAGCCAGTAAGCAGCACGTGGCCTCTGCCTTAGTTCCTGCCACTACTCCCTGTGTGAGCTCCTGTCCTGATCTCCTTTGGTGATGAACACCAGTGTGGAAGTGTAAGCTGAATAAACCCTCTCCTTCCTACCTTGCTTTTTGGTCAGTTGTTTCATTGCAGTGATAGAAACCCTAACCAAGACACACATGTCGAGGTTGTTTTGTTTTGTTTTGTTTAGACTGAATTCAAAGATGGAAACTTACCTAAGCGGCTGAAGTAATGGTCAGAGGTTAAGAGTGCTTCCTAGTACTGCAGAGGATCCAGGTTCAGTTCCCCGCACCCACATGGCGGCTCGCAGTCATTACTAACTCCAATTCCAGGGGACCAAACACCCTCTTCTGATCTCTACAGCCAACAGGCACTCACGTGGTACACGGAGGGATAACACTCATAAAGTAAAATAAATCTAAAAGTATTAAAAAAAAAACAGGCTAACGGAAGCTGTCTGGACGCTTGTGATTGAGTGTTTCAAATAAGTAAATATGCAGAGCGCATGGTGATGCGAACCCTGAGACCTGTCCTCCAGTGTGTGCACACGGCACTCTCGGGAATGGCTTATGAGTGATGGCCGCATTCTGTAGCATTACGAGACGAAGCGAGATCCTAGTTGCATATTGTTACGTGTTCTGAGACAGTAAATATGCTTGTCTATGCACACTAGCCCCTTCTCATCGTGAAGAATGGATGCATATGCTTCAGAACAAAGGCTATGAAAATGAAGGGCCTTCGGGAAGAGGCCTGGTGAATTCTGAAGAAGCAGAGAGGGAGAAATTTGAAAAGGACGGTGGAAAAAAAAATGGCAACTGACTTGTAATGAACAGATCTTAAATCATAAACACAATGATAGTATACAAATGTTTCCTCAGGCGGTCCAGTCTCAGGTGTGTGAGTTTACACATCTGATTTATACACTGTTGTAAACAACTACAGTGCGTCTATGTTCTGCAGATAATCCTCATCTGTCAGCATAAGAGTGGAGCCACGGAGAGCGAGCTCGAATCACGGTCTGACCGGGTGGGGAGCAGGAACTCCTTCCTTCCCCATCTCTTGTGATTCTCATCCCACCTTGAGGATTTAGTTTATGTCTAATAACTCTGTGGCTCATGAGTCCTGGGAGAGAAACCGTTTCAGCCTCCTGCAGTGTTTTCCGTGGACAGAATTTTCCATTATTTCAATGTCTGTATTTTTCTAATATTTAATGTCTTTGAAAAATCAATATATGATTATATTTATAACAATTATAATTTTTAATTAAATAAATTTTAATTATTTATATTTAATAATTATTAAATTATTGTCAATTATTTTAATTATGTGCATATAATATACTTCATTTCCATCTCCCATCTAACTTTTCTCAGATCCACCACAAAAGCTTCCTCATAAACTCACGTCCTGGTTTTGACTCTATATCTTTATACTTATGGTATCATTTTGTGATTATATAAATAGCACTGAGCAACTTCATAATTCCTGCATTTGCAATCTAATATAGCATCCAATCTCTTTTAACTGTGCGGTTGAGAGGAGCAGTGTTTGTTGTAATTACCGCTTGGCTTGGTGTAAATCTACTATCTTTGTTTTCTGTTTGAAATCCAAGGGTTTTTTTCTTTTACATTAACTGACTTTTAGTGATCCCATCCCCCATGTTTGTTTGGTACACACTGTATTTATATTTTTGTGGTGGCATAGCATTTGTAATGTACATTTTAAAACCCATCACATTTACCTTCAACTAATAACACACACTCTTCAGATAACATCATGCAACTATAAACACAGTGTGACAACTTACATATGTGTGCAGGCCTCTTACCTCCTCCTTGCCTCTTGTTACAGAGTTGTCATTGCTATTCATTTTACCATAGATACAAAGAGTACAGCAAAACCCTTGCAAAAAGCAGAACACCATGGCAAGAGAAGCAGAGACAGGAGGATTTGGGGGACTTGCTTGCTAGCCAGAAATAACTGAATCGATGAGCTCTAGGCTCAGTGGGAGGTCCTGTCTCAAACAGTAAGGTGGAGGAATGATTGAAGAAGATCCCCAAGGCCAGCCCTAGCCTCCACAAATGTGCAACTCTGCATGCACACATACGCGCGCACACATTCATACACACACTCAAATACTCACACATATAAACAACCACACACACACACACACACACACACACACACACACACACACACACAAGCACCTATATCAGACTTCTAAAGTCATATGTGGAAAAGGATATCAACACATAGTGCTGGGACTTAAGACTACAAATACTTTCTGCCTCTAAACCAGAGACCATGGCTATATAAAATGTCTTTGTGTAGATGAACCATTCCCTGAGTCCAGAATGTAGAAACCCCTTAAAAGACTTTATCTTTCTCCATCTTCACCAGTGGGGGCGCTACTGTTTGAGTAGGCAAAGAATTATAGCGAAATGCTTCACCTGGGCATTTGTCCTCTCACCTCCTCGCTGACCCTGCCAAAGTCGCAAATTCGTGTGGACACAGCCCAGGGCCCACAGGTCAGGGATGCTGCTGTGACCATGTCTCATGGGTGCTGGGCATCTGTTTACTTGGTATTACCTTCACTAGTATTAAGTAGGGTCTCGTGATGTGCCGTATCCTGTACAGAAGTCAGAGCAAATGCTGGTAATTAATAACTGAAGAATTGATTAGTCCTGAGAACCAGGCAGTAAGCAATTGTTATTTTTGTGTGCAGTGTGCAGGCATGTGTAAGCGCGCGCGCACGCACGCACGCGCACACACACACACACACACACACACACACACACACACACACAGAAAGAGAGAGGGAAATTCTATGTATGACCACAGACAAAACTGAAAGGCTCAACATGATGCTTTGAGGGTTTAGGGAGATGGTTCTATTGACAAGGTACCTCCTGTATGAGGAACTGAGTTTGCATTCCCAGAATCCATGTAAAAAAGCTGAGTGCGTTCTATGACCCCCGTGTAGGGAGTAGAGGTGAGAGATGCTCTATAGCTTGCTGGCCAGACAGTCTAGACAATATGTGGGTTCCGTGTTCAGGGAAAGACTGTCTTAAAGGTAAGGTGAGGCCATTGGGATGGGAGTGGGTAAAGGTGTTTGCATCCAAGCCTGGCCCCCTCAGTTCAATCCCCAGGATCTACTGATGGAAGGCAAGGGCTGGCTCGTGCAATTGTTCTCTGACCTTGACATGTGCACTTGGCGTGCTCATGTGCACACACAAGTGCCTGCAGGCAAGTACCTGTATACTCCTACACATGTATATACAAGTATAGCACACATGCAAAAAAGGTGACACTGGTTGTGGCATGCTGGATAATAAAAGGTGGGCCACTGTTCAGAATTAATGACAGACATCTCAAGAGAAGAATGAATGAAAGTCACGAACTGACAATTCACCAGAGTGAGTGCACTAAACCAGGAATGGCAGACCATTGTCTCCCTGGAGGGATGTGATTGATGAGTGAGTGCAATGGTTAGTGATGTACATCGGCACCTTCTCTGGTGGCAGCCGGCGCACAATTAGACAGTGTAAATCAAAAGCTGAACCCAGTTGTTGCTGATCGACTGTGCGATTCTGCGTTTAGAGTTCTATCTTGAGGCAGTAGTCAGAGGTGTGGATGAAAGAACTTTTGTATGAAATTGTTTGTTGTAGCGTTATTTAGAATCATGAAAAATTGCTAATGATTGGCTACAAAATTGGATGGTTAAGCAAAATTATACAATGGAGCATTATTCTATCACAAATATCCATGTATTTCCAGGGCTGTGATTATGGGAAACCACTTAAGACATATTATCCCATGAACATGAATTGAAAACACGGAAGACAGGAAATGGTCAGAAAGGTCCCCGTGGCCTGGATGGCTACACGTGACGGGAGAAGGAGTGATTTTTTTTCTTTTGTTTTTCATTGCCCTGTATTTTCATGTCTCAACTGTGAACAGATGTCACTTTGATAATATATTAAAAAAAACCGTAACAGATGATAAGGAAGAGATGAAAATAATCCCACATTCACTCTACTCAGTGCAGAGATTTGCATGCAAAAAGGATTCCAGTGACCTTTTTGGCTATAATCCTTAAAGATTCCCAGAAAGCTGAATTCAGCATTTTACATCTCAAAATGCCCCCAGATCTGACTCCATGCTTACAGTCCTACATCCTCACTGAAGTACCGGGCTGTTTCTCAATGTTTGCGCCCTCCCTGTGTATTTATTTGAAGATTTTTAGGCTGCTTTGTCTTGCCCTGGGGGTCTTTGACTTGGAGTATCCTTTGGCCCAGGAGAGCAGATGCATCATTTCTTGGTTTCTGGTTTCCCTACTTCCTATCTTATGTTTTCAGAGTCTGTGTTTAATAGCAAATAAAATAGACTTTTTATTGAAAAATCAAACCATGAATATAGCTTTCAAAAATGCATCAGGTCAATAACATGGATGGGATTGAGGCAGGGACAGTGTATGGGATCATGCCACGGCACCCTTGGAAATTGGCACTAAATGCAACTTTTTATAGATGGGGAAATGTTCAAGAGAAGATTTTGAACTAAGTATTAAATTTTAAGAGATAATGTAAGGTTGGGATATAAAATGATATTTGGACATAATAAAACAATCTATATTATTTTATGGTTAGGAATAAATCTTTTGACATAATGGAGTTTTTTTTTAAAATCATCTGGTTAAGTGTTTCCCATCTGGTTAAACTTAGGAGTTCAAATGTATAAAATAGCTTACAGTTCTATTTTGTGGAGCTGTGAGGATTCAGGTTAACATTCCTAAGAAAATGTATTCACCATAAGACAATTTTTTTTTAATTTGGTGTAAACAGTTTTGATTTGGTTTGTTTCTGTTTTGTGACTCAAGAGGGTTGTTTTTTGTTTTTTAATATATAAAAATCATTGAGTGGGGCTTAGTAAGTCTAGGATGTTTATTGCACATTTCAGGAAATATGCATTTGTGATATTTTCATTGTGTCTAAAATGTCTCAAAATGATGTTAACTAATAACAAAATTTGGGGCAGAAGAACATCTTTGTCCTGTGCCAAAAAAAAAAAAGAGTAAGAAATGGACAAATTACCAATCCTAGGGGCTGATTTAGAATTTCTGGGAATAACTCTGGTTATTTATTCGTATCAGAAACAAAATCATTATCTAAAGAAAGAGGAGTGGGTCAGAGGGAAAGACTACAGAGATGTAGACACACACTGAAGTCTAAAATGTAACATTTGTAAGTGATTCAGGTTTATGCTGGCAAAGATCATTCACAACAGTTACAAAGTAAAATAGTGAAAAATATTCTTCACTAGAGTGACAGATTGAAAAGAATTCAATTAATCTACATGAAAAGTTGAATTATACCATCCTTGGATAATTATATTCCTGTTCTCTATGCCTGTCTGGGGATATGGGAGTCAGTTTTAGTTTACTTTGTTGTCAGTGTCCTGACTGTCATGGGGAAATCCAGAGGTCCTCTGCCATCCAGAACATAGGGGAAGAACTCACTGGTCTCTTCCAGAAAGTTCTTTGGCCAGGCATTTGTGTCTTGGGCCTCATGTTGCAGCCTTCAGCTTTGGGACGGTGGTTGGGGACCACTCTAAGAAGAAAATGATGACTTCCTAGCATGGCATAGAGGTTAAGGTAGAAAATGCCTGTGCCCAGGGCCTGAAAGGAAGAAGACATCTTCCTGGGAAGACCCTGAAGCAGAAGATTGGCCAGCAGGGCAAGTGGGGCTGGTCCTTGATTACAGCAGGTCCTCAGCCATGATGTGATGCCCCAGATGATGCTTCTTTCTAATTCTCTATTACTTCAATGCTTCTAAGCCACAGCTAGATGAACCCTTGTTTCTCACCTCCCTCCCCTTGTCTGCTGTGCAATTAAAATCAGATGACCCTCAACTGTGAGCTCACTCTTAAAGATTTATGGTATTGATATAGGTCTTGTTGAGTGTGGAGAGACCATCTCATTCCAAACCTGTGACACTCTCCAGTTCCAGCTGGATCACTGATCAGGTTTTTCTTTTCTGATCCTGAATTCTAAGATTCCAAGGACAACATACATCCACGAAGACCCAGAGTCCGATGAGCTTCCATTCACCTGGCCTCAGCTCTCACAGTGCTTCTCTCCATTTCTGCTTAACAGGTCTCCAGTGGATCTGCTTTAAGCCATTCCTATTCCCTACCCCCGACCCACCTGCAGAGAACCAGCAGCGTTAATTCCTTGAGAGCACAGGTGGGATCGTCAGACCATACTCGACTGTAGCCATCTACAGGACTTGGTCCAGTTTCCCAATCACATCTGGAGAATTACAATGCTAACACAGAGAACATAATTTTTAAGGATTGCAGGAGCCTATTAGGGTCACATGTAAAGAACCCTGTGACTCTTATATATGACTGCGAGTGCCATCAAATGGGTGGGCAGGCTCCTTCGTCATTTACTGAGAACAGGAAGTGCCCCTAGTGTATTCTCCTTTTGTCTATCTTAGTTCCCTCATCCCACTTTCTCTTTCTCTTTCTTTCTATTTGTACCTGTGATCTTGGATGCCACTACTTCCATCCCAGGTTCCACCATCCCCCACACTTTCTGCCACCTGCTCTGGTGCAAACTTCTCCACATGCTGTCTTTCCACCGATTACCTTGCCCCACTCAGCACCAGGGGCCACCGTGTCAGCGACATCTTGCTGGGCCACCAGCCACGTTTCTATTTGTAACAGTTTTCTCTTTCTCTTTCCGTGACTCATGCGGAGGGTTTCAGAGGATGCTGAGTGGGATACAATGTTGCTATGTGTCACACATTCTAAAAGGCACCAACAATTGAAGCTAAATACCTTTCCGTGGGAGCACTGTTAAGTAAGGCGATCTTTGTCTCTTTTCTGAATATAGCATGGTAGTGAAGATCACAGATTTTTTTTTAAAGAAAAGCCAAATTACTTAAGTGTGAACCTGCCTTTTGCTTGCCTTCAGTTGAATTATTTGAACTCCAAGTGCCTCCAGCTTCTTCAAAGGAAGATAATAGTAGTCATGCCTACTGCATAATGTAATCGAACCAAAGGAACCTTCAAAGACAATGGTGACAGAACTGTTTTAACTTCCCCATCTGGTCTTTCGGGTTGGCTCTGAGTCCCATCAGGGGAGGAAAGGAATAGAGGAGGAATAAAACGTGCTTCACCCTTGCTTGTGTACGAGGTTAGAGGTCAAACTTGTGCAAAGGGTATGTGGAGGGATTATAGGGAGAGACTTAAGTCACACTTGGGCTACAGATGCTTGAATGGCTTGGAAGGTTAATGCTCCCCCAGAAAATGTCCTCAGGGTTCTATGCAAGATGAAATTAAGATGTTTTAAAGGCATCATTTCAATTTCTAAGGAAATAAAAAGCATTTACATTTTTTATTTAATGACTTGACTCCATGAGAGGGATGGTGATGGTTGCAGTAATAATGTTGATGTAGTAGTGATGATGTTGGTGATGAGGGTGATGATGATGATGGTACGTTTAGCTTAGGTTTCCTTGCATACTCACAGCCAAGCTTGAAAACCAGTTTATCACTCTTGCAAATTAAAATGGCTACACTGCTGGCAAGGATGTGAGGAAACGGGAAGGCAGCCTTACGTTATTGAAAATGATGCAGCCACTTTGGAAAGCTATTTGGCAGTTACTCAAAATAATAAACCCAGAGTGGCCTAACAACCTGGCAGGTCAATGATTACATCTCTCCTCAAGAGAAATGAAACTTATGTGCCCCCCAAATGGTCTACAGATGTTTATAGCAGCCTTATCTACAATAGTAAAAAAAACAGATCCCAAGTGTCCAGCAGGGTATGATACATAATACTTTATGTGAAACACTGTTGAATGGTGAAACTTAAGTAGGCAAACTTCATTGCATGGAAACTATATCTTAAAGGTGCTAAAATCAATTTGTTTTCTTAAGCGTTTGAAAGTAGGACTTTATATGTAGTCATTCAGCCTCCTTCTTTCTTTTCTTCTTTTACTTTTTTTTTCAGCCAGGATCTTGATATGCAGTCTAGGCTGGACCTCAAACTCACGATCCTTCTGTCTCAGCTCGTCCGGCATTATCTTACAGGTTCGTGCTACAGTGTCCAGCTTTTAATAGCCATGTCCCATCATTCTTACCATATGGCCTCCCTTCCCAATCAGTGATTCTCCTGGACTTTTGGGTCACATTTCTGGTGACCTTTCTATCTATGTCTGTGGAATGTGGGAAGATTCCCCACTCATCAGTCTTGGCGGAATGCAGCAGAGACCTCTGGCATGGGCTGAGCATGAACTTGTGAATCCCCGTGACCTGTCAATGTGATCTTGCTGAGTGATTGGATTAAGGATAGTGCTCCTATGAGAGGTTAAGGCATCCATTTGCCTCCTTTGTGCCTGGGTACTATATCCTATGTGAGGATATAGTAGGAAGCCCCACTAGGCATGCTGATGCGTATCTGTAATCCTGGCACTTGGCAGGAAGAGAATCAGGAGTTCATGGCCGACTTTCGTTATGCAGCAAGTTCAAGACCAGTCTGGGCTACATGATAACCCATCTTGAAAGCCAAAACCACGACAGAAAAGAAGGCATTTGCCACCCACAAAGTGCCAGGATATTGATCTTGGACTTCACCCTCTAGAACAATGAGAGACTCTGGTACTTAAAAAATTCCCAGACTCAGGTATATTTTTATCGTATAAACTGGCTAGAGAGGTTTTCATTTGGAAAACTGAAAAACACTGGAAAGTTGCTTGTAGCTGGACTGGAGATGCAGATCTCGATGTAGGTTTGGACAACCTACCCCAGACCTAGAGTCAGGTGCTTGAAACAAAGAATTGTAGACAGAGTTCTAATGACAGGTGAGTGGTGGGAGTGGGCAATGTTTCTCAGGAACAGCATCTGTGTCTGTAATCAGACAATGGCTGTAACACAAGGGGTCCCCTTCTATGCCCAATTGGAAGGCTCCTCTCTGCTCGATGGCGGGAGATCTCATTCTGAGCATGCGTCAAGTTGTGATCCAATCCTATTTAGGCTCCTAGCAGCTCCTGCCGATTTTCACAATGTAGCTCTTTAACTTCCCTGGTGATTGTGTGAACCCGTTAATATCCTTCCACCCAATCCCCTTCCTTCCGTCAGTGTCTCTGTTGACTAAGAGTCTTGCTCGATGCGGTCGGTGCATCCTTAACAGTCTCCGGCTCTCCAGGCACTGTCATCCATACGCTCCTGATTGCTCTGTGCCACCCATGATCTCATATACCTCTCATAATAACTGAGGGACTTAGATGCAGAGAAAATAGCCTCATGGGAATGAAGATCCAAACCCAAGGGGATCCAAACCCAAGGGAAGCCGTGTGTCCTTCCGGTTGGATCTCTGTGACTTCTTCTCCGTCTTCCTTGGTAACCTATCTAATTACCCATTATTTACAGCTAGGAAGCCCCTACCCTCTCCTTCTAACTCTCTTCTTCCTTTAAACTATTGCAAGCTTTGCTGCCAGGCTTTTCATAAAAGTATTTCCAGTTTTCCTGTGAAACGGTCTCCAGCCACTTCCTGTTGTCTAGGTGACCAGACTCCAGAAAGACACAGGCTGCTTTTATCTAATGCCACTCTCTCCTCTGCCTCTCTGTCTCTTCCTAATTCAAAACAAGTCTATCCCCTGCCTTAAGGCCTGTTTTCTGTTAGTTTGACTGAATTTACTACAGACAGTAGGCCTTCAATAAATATCCTTAATCTGGAGACAGACTGAAGACAAAATATTGAATTCATTCCTCATGTTTCCATCATAAACTCCAAATTCTATGGCCACGATGATTGGGGGAGCAATAAAACAAGAGCGAAATGTATCGGAATGTGATATTCTTGGCAGGAGCGCATCTCAGAATGGAAAATGTTTGCTAAGTATAAACACCGTAAAGACATGTGCGCCATCTAGCCTTTATTATTAGTCACTGGGATTTTTTTATTTAGCAACCGAAGACTTTGTGAGACTATTCAATTCCCAGAACAGAATTTAGGGTTGCTTTCTGAAACCGGTCCAGCCCAGCCTCTGTGCACATGAGCATTCTTAGAAAGCCTCTGAACATCTATTCTTATGCATTTCAACTGGTGGTGCAAGGCCCCAAAATAAAGTCACCGAGAGACTCTGCTTGCTTCCTACTTCAGTGGCATTGGAAAGTTTCCAAATGTCTCCTTTGTTTCTGCTATTGTCAGAGTCTGGTTATTTGAAGCCTGTGCTTAGGACAAAGTCAGGAATGGTGCGAAGCAAGATGAAACAAGGATTGGCAGGAGGAGGCCAAGGACTGGACCATGCATGCCAAAGATAGATCAAGGAGGCAAGGGAAATTATGCAGGGCAGGTTAGAGGTGACAAGGTCACCCACAGTGGGAAGGTACTTCAGCCTGTGGAGGGGCTGAGGTGTGAGGCCATGACTAGCTTCTGTCTTGCAATGCTTTTCTTCCTTCAGTAGGATTACTGTGGAGCCCAGAGGGAAAATCTATTCCAGCCCAGGGGGTTCTGACATGCCTGTTTTGTTATATCTAGTCATGACATTCAGCACTCAGTGTGATTCTCTGAGAGAATGTTCTGTTAAATCCTGGGTGAAGTCCAGCCGGTTGCTTACTCATGCTTCCCTTCTTGTTTCGTACTGCCACCCATGTGACCTTCACAAGAGCGCCACCATTCTGTTCTTGCTGCTTTGACCTTTGAGTCCAGTGAGTGACTTGATCATCTACTTGACCACCAGAGCTGCTGCCTGTGACTAAGGCGAGCCTTTCCATCAGTATCATCTGTTTCTTCCTCTTTCAAGGACTGCTAGCTACATCCCTGGCAAAGGCCTGGGTAGAAGGACTGAGCCAAAAAGCCTAAAATGTTGGGTTGCAGGAGTCATGGAATGTAGCATCTATGGGTGCCTTTGTGCCGAAGAGAAAAACACATCTTGCTTGGATGGAATAGTACAAAGTATTCTCTTCATCCATGGAGTGTATTGGCCTGAGAGGTGACCCTCTAAAACATACGTGCTGGTCCTCACAGTCAGTACCTGTAGATGTGATCTTTCTTGGAACAATTGGTCTTTGTAGATGCAATTAAGGATCTTAAAATGAGATCATTCTTGAGTGCCCCAATTCAGTGACAACCATCCTTATAAAAAGAAGAGAGTTGCCTAGAAGACAGGGGCAGAAGCAGAGACTGCAGCGACAAGAGATGCCACAACTTTCCATAGCCTTCAGGAGCAAGGCTTCCTGCAAGTTCTCCTGAAGGAAGCCGCCTTGTTGACCTTGACGTTTTGGATGTGAAGTCCTCAGAACTGTCAGGACAGATGTCTTGTTGGCTTCAGTCCCTTTTCAGTGACTGGGTGCAAAAGATCTAGGAAAGTAATTCCTGACCAGCAGGTAGACTCGACCTCCTGGCAGCATGACTGCTAGCTTTGCGCTTCCTGTCTCGTAGGCTAGTTCAAACATGGCTCAGCAAGGCTTTGATGGAAACCAGAGAACCAGAGCCTAAATCCAGACAAAGAATTAGAGAGAGCCAGGATATAATAATAAAAAATGATTGGATTTTAGGGACATGAAGGCTGAGAGTCAGTAGAACGAAGTGTTTTCTAAATTGAAAGGTGGGAGGAGGGAGATGACACTTATCGATCAGTCTGATAAGAATTATCCTTCTGTAGACTTTACTGTCTCACCAACAGACTTGCATGACAATGTACAGGACTTCATGTCCTACCTGTCTTTCTTAATATATTTTTTTCTTTATTAACTTGAGTATTTCTTATTTACATTTCGATTGTTATTCCCTTTCCCGGTTTCCAGGCCAACATCTCCCTAACCTCTCCCCCTCCCCTTCTTTATGGGTGTTCCCCTCCCCACCCTCTCCCCATTATCGCCCTTCCCCCAACAATCAAGTTCACTGGGGGTTCAGTCTTAGCAGGACCAAGGGCTTCCCCTTCCACTGGTGCTCTTACTAGGCTATTCATTGCTACCTATGAGGTCAGAGTCCAGGGTCAGTCCATGTATAGTCTTTAGGTAGAGGCTTAATCCTGGAAGCTCTGGTTGGTTGGCATTGTTGTTCATATAGGGTCTCGAGCCCCTTTAAGCTCCTTCAGTCTTTTCTCTGATTCCTTCAGCGGGGGTCCCGTTCTCAGTTCAGTGGTTTGCTGCTGGCATTCGCCTATGTATTTGCTGTATTCTGGCTGTGTCTCTCAGGAGAGATCTACATCTGGTTCCTGTCAGCCTGCACTTCTTTGCTTCATCCATCTTGTCTAATTAGGTGGCTGTATATGTATGGGCCACATGTGGGGCAGGCTCTAAATGGGTGTTCCTTCTGCCTCTGTTCTACACTTTGCCTTCCTATTCCCTGCCAAGGGTATTCTTGTTCCCATTTTAAAGAAGGAGTGAAGCCCCACCTGTCTTTCTTAGATACACATTTCCTTTCTTCTCCTCCTCCTCACGCTGGGTAATCAGTATGAGTACTGTCAGGAGAAAGAAAGCTGCTTAAACCCATGCTGGAAGCCCATTTCAGCTCAGGAATGTTTGGCCCCTCTTGGAACAGCAATGAGTAGTGTCTGCACTGTCTGATTAGGTCTGGTTCAAGAGCAAAGTCTGTATTTCCTTGCCAAGAGAGACAACAGCTAAGTAGGGCTTCAGCTTGTAACTACTGTTTCCTGCATTGGTTATGCTTCTGTTGCTCTGACAGAATACCAGACGAAATGTAGCTTTGGAGAAGAAAGCTTTATTTCGACTTACAGTTTTAGGAGAAATCAGTCCTCCATGGTGGAGAAGTCATGCAAATAGGAGGCTGAGGCTGACCTGACAGTACTAGAAGAATACTTGTCACAACATATCATCCACACCCAGGAAACGAGAAAGTACAAAGTAGGGTGAAGCTATACAATCTCCAGCAAGACTCCATGCTCTAAAGGGTGAATAAGCTTCTCAAACAGCACCACCTGCTGGACAGGATGTTCTACTACGTGGAGGACACATCTATGTGCTCTCCTGTGGGGAACACACCTCATTTAAACACCTCCCGAACATTGCCACAGTTTGAGATCGTTGCACCTTGGCTTTGTACCTAGCGCCCAGGATGTATAGATCCAGTTTAAATCCTTTTCATAAGGAACACATGGCTGTCATGTCAGCCTCAGAGGGAATTTAGGTGGGAAAGGGGCTCCTTTACTCCAGGAGCCTCATATTTGGGTGGTATTGTCTTGGCAGGCAAGGTGAATGAAATTTTTTCATTAAAAAACAAAACAAGGCGTGTGAGGGTTTGTTGTTGGCTCCCGTGTTAAAGAAAACTGAGTTCACGTGTACCCAGATGGAGTCCAACTGGCCACCCTGGAGCTCGAGAGCATCTCTGTGGACTGAACCTAAAAGTGCACAGTGTGGTGAAGTGATATTAACCATGCTTGTAAACTGTTCACTTGGCCATCCGTTGCTGTTAAGTGGCACATGTTCGATGGATGGCATTAAGTCTGTTTTTCCAAGCTTACTCTGGTGTGATGTTAGAGGCCTATAGTTTGCAACTCTAAGGAGAGGTTGGGACTTGGGGAGGGGAGGTGCACAGGGAAGAAAGGTCACATCCTGTACTCTCATGAAAGCTGCCTTCTGAGAGCTTGTGCTTTGCCTCAGAGCCAAGAGATGCCGACCAGCGAGCTGAATATGTATTGGCTTTCACAGAGGATTCCGAGCCCCCATTTTTGCTGCGTTTATCAGGGCTCTTAGTGAGGTGGTGGGAGGATCTGAAGTGACTTAGCCTTTCGGAGTAGCCAAGAGTGAAACTGTGGCCTTTGGGGTCTCTGCACGTTGATTTATGTGATTATTAGCGATCATGCAATTTGCGTAATTGTTAATGAAGACTTACTCCAAAGGAGTGATGGTTTACAGAATTACTCCCATGGCGTACGCCTGTCCCGGGTGCCTGCTTGGATGTGCATGCATGTATGTAAGCAACTCACATAAAAATCTGGCTTTAGGGACTGGAGAGATGACTCAGCAGTTAAGAGTACTCGCTGCTCTTCCAGAGGACTCACTTTAATTCTCAGCACCTACATGGCTGTCCCAACTACCTGTAACCCCAGCTCCAGGAAATCAGACATGATTTGCTGGCCTCTGCAGGCTCTAGGTACACATGGGGTGCATAGACATATATGCAGGCAAAAATATCTCTATGTATTAAAACATTACAAAGAAAATGCAGGTTTTAAAGAACTGAGCTGAACTATTTGAAGAGACGCCTGTGCTTTGGAAATGTGAACTTGATCACCCAACAAAGCAGAAATAATATGAGAATCTTTTCTATCTTGGTGTTCCCTTTCTGTATTACCAAGTCCACTGCTTAAGAGGTAGTTAGATAAAGATGCTGGCGGACTTGGTAAAGCATTATCTATGTGCTGTCCTGTAGTCAGTGGTAATAGCTATTGACAAAGGGGAAAAATAATTTCAGAGTCTTCTGCTGATACTCAAATCATAGTTCAACATATTTCTTAACTGGAAGGCTATTTTTATCCCTATTCAAGGTGCCGTGGATAGACTTATGAAATGAATTTTCCTGGTCTCCAGAAGCTTGTCAGCGGTCCAGTGACATGTTTTTTCAAATAATTCAACTAGTCGGGTCCATCTGGAAATCATTGTTTTGATGCCTCCTGTCTGTCTTTCATGTGAACCTCCTCCTTTCAAAGGCTGAAGAAAGTCTGGAGTGGCCCAAAGTAGTGTATAACACCCTGCTGACACTCAAACAAGTCAGCGGCTTCTTCTTTAGAGACATAGGTATTAGCAAAAGGGGGCTCAGAAGCTGGAATCATGGAATGTTGGGCTCAGAAGGTCTTGTGGGCCCCTTACCCACATCCTAGCTGGGAAGATAGCCTCTGGATTCCAGTCTAGGTGGTCTCTAGCTGTGGTCTCTGCACTCTCAAGGAAAGGGAAGCTTCCTGTTTCCTGAGGCAGCCTGCTTCCAAGGACAGTTCTGTTGAATACGCTTAACATAACATTTGATCTTAGCCCTGCTTTCTAAAGGAATGAAGAATAAATCTTTCTCTGATGGGCTGTATAGTCGAGACAAGTAAATGGAGATATTGGGTTTGATTCCACTTAAGTAGCCAGGCAATTTAGAACCGGCTCTCAATCTTTAAGATGGAGGTCAGAACCTCTACCACCTGGTCTATTGTGGTGTTTGGGAGAACTAATGTGTTTTAGCCATCCATCATGGTGCTTGGCACATGGTAGGCATTTATAGAATAGTCCCCTCCTCCTTCTACTTGGAAGCTCTTCAAATGCTCAAAGACAGCACGTCTCCTGCCTTTGGTGTTCTCTTTTCCTGAGCTGCTCTACTGTGGATCAAAGGGTTGGAGGGGAGGGCAGGGGCTGGGAAATATCTAAGCCAGTGTGTCTTAAAGTGTTGGCATCAACAGGTGGTGAGAAAGATTATTTTTAGACAGTACACGACTGGTCATTTATAATTACACTTAAATCTATCTAAAGGATACATCTCAGAGCTGTCCTATTATGGTGGGAGACACTATTTTCCTATAAAAGTGATATAAAGTCCACTTTAAGAATAAGCTTATTTAAGAATAAAGACAAATCAAGCACAAAGAAAAGGAGCTCTCTGGCTGATGCCCTGTTTAAAAATCAAGCAAACCTCCAAGAAAGCCAAACCTGATTTCAAGATCTTATTAGCAAGTCTAACCAAAAAGGCTACCACTGGTAGGAGACACTGGAAAGGCAAACCACAGAGAGACAGATGATTGACAGTGGCCAAGGGGTCGGGAAGAGGGTGGGAGAGATGAAGGTGTGCAACACAGAGGGATTTTAGAGCAGCAAAGCTACTGAATGATCCTGTAGTGTCTTTACATGTTAAGAATTTCAAACCCCATAGAATGCACAGCAGAGTAGATTCTCTTATGAGCTGTGGATTCCAGTTAATGATATACTGATATTGACTGATAAATTGTAACGAGATATTAGTAATAAGAGAAGCTGGGGAGGGTTATGGAAATTTGGTACTTTACTTTCTGTTCAATTTTTCTGCAAGCCTAAAATGGAGACAAATGTCTACTATTATATATATATATTATATATATATATATTGTATGTGTGTATATATGTATGTATATACATACATACATACATACATACATACATACATACATACATACATACTTGTCAATGTATTTATTTACTACCCTTCAGGAAACCTGCCATTCACAGATCAAGAACTCACTTCCCAGTTTGCTTGACACTGAAAATGATCCTGGCAGTTCTGCACTCATCCATATCACCCATGAGGTTGCCTTAGAATTTGGACTTTGGTAGGGGTGAGAATGTTAATCTCATAAGCATTACTGAGATGGGATTTCACTGTGTAGTCTTGGCAGGCCAGGAACTCTGTGTGTAGACCAGGCTGGCTCAAAGGACCTCATAGTGATCCATCTGTTTCTCCCTTTCCAGGGCTGGGATTAAAGGTGTTCACCACCACACCCAGTCTTGCATCCACTGTTAGTTCATCCATTAGGCTGAAATGCAGAGTTTCTAAGAGGCTTGAAAACAGTGGCTCTGGTCTCTCTTTTTACAATTTATTTATTTTTATCTTTTTTAAAAATTAACTTGAGTATTTCTTATTTACATTTCAAATGTTATTCCCTTTCCCGGCTTCCGGGCCAACATCCCCCTAACCCCTCCCCCTCCCCTTCTATATGGGTGTTCCCCTCCCCATCCTCCCCCCATTAGCGCCCTCCCCCCAACAATCACGTTCACCGGGGATTCAGTCTTAGCAGGACCAATGGCTTCCCCTTCCACTGGTGCTCTTACTAGGCTATTATTTTTATCTTATGTACATTGGTGTATTGCCTACATGTATGTCTGTGTGAGGGTGTTGAATTCCCTGTAACTAGAATTACAGACAGTTGTAAGCTGCCATGTGTGTGCTGGGAAGCAGACCAGTGTCCTTTGGAAGAACAGCCAGTGCTCTTAACCCCTGAGCCATCGTTCCAGCCCTGTGGCTCTGGTCTCTTAATGTTTCCTCTAAGTCTGCGCTCTAGTACTGATACAGATACAGTTATTATTGGGAGCAGGAAAAGCACAGGAGCCCAACCTGTGCTTGGGTTTGGCAACTCTAAAAGGGAATAAGTGGTTAGACTAGTTGAGACTTAGCCAGGAGGGGATGGGAGGCTCCTTTAGTCTGATGAGCGTGGGAAGCCAGATCTTGTAGAGGTAGAATGATAGAGGTGAGTGGCTCTCCCACCTTTTGAGTGGCTCAGGGTTCTGATGCTTGGACAAAATGTATATGTCTGGTGGCCATCTTGTTTCACTTTCCACTTTAGAGTTTTAACTGTCACTGTTACTGACTTCAGAAGCTTGGAAGCATCCCAAGAACGTTCATTATGAGGAGAAAGGGTCTTCGAGGCCTGCCCTTCTTTGAGGGACTATTGACTAGAGTTATGATCAGTGGCATTTTCATTGGTGGTAAAGACACTGATAGGTTTCTCCTGCCCCAGTAAAGTCCCACCCTCCCACGCTCAGGCAAGAAGCTTAGACTTAGTGGGGCACACACAAAAAGAAGACATGAGCGTGCTATGTGTGTGATGGTGTGTGTGTGATGGTATGTGTGTATGTGTGTGTGTGTGTGTGTGTGTGTGTGTGTGTGTGTGTGTGAGAGAGAGAGAGAGAGAGAGAGAGAGAGAGAGAGAGAGATGGTGTGTGTACAGGGAGTCTTGTTGAGAAGAGTTCCAGTGGAAAGGAAAGGAGTTGGAATTGGGAAGATCATGACTGAAATTTACTATTTATACATAATACCATCAACCAATTGTTTGTTTGTTATTTATTTATTTTGAGCTTTTTTCGTTTTTATTTTTTGAGACAGGGTTTCACTGTATAGCTCTGACTGTCCTAGAACTCACTCTGTAGACCAGGCTGACCTTGAACTCACATAGATATGCTTGCTTCTGCCTCCCAAGTGCTGAAGTTAAAAACATGCACCACTGCTGTCCAGGGCCAAGCAATTTTTAAAAAACAGATTTATTTTATTTATGAATCAATGTGTGCCCTCATAAGCGATTGAGTGCCACATGTGTACAGGTGCCCAGAGAACACTGAGGAAGGTATTAAATCCCCTAGAGCTGCAATTACAGGTGCTTGTGAGCTGCTGGATGTGGGTGCTGGGAATCAAACCCGGGTCCTCTGGAAGAGCAGAAAATGTGCTTAACTGCTAAGTCACCTCTCCAGGGTCAAGAACTACACACACACACACACACACACACACACACACACACACACACACATTTTAAAGAATGATGTCACAGCTTCACTTTTATGGAATGCCAATGGTCATCACAAGAATAGACCCTAGAACGCTGGTTTCAACCATGCCTGTTAGCAAATGTCTTCCCCCACTATTTCTTAACCCTTTTGGGTACTCATGTGTTTCTGATGTTGTTAGGTCAGGACTGCCCTGCCAGGTGGGTGGGACTAGCTAGAACATTTCCACAGCTCAGACATCAGGGAAGAATCATCTTTTTCTATATGAGCAATCGTTATCTTGGTGTATTAGTTGGGGTTCTCTAGAGTAAAAAAACTTATAGAATGAACAGACACACACACACACACACACACACACACACACACACACACTCACGGGATTTATTAAATGGTGGCTTACAGGGTATGGTCCAGCTAATTCAACAATGGCTGTCTGCTAACAGAAGGTCTAAGAATCCAGTAGTTGACTGGATGAAACATCCAAATGAGGCTGATGTCTCAGCTGGTCTCCTTCAGTATACACCAGCATCATGAAGAAGTGGGCTGTAATATCCCTGAAGGAATACAGTTTCCAGTGAGGGCAAGCAGGCAAAGAGTAAGCACTTCCTTATCTTCTATCTTCTACATCCCTTAAATGCCGTCACCAGAAGGGGTGGTCCAGATTAAAGATGGATCTTCCCAACCTCAAAAGACCCAGATTGAAGGTGGATTTTTCCACTTTAAATGTTTTAACTAAGAAAAATCCCCCCACAGGGTGCCTAGACACTTGGGTTTTAGTTAATTCCAGATGTAGTCAGTTGATACCAAGAATAGCTGTCATAGCGATGCAGATATAAAGATTTAAATAAGCCAGAACAGTTACATGATGTGATTCTAGGAATGATAATGAGGTAAAAATGTGGGAAAGTTAAGTTTTTTCCTCCTGTGATAGCTTGGCTTGGCAGAACTCACTTCTCTTTATTTCACATTATTTCTAAGAAAGGTCCTAATTTGTCTTCCAAAGAATATACTTTTTTGGGCAAAGCATTGCTCTGCGTGCGTCTGTTAGACACTGAACACCTATGAACAGATGGATGGTGTTTTTATTTGTTAGTTTGTTGAGTTTCGTATAGCCCAGGATAGCTTCAAACTTGCTATACAGTTAATGCTGGCCCCAAACTCCTGATTCACCTACCCTTACCTCTCAAGCATGTGGCACTGCACAGATGAATTCCATGTCCAGTACCAAAGAGGCTAGGTTGGTTACCGTGCATGTGGACTTCACTCAAATTTGATTAGGTCCAGTCTGGCAGAGGAGGCCTAGATACAGCAGGATTGCAGATTTTTAAAAAGTGAGTTTCTTGAAACTCAAGTACCAGTGGACTTTCTACAGTTTTATTTACTGATATGACAAATATCAACTGTCAAGAACCAAGAAAGACCTGTGTTTTGCAAATGGAAAATCAGTTTTATATAATAGTTTTCATCATAGTAAGTGTTGACTACCATATGGTTAGTAACTGACAAGATGATCAAAGTAGTACATGCTGTTGAAGCTCTTCTCCACTTGAAAAAGGAAGTGACCACGGGAAGGTGGACAAGGCTCGTGGTCTGTGAAAGAAGGAAGACAATACAGGCAGCCCCAGATGCACATCAAGAAAGTCAGATGCTCCATGGGGTAGGCTGGCTGTCAGGTGAACAGGTATCTTAGCAATCGGATAGATTCAGGGTAAGGTCATGGTGAACAGGGATAGTAGAGCTGGCTTCCATGAAGGTCTAGCTCTCTATCAGATGCTTATGCACTCACTATCCAGTGTTTAGAAATACAGGGGAAACTTGGCCTTGGTTTGGGTGGCATTAAAATCCAACAAGAAGGTCTGTGGATGTAATTCAGTTACAAGTGTTCTTGCTGCACATGAGGGAAGTTATGGGTTTGATTCCCAGCCCTGCATAAACTGAGTGTGGTAACATATACCTAGACTCCCAGTATTTGGGAAGTAGAGATGGGATCAGAGGCTTAAGGCCATCTTCAGCTACATAGTAAATTCAAGTGTAACCTGGGACACATGAGGCACTGCATAAAAAAAGAAATACAGTGAGACCCAGTGAAACACTCCAGGATGATAGAACAGCTTGGTTTCTGAAGAGAAAACATCAGTAAGAGCTTGGGTTGGTGTCGTGACTCAGCCCAGTATGCCTTGGTTGGTAGCAGTGAAAGCAAGTGGTGGAGAGACAGAGAAGGGAGTCAACAAAGATGACAGCTGAGACCATTAGATTCTTACGTTTCTCAACACAGAGGATCTGGGCAGGATAGCTTGTAAGGTGGTAGAGCTGAGGCAACCTGTCCTCAGTCCAGCCTGGCTGCAGGTCCAGAGAGTCAGTCACCCATGAGATCACCATGTACCAATACATGAGTACCCCAAATTCTGGGGAAGCAGTTCCCAAATTTCCTTCATTGGTTCCAGGAAAGAGTGTAGGGGAGCAAACATACATGTACTGGATGCTTTAAGAAAAGGCAACAGAAACTGTTGGAGGACCAGGTGTGGCCGAAACAACAAAGCACAGGTTTGAAAGGCTGGTGAGTCACTCTATAAAGACGACATTGGATGACAGGACACAGAAGCTGAGACAGTGAGGTAAAGGTGGCCATGGGCTTCTTTGTTCTGTGATGTCTGCCTGGATACAAACACCCAGCAGGAGACTGTTCTAAAAAGACCAGACCTGGAGTGAACTTCCAGACTGAGCAGTCAGCGACATCCACAGAAAAGTACATGTTTCCATGAGGTCTGAGTCTCTGTCAGCTTGTTTAATGTGGTTTGCCTTGTGCCAAGGCATAGAAAGTGATCCGAATGTGCTTAGGTCACTGCTGAGAAAAAGGAGGAAGCTTGGAGGATGTGGAAGTGCAGGAGATAAATGAGAGATGTGGACTGAGAGAAAGAGACAACATAAGTGTGCACAAAACTCCAGCACCAGGTAAACCAGTTGTGGTGGTGAAAACTGTTAGTGCCAGCACATGAGTTTTATTCTTTTTTGTGTGATTTGATTTTGAATATTTCCACTGACCTAGGTGCTTTGACTGAAGGTTGGTGTTTCTTAGATCTTCAGCTACTTCACTTTTCAGTTTTTAAGTTATTTTTTCCCCATTAAGATGTGTATAATGTGATTGACTCCCAAGGTACTTCTGATTCCAGTTACTTTCTTCAAAGTAAATGTATATTAAAATGATGGAAAGGTCACCTATGATTGTGAAAGCTTGTGGAAGCACATCTTGGCCTAAGTTTTTCCCCCCACCCCTTTCTATTTTACGTGTGTGTGTGTGTGTGTGTGTGTGTGTGTGTGTGTGTGTACACGTAGTGTGTGATTTTGCATGGTTATGCATGTGGAGGTCCAAGGTTGATGTCATCCTCTATCCCTCCTGATTATTTGCTGAGGTAGGATCCATCAATCAAACCAGAACTTGTCAATATGGCTAGCCGTGGCAGCCAGCTTACTCTGGGGGAACCCCTGTGTCTGCCTTCCTTTGTTGGGGTTCCAGGCTGGCTGTTGTGCCCACCTAGCATTTACATGGGCTCCTAGGGAACCCGGTCAGCACATTCATTTAGCAAGCCCTTTAAACACTAAACCATCTCCACAGGCTCTAAGTCTAACTTTTCAATAAACTTCTGCTGGAGTCTTCACAAGTTAACAATCCTTGGCAGACAAAGGTATTTTCCCAGCACTGGGAGTCTGACCTCACCCTTGGCCTTGATGTCAATGTGTGGTCTCTGCTCAATGCTGTTTTCCTTTCCCTTACTGGATTCCAGTATTGACCATGACTCTACTTACATTCTCACCTGTAAAATAAACTATTTAAAAATGATTTCCACACTCCTCAAGTTGAAACTGAAGCAAAAATTAAAAACATGCACTAGTGAGGGAAAATATATGCTCAGGGGTAAAAATCAAAATATGTTCAAAAAGCCAAGCCCAAACTCTGGAATTTAATTATCCCAAATACAAAAATAGTTCCCTTTTTTGTGAAAACTATTCACTTTGCCACTGGTTCAGTGTGGAACTGGGTCATCAAGAAGCAAACACAATCAGGGAAGGAAAGCCTGCCCACCTCGGTGCTTGTATTAACAATCACTATGTTTCTGCTCAGTAAAAGTTTTCTCTTAAAGATTGCTCCAGTCCTATCAGGGATAAATGATTCCAGGAGCTTGTGAACCCTGGGTCAGTTGTCATCTACCGCAAATGACTTAACCTCCCACCCGATTTCTTCAACGTAAAAGATAGTCACAGCCTAGAGGTGACTGCAGCTTTGACTCTTTAGTCAGATTCCCTGAAGGCGAAGGAGTTTAATTGCCTGTCACCCGAAGACTCACTAGTGAGGGTCCCGCTGTAAGTGAAAGTCTCTGTATGAATATTGACTGCCATGTTGTGGCAGGAGGCTCAGTGGAAAATTGGTGGTAGACCAGATGGCTGCTTCTAAATTCTGTTGGTGATGAAAGATTGCAGCAAATAGATGATGATGGTCCATGCTAGAGCCATGGCTCTCAACCTTCCAAATTCTGTGACCCTTTAACCCAGTTCCTCATATTGTAGCCACCCCAACCATAAAATTATTTTCACTGCTACTTTATAACTGTAATTTTGCTATTGTTATGAATCATAATGTAAAGTCCTGATATACAGTATATCTGATATGTGACCTCTATGAGGGGGGTGTCACGACCCACAGGCTGACAACTGCTGCTCTAAAGCTTTTGGTACTTGTTCTTAGATTCCCTCCTAGACTCTTCTCGGGTGTCCTAGGGCATGAGAGAAGTGAATTTTGGGGTGGCAACCTATAATTCGGTCACAGTGTAGACCAACACCAAAGCTAAGATACGAGAACTAGGAAACAGCTCATTGTAGAGTGGAGAGTGACACGATACACTCTGTGGTGGCTAGTGATGATGTCACTCCTTCACGATTCCATTAGCTAGTGCTCTTAAAACAACAAGTGAGAACAAACAGGTTTGGAAATGATGAGGGATTAAACTTCGTTCCTAATACCTCGGTTCTGAGACACCTTTAAAGATCTGAATGTACAAATAGAGACAGTGCCTGGATCTAAAAGTCCTGGTGAATTCTGACATGGAGTTTGGATCCTAGTGGCCAACATATAGGTGACAGGTGAAGCCATGGTTGAACTTGGAGAAGAAGAGAATAGGGTGGAGGGAGGAAGAGAAAAGACAATCAAGATGATGAGGAGAAGGGGGAAGAGGAGAAGGAGAGAGAAGGAGGACAGAGAAGGAGAAGAGAGAAGGAGAAGGCAGCGACAAAGATACAGCTCAAGAAAATGCTGATATTAAAGGGATTTGTCAGAGAGATAGATCTAGAAAAGTCTATAGCAGTCATTTGTCACTACTTAACAGTGATTAAAAGAATTTCACATGAAGTCATGACAGGCTGGAGAGATGGCTCAGTGGTTAAATGCACTTGCTGCTCCTGCAGAGGTCCAGGTTCCCAACACCTGTACCTTAAGCAGTTTTCAATCACCTGTGATTCTAGTTTTCTAGGGACTCTGCCACTCTCTTCTGGCTTCAATGTGTACCTGCATGCATGTTTTACCTACCTACACCCAGGCATATGCACATAAAATAATAAATAAATCTTCAAAAAATAAGACAAACTGCTGAAATTAATGTGATAGTATTTACAAATATGAGCACAGGAATGCACATAAAAGACTCATTCGTTCATGCTCAAGACATTCATTGTTTTCATTTATTCAATATTCATTGAATATCTACCACACTCAGTATTATTCTAATCATGAATGGTATAGCAATGAGAAAGACAGGTTTTTTTTTTCTACACCTGCACACCTACACTTACACACACACACACACACACACACACACACACACCCTAAATACTTTAAAGCCTACTCCCTAAGAGGCCTTAGGGCATGTAAATGTAAATGGTTATGTAGTTTTCAGGCCAAGGGACCACTTCTGTAGCATAGTCACCAGCAGCACATGGCTTTGGTTCTGTCGTAGCACTCTCTTATTTGCTTAAAAAATTAACTGGATGGTTGACTGTAGGATTCTAGCCAAAACCTACTCCCCTTAAAGAAATCCCCAGTTACTCACCAAGCTCAGCCAAGCTGGCATTCGCCCGACATTACTCAGGAACCTGGCATTTGCAGGCGGGGCTCATTCTGCAGAAGCTTCAGTGGGTTCTTCCTTTCCTTCCCATGGGTACCGTTAGGTGGCAGGAGCAGCTAAGGTCACTGATTGACATGGTAGGTTCTGAGGACAAATCCTGCAGGAAGTGGTTTTATTTTATTATTTATTGTTCACGCCCCGCCCCCATCATCAGGGTATTCTGGCTTTAGGGGTCTAGCTTCAAACAAAATAAAGGTGAATTTTTCTACGATCCCCCCCCCACATTAATACTTATAATTTTCTTAGACAAGTAGAAGACCAGAGATTTTCCTTCTGAGGGGAGGTATGTTGTGGGTTTTTATTAACATTTTAGCTAACTGTACCTTTAAAACTTTCTACCAGTATATATCCAATGATGTTCCTTAATATCTGTTTTACTTTGGTTTCTGTTGCTGTTATACAACACTAGCCAAAAGTGTTGTCGGGGAGGAAACAGTTTATTTGTCTTACAAATTACAGTCCATTATCAAGAGATGACAAGTCCGGGATCTGGAGGCAGGAGAGACCACAGAGAAATGCTGCTTACTGGCCTGCTTTCTCTGGCTCGTTCAGCTTCTTTTTCTATGGAGTCGAGGTCCATGTTCTTAAGGCTCTACTGCTGGCTCAGCCTGCTTTCTTTTGTTGCCAGGACTACCAGCCCAGGGATGTTGTCACCTACAATGGTCTAAGCCCTCCTCCATTAAACAATAATTAAGAAAATGTCCCAGAACCAGATCTTATGGAGGCACTTTCTTCATTAAGGTTCTCCCTTTCAGATACCTCTAATTTGTGTATCAAGTTGACAAAAGACCAGCCAGCATAGGTCTCTTGCTTTATGAGCCATGAGAGTTACTCTAAAGAAATGCATAGAGAGACACCTTAAAAATCAAATATTAAAATCTTTTCCTGACCCTTCCCAATCTGATCTTTGATGACATGTTCAGTCCCTCTCTAAACATGGCATCTTCCTTTGTACAAGTCTTCCCTTCTTACCAGATCGTTCTTCCTGCCAAACAGCTTTCTACTTCACATAACGTTCCATCCAATCCCTACAGAGTCAAATACCTACGTTCTCATCCCATTCCACCTGGGGATCTCAGGGAGAAGTCACTTCATCCAGCCACACACTGATCTCTTGATCCAGCCTTTCCACATTCTTTGGATCTCCCAGGCTGTGTGATGTTCATTAGGACACCATCATTCCCAACCTACTCTTGGCAAGGACCTGCTGCCAGGAAGACAAATGAGGTAGAGAAGCAAAATGAATGCTGTGAGGACTTGTCTCTGAATCCAGATCCTGCCCACTGCATCTCTGCCTTTGTAGAGGAGCGTTTACCTACCCAGATGCCACCACAAGATGGTACCTGAGAAAAGACCAATACTACTTTTGTCTTCTACCGTAGAATGACATGCTAGTAAGGAGCAACTTACCTGCACTAGGAGGCTCCTTGGTACCCAGAAAGGAGTACTTTCCCTAGATCTCTGCAGCCTACAGGAGGGATGGTGTTCAGCAGGCCTGAAGGCCTGAAGGTATACTAATAGCTTGATGTTTTTTGATTCATAAGAGACTCTCCTTAGCTCAGGTCATATTGTGTGACTTACTGAGACACTGCTCAATAGCTCTGTGGTGACATTAATTTTATAAGGTCTGGATCTCAGACCATTCCCGATACAGAAGTCTTAGGACTGCTTCATTAGACTTTACCCCTAAGACAGCAAAACTCTACATGTTGACTTGGTCCAAAATAAGCATTATCAGATACCAACTGATGCTGGGGTGATGCCAATAAATGTCTTGCAAATGCTGAAGTGTTCTGTGCCATCCACCATCCACGAACTTCTTGAATCCTCACAATAACTGTGGAACAGTTAATCCTCAAAGCTCTGTTTGGCTTTAAAGATAAAAATTCTGAGGCCCATAGAGGTCAAGTCATCTGCTCACAGTCACAAAACTAAGGGAAGCCAGGCTGTGAACCCATAATATCAACTTCTTAGTTATTTTTTTTTCTATAGCCATGACAAAACACCATGACCAAGGCAACTTATAAAAGAAAGTGTTTGCTTTGGGGCTCATGGTTTGAGAGGGTTAGAGTCCATAACTGTCATGGCATGGAGTGTTGAAACAGGAATGCAGACATGGCGCTGGAGCAGTCACTGGGATCTCACATCTTGATCTACAAACACCAAGAGAGGATGATACTTGAAAAGTCTTTTGAAACCTCAAGGCCTGTCCCCATGACACACGCCCAACAAGGCTAGACGTCCTAATCCTTTCCAAACAGCCCCACCAACTGGGGACCAGGTATTCAAATAGAGAGAGATAATAAGTTGATGTTCTAGGGTTTGGAATCATTAGCCTATGGATTCTGAGACTAAGCAATTGCTCACTTTGAGATGCCTTTCTGGAGTCAGGGGGAAGGGTGGTTTAAGCCAAAGGTGCCTAAGAGGCATAGGCTGCCATCGAACACATAAGGACTTGCATGGCCTGTTTTGTTCTTCTTCCTCTTAAAAACTCAAACCCGAAGGAGCCAGTGCAGACTACTTCAACCTTCTGCAAAAAGTCTACTGGTGAGAACAGGAACTGAGTTTTCTCCACATACATAACCCCATACCCCAAAGCCAGACTCACTGAAACCCTAACTTTCAACATAGTGGTATCAAGAGGTAGAGAATTGCAAAAGGTAGTCAGGTCAAAAGGGTGGAGCTCTCAAGAATGGGAAGAGTGACCCCTTACTCATCCTGCCTTCCATTCTTCGTCCTTACTTCCCATGTGAGGACACAAGAAAATAACCCAAGATCCGATGACATCTGACAGCAGACCTGCTGGCATCTTGGTATTGGACTTCCAAAGAATAAATGGTTGCCATTTAAACCACGTGCTCTGAGGCATATTTATTACAGATGCTACAGAAAGCTGAACATACCAAGACTATTATCCTCTTTCTGGGCTTTTACCCTGCAAATATGGCCAAGTCAATGACCTCAGATCAGGTATATCCATAGAATTCACACTTTAAAAAAAAAGAGTGGGTAGATGGGGCTGAAAAGATGGCTCAGTGGTTAAGAGCACTGACTATTCTTCCAGAGGACACAGGTTTAATTCCCAGCACCCACGTGGTCGCTAACAGCCATCTGGGTACCATCCCAGGTCGAGGGAATCCAATACCATTTCCTGGCCACTGGAGGCACTTCACCCACATAGTGCACAGACATGCAGACAGAAACTCATTTGCACACACACACACACACACACACACACACACACACACACAAAACCCACGACAAAATAAAATTAAAACAAAACAACAACAAAAAAAGAAAACCTCAGAAGGATAGGAGTTTTGCCTTTGACTCTGGGTTCTTTTGTGGAGATAAAGAGAAAGGTGGGAAGAGCTGACAGAAACCGCAGCTTCTTCAGTGTCTGCTTGAAGACCTGTCTTCTCCAGGCAAGCAGGACTGTTCGCTCAGCTGCGGGTGTCTCTTCCCACAGGCACCTGTAAAACATAGTGTGAGCGCCTATGCCACAGCCCAGAGAGCCGTTTATCTCGACACATACCCTCTTGCTATGCCCGTCCACCAGCTCAGTGTATGTGACCCTTTGACAAGTATTTGCTCGATACCCCCTCGCTTCCATACCTGAAACAAGCAAAAGAGACCCACGGGCCAATAAATGAATCAGTGTAGTCTCAGTCATCCCTGAGGCCAGTGGGACATTTTGGAAGAGAGAACCCCAAACTGCATGGAGAGTTCATCAGAGAGAAGGCCAAGCGGGTACTGTCCTTGTCATGAGCTGTGAGGAGAGAGAAGGCGCTCTCTTGAAGGAGCAGTGGAACAGGAATGAGGAGGAAAGGGCATTCCTCACGATGGCTGAGAAGAGCTGTGAGCGAGGGCAGAGCTGAAGTTCAGCTGTGTCTGTCAGGGCAAGGCTGATGGATGGACATGGTCCAAACCAGCACAGACCGATCCTGGAAGAAGCATATTTATTAGCTCGGCTCGCTCTGTTCATGGCTGTGCCTCTGCAGGTCTGTGGCAGAGGGGAGATGCTACGGTCATGCTTCTTTATAGGGAAAAGCATTGGAGGACTGGGGAGGTAACCTCGTCTGCACAGTGCTCGCAGTTCAAGTGTGAGTGCCTTAATCCCTAGAACCCACATGAAAGCTAGGCACGGAGCCACACATCTATCATCTCAGTGCTGGGGAGGTAGAGGAGTGAGGATCCTGGGGCTTGATGGACAGCCAATCTAGCTCATAGATGAGTTCTTGGTACAGTGAAAAAAAAGGTGGAAGAAAACTGGGCAAGACACCCAACCTTGATCTCTGGCCTCTGTGTGCACATATTCACACACATGCACATAAACCAGTGCTCAGTCAGGTGTGCACACACACATGGTTAAATTAAATTTTAAAATATTAGAGATGTGTGAATGATGGTCCCAGAGATTTTGTCCTGAGGAACTTTTGGTGAAGGGAGCAGATGTTTTGAATAAATACACAACTAACTTCAAAACAAATAAAAGTAGTAAAGAAGGTTCAATATGTGGACTGAGGTAGAACACATTAATATCATATGCTTATAAATATATATTCTCTTTGTAATAAATATTGAGAAGTATTAGTAATGCCAAGTAAAATAAGGGTATATCAGATACACATTAATATATATATATATACATACATACATACACACACACACATATACACATATATACTACAAACACTCAGTAAAAGGTAAAAAGAGGATTTAACCAGGACAAAAAGTAACTCCCTGTTCTTGGACGGGAAAATCATATTGTAAAGATGCCACTTTCCTCAAATAATAGACAAAAATTAATACTGCTTCAATTAAAATCCCAGCGAGATTTTGTAGTACTTCACAAAGAGAGTTGAAAGTTCATTTGTGTGGATAAATGGCTGAGGAGAGGCAGGAAAAATAAAGTGTTTTGCTTTACTGGATCAGAAGACAGTATATGAATGTATGGTAATTAAAATGTCGTGGCACTGCGGGAGGGTTGAGAAATGACACAGAGTGAAGCACGGCCCGCCAGACTCCTGCCTTGCGTGTGTAGCAGGGCAATGGCTGGCACGATTGAGTCCTTACCATGCGCCTGGCCCCGCAGTACGTGTGCTGTATTCCTGTATTATTCCTCACTTCTCACAGGATGCCTTCAAGTCATTCCAGAACACCTGCAGGCGAGGACACAGCCCAGGGCCACAGCGTGGGATTTTCAGTGGGGATGGTAGCTCCTGCTTGGGATTCCATCTTTTGGGAGGTGAGGACAGACCGACTGGGAGTTCAAGATTATCCTCGGGGACATAGTATGAAGCTAGACTGGGTTACATGAGACTCTGTCTCCCTCCTACCCTCCAAAGGTTAATAAATAGAATTAAATCACCACCAACAAAACTCTTCTTGAGATTTTATTTTTTATTTTATGTGCCTAGTTGTTTTGCCTGTATAATTTCCTTCCTTCCTTCCTTCCTTCCTTCCTTCCTTCCTTCCTTCCTTCCTTCCTCTCATTTGCTGCATTTTATTTCCTTTTGGTGCTTGAATTGAAGCCAGGGATTTGCATATATTGGGTGGGGGTTTGTGATGGTTTGTTTTGGTCAAATTGACACAAATTAGAGTCACCTGAGACCAGGGACCCTCAGTTGCTTCCCTCAGAGAGTCCTGTGGCCAAGACGTGTTTTCTTAGGTAATGATTCATGTAGGCGGGCCCAGCCTGCTGTGAGTGGCGCCCTCACTAGGCAATAGTATGGATGGTATGAGAAAGCCACCTGAACCTAAGTCTGATGACCAAGGCAGTAAGCAGTGCTCTTCCACGTCCTCCACCTTAGTTCCTCCAGGTTCCCACCTCTAGATTCCTGCCCTGACTTCCCCCAGTGGTAGACTGTGACCTGGGATGTGTAAACCAGATAAATCCTTTCTTCTGCAGTGGACTTTGGTCAGTGTTCTATCATAGCAATAGAGAAGCTAACTCATTAGGACAGGGCTCTACTTCTGAGCCACATCCTCAGTCTGTACAACTTTTTCATTTAATTTAGAGAGAGAGAGAGAGAGAGAGAGAGAGAGAGAGAGAGAGAGAGACTGACTCTCTAAGTTGCTTAGATTGTCCTTAAACTCACTCTGTAGCCTTAAAGACACAATCCTCTTCCTCCGGTCCCCTGACTACAGACCTGTGTGGCCAGGCCTGGCTGAATACTGAATCTTTTGCTGGCCCTTTAAATATTTAGGTTTTGTGTTCAAGTCAAGATAACTCAATTTACTTCATCCTGTCCCAGTCAGCTCTGTGTAGAAAAAACAAATGATTGTTGCTACAACTTTTGAGCAGAGTTGGCAAACGTAAATTAAAACTAGGCTTAGCCATAAATACAGTTCTAGGAATTTTGCATGTGCACACAATGGGTGATGCATGTGTGAATGTGCATTGCATGTTTGCATGTGTGTATTTGTATGCTGCTGCACATGTGTGCATGTGGGAACATGAGGTTGATGGTAGGTATTTTCTTGATTGTTTCCCACGTTACATGTTGAGGCAGGGTCTCTTATTGCACCTGGGCTAGTCTGGTTAGCTGGCTTGCTCTGGGGATTCCTGTCCGGGCCTTCTGAGTGCTGGAGTTATAGGCAGGTTGCCACACCTACCTGCCTTTTATGTGCGCTGCTGCCCTCCTTAGTGATTTGACTAAAGGAATGACAGAGCGGGCACATGGAAATACAGGGGTGCTTCTTGGAGCAAAAATGTAAAGCCAAAAGTACAGCAATCTAACTGACCAGCTGTGCAGGCTGGCTCAGTAAAGTAAGGTGCAGTGTGCAAATGCTGGGTCAGCTTTCCTTGGGGAGCCACAAACATCCAGGTAGAGCACTGTTAACAGACCAAAGTACAATTCCACCGAGGCCCAGCTTGCTTAACTGGCGAATTTACTGTGCTTTTACTTACAGTTAAAGGGGTTACTAACAAAAGGATTGGTGACCCCAACACTGCCACATCACTGGAAAGCCTCACCCCAGCATGGGTAATTCCCTAGAGCTGCATAGACAGAATTATCCGAAATGCCTAGTTAACTTTCCACGTTCTATTATCCCCCAGGACTCTGGGATCATATGCAGCTGGTGTAGAATTACACAGAGCTGGGGGGGGGGAGGGGTGGGAAGGAGTGACTGGAATCCCAATCCAATGCTGATGACCTTCCCACGTCCTCCTATGAGGGAATGTCAACAGGCTCAATCCTTAAGGGCTTTTGCAGGTAATCGCATTGTCCTAATTAAGACATGATCAACTATGATGCTCAAAGAATGGCCCTATAATATGGTAGCGCACCATGCAGATATTAAAAATATGGCATAGAACTATATACAGTTAAAGGAAAAGGTTAATCTCAGTACCTGGGAGGCTGACGCAGGGGGATCATTAGATCAAGGCCAACGTGTGCAGGCTATATAGGGACACTTGTCTAAAAATAAAACACCAGAACAAGACAACAGAGAAGGGGCAGGGGAGAAGAGGAGGAGGAAGAGGAGAAGGAGGAAGAGGAGGAGGAAGAAGCAAAGAGATGGAAAAACTATACAAAGTACATTAAAGAATCTATTAAAATGCTAGAGTGCCTTGAATTGAGTTTCACAATGATTCCAATAAGACCACACATGCACAGAAACACACATATACACATGCATGTAAATATAAACATGCACAGAAGAATACAGACACACATATATACCTGCACATGCATGCATAGAAAATATAAACAGACATAAATATATACACATGCA
This sequence comes from Rattus norvegicus, assembly GCF_021556685.1. Classification (NCBI taxonomy): domain Eukaryota; kingdom Metazoa; phylum Chordata; class Mammalia; order Rodentia; family Muridae; genus Rattus; species Rattus norvegicus. The sequence continues at coordinate 77,454,000 of NC_141538.1, forward strand.
TACATAAAAATGCACAGAACACAAACAGATGCACACATGGACACATGGACACATGCACACATGCACACATGGACACATGCACAGCAAATAAATACACACATATATACATATGCACACACACATACACAGAAAATACAAATATGCACACATATGCACAGAAAAGACACATACACATACAAACATACACATAAAACACATATACACACTTACATATAAATACACAATCATACACCGATACACATGCACATCCCCCACATGAACATATAAATACCCATAAAACACACATACACAACCACACAAACACATACATTTATAAATACATATAAATACACAAACACATAGACAAAGACGCATATACATGCAAAATAAGTACAACCTCTCTACAGAGACACAAAATACATATATACTCAAACACATATACAGTCATACACAAAAACATAGAAACATAAATACATACACATGCATATATACCCATAAGCACACACATATTCTGCTTACCCCCCAGTTCCCATGTTTTCTATTCTATATCTCTAACCATCACTCAAGAGACTTCACACCTTCCCATGTTGACCTAGTTCCTAGAAAGAAGATACCATAGACACTTGGTGTGTTTGTGGAAACTTCTTGGCCTGGGAGTTTGCATTCCACAAGAGAAGCCAGTATCTGGTCGCTCCAGCCTACCTTTCACCTATTGAAAGTAATGATGCTGGGTTGAACCTATCAGGTGTCTCTGTCCTAGACTTGGAGTCCTAAGCTGGTGGCTTAAAGCTGCAGGCACCACAAGGTCAGTCTGGCAGAGGTGGCAGCAGATGCAGGAGTTCCTAGGAGTAGCAATGACAGGCCCTCTTAGGGGACGTATCCAGAGCTCAGCATCTGTGGGTCAGCAGAGCAAGCCACGGACTGCTAGCCTGTAGCTCTGTGGGGTGAGGCTAACTTGTCTCTGACTGTACAGCCTCTAAACCAGCAGTTCTCAAACTATGGGTCGATACCCCTTGGGGGTGTTGAATGACCCTTTCACAGGGGTCACCTAAGACCATCAGAAAACATAGATATTTGCATTACAATCCATGGCAGTAGCAAAATTGCAGTCATGAAGTAACAATGAAATAATTTTATGATTGGGGTCACCACAACATGAGGCTCACGGCATTAAGAAGGTTGAGAATCGCTATTCAAAGCCCAGCTTACTAGACTTCCAAAGATGGGCCCGGGGAAGCATGGGGGATGGGAGTGGGGCTATGATTCTAAAACATCTCTTTTGTTAACATTAGTTGAGTTTGCTTTCTACAAACTTACTGCCAAAGAACCCTGATTGATAGTTATTTTTGGCACGGCTGTATTTTGCGGAGAAATCTGATTTCAACATCCATTATTGCAGATTTCTTAAATTAGAACATACTTTTAGGTCAAGCTGATGTGTTTTGGCAGCTTCGTTTATTTAGGGCTGTGGGATCCAACAGAGTAGCTATTGGGCACAGATGGCTATAAACTTAAATTAATTAAGAGTAAATGAAACCTTCAGCCACCACGTAGCTGCTCAGTAGCTTCATGTGGCTGGAGGTTAGTGTACTTAACAGTGACGTTTAAGACATTTCCATCACCACAGAGAGGTCTACTGGACAGCCGAGTCCACAAGCGCCGTGGACTCTCACCTCATCTTATCGCCTCACCCCGCGTCACCCCTCTACCGCCCCCAGCAACCAAAGAGGAAAAGATTACTTTTGGATGTATGAGCAACCCCATGTGACCACAATATAATATTAAAAAAAACCAAAAAACAAAAAAAACCTCACGTTGAACCTGCAAGTAGATGTCGGCATGCTGTACCTCGCTGTTTAAATAGTTTTCGCATCTCGGCCTCTGCCTTCTGACCTCCCTTTTCCTTTGCTGAGACTGGGACGGCGAATTAACTCAGGTTATTTAGACATGGGTCACAAATCCTCTCAGAGTCCTGTCATCCTGATGAGGTTTCCATGAGCGTGATGGTATGATCCAACGGGGAATTGGCCTGGGCGGAGCCGGGGGGAGGAGGTGAATCTCTGGTTCCGGTTCTGACTTTGAGCAAATTCCCTCACGTAGGTCAACTGAGGCAATACAATGGCGTCGTTTCTAAGCGTGCTCCGCGATCTCACGTGGACCTCTTATGATTAGTTAAAAACTCTCGTCAGAAGAGCTGAAGATGCTCTCCTGAGCAGGGGTAGCAGGGAGGCAGGCAGTACATTACATCACTCCCAGAGAGGAGTCCTTATTCAATTTGGTGGGCGCTGACCCATTTTACTGGTGGCAAAGCTTGTAATGTAAAATGAAAAAGTAACAAAGTAAGATTACACTGCTCCCCCCTACTTCATAGCCATATTTTTATTGTTATGGTGGTTAATGCTCAAATGTTTGTTGTTATGGTGGTTAATGTTCAAATGTTTGTTGTTATGGTGGTTAATGTTCAAATGTTTTTGAGTGACTTGCAAATAACTAAGTTTTAAATCTGTACTCTCCTTTTGGGTGGCCCAACTACAGGCTTGGCAACTCACTGCCTGCTATGGGAACACAGTCTACCAAAAAAGATCAAATTGTTCCAAATAACTAGCTGTGTGTTCTCCTAAAAAACAAATTCAAACTCACATTTCAAAGTTACTGGGTGAGACAGGCCACCTGGTATATATCAGAGAAAGAATGCGGGGTCCTGCAAAGGGCTTCCTTCCTATTAAGGAATTCCACTCTATACTTCTTGTGTCCGCCCCTCACTTGTCTCTCTCTGCTCTCATTATCAGTCTGTATGTTAGTCCTGAGCTTCTTCAGAAGCAAGGGTATTTTAGGAGAGGCCATGAAGCTGGCTGATTTCATGAGGTTGAGTCTCTAAAAATCGTTTACCATTATAGTTGTGTGTGTGTGAGCATGAGTGTATTTGTGTGTGTCTGTGTGTGTATGTGTGTGTGTGTGTATGTGTGTACATGTGTGGGCATGAATGTGCATTTTACCCATGTATTCATGCATGTGTGTGTTTGTTATGTGCACATGTGTGCTATGTGCATGTGTATGTGTGTGTGTATGGACCTGCATGTGTGTGTGTTGATACCAATGCCTGTGCACAGAGGAAGACAATGTCCTTACTCCTTTGAGACAAGATGTTTTATTGATCCTGGAAGTAGGCTTGCAGCCAGCAAATCCCAGTGGGCTTACAGGCAAGTGCAGTCATACCTGGTTTTTTACATGGGTGCTGGGGTCTGACTTAGGTCCTCAAGCACTTGACCCAGTGAGCTGTCTCTCTAGCCTCTTTTAGAATCTCCCAGCACTAATCTGTATGTCTCTTATAATCAGTGGGGTATTTGCATCCCCAATATCATCTCGTAAGTTTTTCTCGAGGCTAAGCATTCCCTATAAAGTGGTATAGCTTTTGGTCTCTCTCTATCTCACTCCAGAGATGGGGAAGCAGGGGCTCTAGGAGATAGCAGCTTTCCTCGCCTTGTTCATACCTCAGTGCTGACCAGCAGTTTAGAGTTGAGAAGCCATGAAAGTGGGAGTTGCCAGACAGATGTTGCCACTACATGTAGAGGGAAGATACTCACAGTTGCAGAAGAGGGGTGTTAAAGAAGTCCACTCTGGTGACAGCCACTGATCCCTGCCGTCAGTTACACTTAAAGCCGTTTACCCCAGCACTTGGACATTTTGAAACTTTGTGGGATCAATTTCTAGTCAATTCCCATTGACTTAAGAGTTCAGGGTCAGTTTTTCACACACATGAATTTTCAAGAGTCTTACAGACTTTTATGAAGTCACATCATCAGTGGAAAGACACATAGCCTTATAGCAGGGATAAATATTAATGCAGGGATCTGTAGAACATTTTTTCTCCTCATTGAGGCCTCATCTTCCCCAGTAGGGCTTCCCAGAGCTCGTTGGCCCTGGAGGGTCATACATTAGACTCGTCAGTTTCCTCATTCTGGCACACAAGCCTTTCACTGTACAGGAGGAATAATTTAATGTGGCATTTTGCTGAAACATCCTGTCGATGGTTTAGGTATTTGCACAGGGAATGTTTTGACCTTTGAATAATATATGTGCTGGGAAAGGTCTTGGGATATTTTAACATGTTAAGCTGAGATAGCCCCAAAGGGGGCTATTTTGGTCCCTATTGGCTGCAACTTTATTTCAAAAGCCTGTGGGATTTTTTTACTGTCGCTGAGGGAACTTTTAAGATATTTTTACTGCACTGTATTCCATGCTATTTGTGACTCTTTTATCAAAGGCGACTGGCAGTCAGCTGATAAGTTATCCTTATCTCCCACTAAGACCTTCCCTCTGTCAATGAGCATTGTGTGAATTACTTATGAAGCCCCAGAGGCCATCTGAGTCTCCACCATCACCACATTCCAAATTGGGTTCTTGTTCTTTACATGGATGCATACTGTGATGGGTAATATCAGTTGTCAGTTTGACAGGACGGAGAATCACCTAAGAGACAAATCTTTGGGTGTGTCTTCCAGGAAGGTTCTAGAATTGGTTAACTGAGGTAGGAAGTCCCAGCCTAAAAATGGGTAGATTTATACCACAGGCTGGACCTCAGCTCACATAAAGACAAGAAAGCAAGCAGAGTGCCTGCCGTCCTTTCTCCCCGTTTTCTGACTGCAGATGATCTAACCAGCTTCCTCTTTACCCCCACCATGATTGATGGTGTCCCTTCTTAAGCCTCAGCCAAAAGAAAACTGACACACACACACACACACACACACACACACACACACACACACACCTCTTCAACGTTTAAAATCTCTTGATCCTTTGACTATGCCAGTAAAAAGGAGTTCAGGTACTGAGCAGGCCAGTAGAACATAGATATCACGGGGACTGGGGCTCTTCCACAGGTGGCTTCTATTCAATGAAGAAATCTGACCCTGACCAACAAGGCCAGGAGGAATTCTGCTGTCAGTGCAGTATGATAGACCACAGCTTCAACTGAGAATTAGTTGAAACCGCACACATTTTCACCACTGTGCCCAAACCCAGGGAGAGCGATGCTCCCAGAACACCAGCTAGCTCCATGGCTAGGATTTGGCATCTTAACAGAACCACAGTCTGCTATCATATGCGTTTCCGCCCTGGAGACCATTGCTTTCTAAAGAAGAGGAATTTTACACTGGGGAATTTGTGGCTGGGTGTGCAGGAGTTAGTTCTAAAGTATATGAAGCTTGATTCCCTGCCCCCAGTATTCATAAAAGAACGTCCGGGATTCCTGCCTTTTGTGTCACTGAATTTCTAGACTCTGTTATAGAGACTGTAGGAAGTAGGCATCCAATAAATACTGAACAAATGCACCAAGTGGCTAATCAGGTACCTTGCAAAGGCTGGAAAGCCACTGCACACAGGGGACTGTTGGAATTGGGCATTGCTGGCGAATAGGAGCTCTCTGGGAAGGATCAAAGGCATTGTAGTCAAAGGAAATGAAAAGCCCAAAGGAATGGAGACATGAATTCTGAGCATCGATCTTTCCAGGAGGACAGCCCAGCAGTAGGTAATCAGTAGCAATTCTTCACAAGAAAATGCAAATATCCCAGTTCCTAAATGTCCTGCTGAGCTTACTGTCCGGAAGTTGGACCTGGGCTATAATACAAGGCCAGTTGCTTTTGTGAGACAGTGAGCCCTTTCTGGAAGGTGTTAGGTTCCTTCTTGCTGGTTTTAGACTCCTGCAGCATGAGGGCTTATTCTAGAGCATGGCCTGGGGACACATTGCTAAACCAGAAACTCAAGGATGGGTCACAAAACTCCTTTACAACAGGTTTAACCGTTGTTCTTTGGTCATTAGTGTGCTTCTGAGCATTTGCAGTTGGTTTAACGGATAGGAGACCATTCCTAGGTATCCCTGGGTTTTAGAAATGTTTAAATATATTTATCAAAATATACCATATGGAGGAGGGCATGTCTTAGTGGTTAAGAGGACTAACTGCTTTAACAGAGGTTCCAGGTTCGATCCAAGCACCCACATGGTGGCTAACAACCATCTGTAACCAGATCTGGAAACAAAACTGCTGGAAGAAATCTTAGTACAGTAGCAGCAGCCCTCCCTCCAGAAACCTCCCAAAAGTCAGGGAGCTTTTCCCAGCTCCTCCCTGCCTCCTTCACACTAAGTGAGGTTACGACCACAGTACAGTATGAGGGTGAGCAGTGGCCTCTGAGCCTACCCTGCAACTCCTTTAAAGGAGGAGGGACCTGGCAGAGATCTCTAATCTGTTCTGTGCCTTATGAAAGGCATCTCTTACAGGACGGGGTGTTCTCCCTTGTCAACAAGGCACATCTCCCGTCTTGTGTCTGAGGGGATCTAACACACTCTTCTAGCTTCAGCAGGCTCTGCATGCATGTGGCGAACAGGCATACATGGAGGCAAAACACCCATACACGTAAAACAAAAAGGAATAGAATCTCAAAAATAATTTTAAGACATACTGTATGAAATTCTTAAAGAATTAATGAAAGTATTAATTATTCTTTAAAAACTCACACTTAACTTTCTTTTATAGATTCAAGGGTTATATCCTTCACAATCTTTTCCAATAGTGTTAGGTTAAATGGGCTCACCAAGTTAGGAACTCTACTCTTTCTTAGCAGTGTGGAAGTGGCTATACTTTTTTCCAGCCAGTGACATCACCTCAAATAACATACATATGCATACCTTTATATACATATCGTGAAAAAGAAGAGAGTAATGCAATGTTCCTATACTAATGAAACATTCAGTACAGATTCAGATAGCAATTCTTGAAGTGCCTTCTCTGTTTTCCAATTTGTCACTACCCAGTGCTAACCAAGTGTCCTTAAGTTGGACTTAGTCTTGGGTACTGTAGATGCTGACTTACACACCTAGTGTGTGAACCGGTTACTTTAATCACATAAATTGGACTTAGTCTTGGGTACTGTTGATGCTGACTAACACACCTAGTGTGTGTACTGGTTACCTTAGGCACAGAAGGTTGAAGTTGAAGAACTGTTTTCAAATGATGGCAGAAGAAATTGTCTTGATTTTTAAGTTATTTTCCCCAATGGCCCCATCTCTTCCTTGACTGTCCGTAGTAATGGGCTCAGAAGCCACACGAAGGAAGGAGCTTCTACTGGGCACGTTGCTCTCTTCTCTGTGCTGGGTAACAGTCTCGGGCACTTCTAACAGCTCATCTTTCAGGAAATTCATCCCTTTCCTACAGTCTCACCATCTCACTCTTCCCAGAACAAAGACATTTAAGGAAAAAGTTATTCATGACTCTAATTCCAAAAGCAATTACCCTTGTAGAGTTTATAAAATGAGTCATGAACTACAATGCTTGCTTTTTATCATTTTTGTTAGTATACAAAATAACAGATTTCACTATGATGTCATTGCACTTGGCTCATGTTGGGTCCTCCTGAGGGGTCCTTGTCCTTCTCCCATCCTTTAACTGATCCCTTTCCTTCCCTTCCCTCCATTTGTCTATTTCTGCTCTCATGTATAAATTAAAGTGAAATTGTAAGTTACAATATGCCTTTTTTGCATAATCTGACTGTCTGATTGCCCTTTGTCCCACTGAACCTCAGATGTAGTTATATCAAATCTAATTTATTACTGGTGGCCATTAAATATTAAAGATTGTGAAAATGTTTGTAATATAAACCATAGCAGAGTAAACATATACCTTCAACATATTCTCAAACGAGGAAAGGGACAGTTAACAGCCATGGTACAGGCAAATACTTGTACATTTGTTATATGTCAGAGGAGGGGGGGAGTTACTGTTTTACTTTGACTTGAAATGCTAAACAAGGCATGGGGTGGCCTTTTGATTCTATCCCCATTCATGAAGCTGGATAAAAAATTGTGCAAAAACCAGTGTCCCCCTCAATGAGCATGTGAGTCTGTCATAGAACAACAGTCTACTCACAATTACCTTGTGCCTTGTGCCATGGTTTCCCCAGAACTCTTGGGTGCATTACCACAGGAGACTGAGTAGGTCAAGTGGACTAAGGGAACAACAACACTGGAGTCAAAGAGTCAGTAATCATAGCTGTGTTGCCCTGTGCAAGTCAGCCCCATAGTACTCTCAACCATTCTTGCAAGTTTGTCTTGTTTGCACATATTTCTGCCCTCTAAGGAAGGTGGATGATAGTACTCCAAAGTACCTTTGCTTCCTCCCCCTCATGGATGGGTGTATTGCATGTAAATCTGGAAGGGCTAATAAAGAGTTAAATTTTGTTCATGTGTTCATCCAGCACACGGATGTTTAGAATAAGGGTTAACAAGACAGAAAGAGAACCTGTTTGTCCAAAGTATACCTTCTACTTGGGACGAAAAGAACATGGCCATCTCGTAAAGTAGGAAGAAGGGTGAAATTAGGATGCTGGTGAATGCTAGGGGCAAAAGAAAGCCAGGGGAGGCTGGATGCTCACTGCAGTGAAAGGGTTACTAGGGAAAGGCATCTGTTTTGCAGGTTTCAGAGAAGCCCTTTTCTGTTTGGAAGGCAAGTCATTCAGAATATCGGGGTTGCAGAATGTCTGTAGCAGAGGCCATGCAGACTCAAAGACCTGTAGGACTGAGTAGGATGTGATCATGAGTTCTCCGGGGAGATCTCCACACTGACAGTACAGTGAAGGATGTGTGCTCATAGGTGAAGAGGGGGCAGGCAGTCCTCATATCATGAAGACAGGCCTAAGTAAGGTGTTTTTACCCTAATGCAGTCGTTCCTAACCTTCCTAATGCTGCAGCCCTTTAATACAGTTCCTTATGTTGTGGTGACCCCAACCATAAAATTGTTCCATTGCTATTTCATAACTGTAACTGTGTTGTTGTTATGAATCGTAATGTATCTGATATACAGGATTCTGATACGGGACACCTTCAAAGGAGTCCTGATCCACAGGTTGAGACAGGTGCTCTAATGGAATGTAGGCTATAAGAGAGTTTTGAAAAGGATGCTCTGTCTATAAGGGGATGGGATCTAGAAGGTTGGGAGGGAGGGCTAGAAAGCCAGAGAAGGGAAACAAAGTGATTTCTGTGCTTCTCCAAAGTGGATTCATGTCATCTCTTTCCTTACCGCTGGTTTGGATAAAGAGGATCACCAAAGAGACAGAGCATATATTAGACAGTTCGAAGTGTAGTGTGTGGTGAAGCCATTCACCTCCATCTCTCCTCAAGAATCTTCAGGAAGCCTTACAATGACCAATAGCACTTCTGGGGTAATAGATTTTTAATAGTGAATGGGAAGGAACACTGGATCTTGCTTAATGGCTGAGCAAGATAAATGAGGAGAGAGGGGGGAAAAAATCTCAGTTTCCGACAAGGCAGACATTCACAGAAGAGTCCTCCTCTTTAGTCCTCTTCTCTGTTTGCAGTTGGTATGTTGGGTCTTTTCCTAATCTGTGGTGTAGCCCTGAACTATAATAAGTCCCTACTAAGGTTCATGGTTTATAACACTGTAGCTTTTGTCTCCCAGAGAAGGGAACTCACTATTCCGACAGGCCCCCTCAGTGTTAATCACAGCATTTAATGGTTATTTGGGGGACCAACCTGGAAGCACTACAGTTCCATTTTTCCCCCTACTGGGATGGTGGTTGTATAACAGGGTGGTGGAAGGATGTTTGGGTTTGTGGTTTCATTGGCAGGACATGGAAAGTTGTTGCTGTCAGCTGCTCAGTCACAGTCACACTTTCTTTCACATCACAGAGGAAGGGCTTATAGTGAATGGATTATGGGCTCTTGGCAGTCCAACAGAATGGTGAGTGAGGCACAGGCTGCAGCAAAGGGGAGGTACAGCTGCATTTGAATAATTTCATGGCAATCTAGAGGAGACGCTAGATGCTTTAACCTTGGCTTAAGGAAAGCCCAATGGGGAGACCACAATAATAGCTAACTTCCCTTTTCCTTAGGAGAGCCTAGAGGTCCTTTTGTACTCATTTCATTTAAGATACAGTCATGACTTAATTATAACCCTTTTTCGATGACCACCCCTGTCCCCCTGCAGTAGCTTTAAATGTTTTCTTAATTGTGTAGTCATTTTTCTCCTTTCAGTTTTTTCTTGAAGGATCAATCCAGATGACTACTTAGGAGTAAGTAAAGGGCAGCCTGGAGCCAGTAAGGAAAGAATAGATTACAACTGAAGCTTAAACAGAACTGGGCTAACAGGCAGCCATTTGGCATGTGCCCGCTTCAACTGAAGCTCATTACAGTTTAATGATATTAAGTTGAATTTCCTCAGTTGTCCTAACTAACTTACCAAATTTCAGGTGTTAAAAGTGATCACATTTGAATGTCTACCACATTATAGGTTAGATATACTATGTTCCTCTCTTCAAAGGTAGTTCTGTCGAATCTAGGAATTTTAATAGTTGGAGTCAGAAGTTCTTTATAAAGTTCAAAGAGGGGTTGGGGATTTAGCTCAGTGGTAGAGCGCTTGCCTCGTAAGCGCAAGGCCCTGGGTTTGGTTCTCAGCTCCAAGAAAAAGAAAAAAAAAAAAAAAGAAAGAAAGTACAAAGAATGCCACGCCCCACTGATTTCCATTCCCGGTCCCAGCCCTCTCCAGTTTCCTTCCCTCCACACCTGATCAGCATCCCCGGACCCTTCCTCACCCCATCTCCCATCCAGTTCCCTCTCTTCATCCATCTCTTATGACTGTTTTGTTTCCCCTTCTGAGTGAGCTTCAGACATCCTCCCTTGGGCCCCTTTATTACCCAGTTTCTTTGGGTTTGTGGATTATATCATGGTTATCCTGACCTTTATGGTTAATGCTCAATTATAATTGGTTATATACCATATGTGTCTTCCTGAGTCTGTGTTACTTCACTTGGGATGATATCCTCAAGTTACATGCATTTGACTGCAAATCTTGTGATGTCTTTGTTCTTAATAGCTGAATAGCATTCTATTGTATAGATATATTACATTTTCTTTATCCATTCTTTGGCTGATGGATATCTGGGTTGTTTCCAGTTTCTGGTGATGACAAAAAAGCTGCTATGAACATAGTTAAACAAGTGTCCCTGTGGTATAGTAGGGCATCATTTGGGTATAAACCCAGGAGTGGTATAGCTGGGTCCTGGGGTAGAACTATTATCATTTTTCTGAGAAATCATCAAACTTATTTCCAAAGTAGTTGTGTAAGTTTGTACTCTCACCAGCAATGGAAGAGTGTTTCCCTTGCTCCATAACCTCGCCAGGATGTGCTGTCACGTGAGCTTTTGATCTTAGCCATTCTGACAGGTATATCATAGAATCTCAGAGTCATTTTGATTTCCTTGATAACTAAGGATGCTGAATATTTCTTTAAGTGCTTCTTGGCCTCTCCACCATTCAAGAATCCTCTGTAGAGAATTCTCTGTTTATCTCTGTACCCCATTTTTAAGTTGGGTTACTTGATTTGTTGATGTCTAATTTCTTAAGTTCTCTATATATTTTGGATATTAAGTCCTCTGTCAGATGTAGAGTTGGTGAAGACCTTTTTCCATTCTGTAGGCTACCATTTTGTTCTACTGGGATAAGGGAGGCTATGGGAAGTCTATGGGGTGACCCTAGCTCAGATTCTTATCAGCAGGGGTAAAGAGACTGAAGTGGCCGCTTTGTGTAGCCAGATAGGACTTACAGTGGAAGGAGGGGAACATCAATTCATCTACAAAACCTTCAACCCACAAATTGTCTCACCTACAAGATGCTCAGGGCTAAAGATGGAGCAGAGACTGAGGGAGTGACTGGCTCAACTTGAGACCATCCCATGGCAGAGAACCAACCCCTGACACTATTAATAATACTTTGCTATGCTTGTAGACAGGAACCTAACATAGCTGTCTCCCGAGAGGCTTCATTCACCAACAGATGGAAACATATGCAAAGACCCACAGTCAAACATCAGGCAGTGCTCAGAGAGTCTTGTGCAAGAGTGGGGGCTTCTCTAAGGAGAAGTGAAGGGGTGATGGGAGGAGAGAAGGGAGGGGTGCTGTGATTGGGATGCAGTGTGAATAAAAAAAGAATGTATGAAGAGACAAGAGTAGTTTCTCGCTAAGTAGTTTCTACAAGATTTTGATTTCATACGCATTAACCACTGATATTTTCAGCAGCTTCATATACGGAAGATAACTAGTTATGGCAGAGGAGCGAGAGAAAAGAAAATTTCTCTCTTACTATTTCCAATTTGTTAACATCGTCTAACTCCTGGTTTGTTTGGAAGTATGGACAAGGGCATTTGCGGCTGTGGAGAGAAGGCCCGTCCATCTAGTCATCGTCAGGCCGTGTAATGAACTCAGCCATCTTTACCTCAGGAGAAGCAGACAGAAGCATCTTCATTTCTGCTGTGTCACAGTTGTATTACTCAGGTGACCTGGGGGAAAATGTCTTTCCAAGCATGAGATTGGTAGGCCAGGCTGTTTTCCAAGAGGATAGATGAGAACACTTGACTTTCCAATTGTTACCTTGGGGGAGACCAGACACACGACAAGCTTCTTCTCTGTAGTTGAAGTCATCTGATCTTTTGAGCCACCTGGTTTCTTCTTTTGGTTTCTAGCTATAGTCCTCCAGGCCTGCATATTGACATTTCTCTATGACAACTTGAACTTAAGTAGAACATGGGTTCTTGTGAGTGTGTGCGTGTGTGTGTGTGTGTGTGTGTGTGTGTGTGTATTTGTATACTTAGCCAATGAATCCTCTGAGGAGAATAGGAATCCATGTTCCTGAAACTTCCTACATCTAGGGACTCTGTTTTAAATGCAGCTTCATGGGCTAAAATAGTATCCCAGGTCAAACCAGGTCATCCAGCCAACCCTGAGGCTAGAGCAGAACAATTTCCATTGTAAAGCTGTGGACCTGGGTCCAGCAGAGATGAATGAAATGCCCACAGTTGCACAGCAAGTCAACCATGGAGTGCAGCTGTGATGTCTTAGCTTCTTGATGTATGATTAAAAAGTTGCTTCTCAAAACTGATCCACCTTGTGAATTTACTGCCATTTGGGAGATTCTGAATGGTGGAAAGACCAAAAAAAAATTGCTTTTCCTTAACCCACTCTGCTGTTTTTTGGATGGGGAAGGGAATGATGTATTTCTAAACACTATATCCTACACATATCATACTTAAATGTTACACATATGTGCACACATACACACTTTATATTCACTTCACAACATACTCTTTTTAAAAAAGATTTATTTCTTAGATATTTATGTGTAGACTGTAGCTGTCTTCAGACACACCAGAAGAGGGCACTGGATCCTGTTAACAGACAGCTGTGAGCCACCATGTGGTTGCTGGGATTGAACTCAGGACCTCTGGAAGAGCAGCCAATGCTCTTAACTACCGAGTCATCTCTCCAGCCCCACAATGTACTCTTTATGAATGTGCTTTGGTGGGGGCGGGGAGGGAAAAGGAAGATGGTATCCAAGTTGACTTATGTGTAACAACTTTTCTGGGGGTGCCCATTGGTATTGGTGGTAGAAGTCTGCACTTGCCCACCATGCTGATATCAGAATGAGGAAGCAGAAAAGGAGCCACTGTTTCCTTGGTTTTAGCATGAGAATCTGAGTTCACTTTCTGTTTGTATGCAATGGGCTTGGGAGGATGGGGCATCCCCCTGGTTTTCAAACGTTAGGGACTAGGGCCAAATGTAAGGAAAGCCAAGCAGATACTTCTCCCACGGTGGTTATCTTTAGTCTGTGCTGAGGTCATTGCCTGCTCATGGGCTCTGGGCCAAATTCACACTGGTTCTTAAAATCTGGAAAACCACCAACCACTCAGGCTCAGGCTTCTTCATAGGCAATCAACAGGGTTCAAATCCCTTGTGTTTTGCCTTGCTAAATGTTCGTCTATATGAGAAATAGGAACTGGGGCAAAACAAAAGGAATGACTCAAAATATATCCCTTTATGAATGGGCATGGGAATAAATACATGACACAGAACAAATCTTTGTCTCCTCCATCCCCCAACCCTGTAAGGATAGTGAGCATAGGAGCATAGACCCTTTACACGTAAATCAAATGTGCTAGCTTATTGGAAGGCATGCATAATGAAGGGCATGGATTCATTATGGGAGAATGGTTAATATATCTAAGACAAATGAGCAATAATCAAACTCCATTTAGTCACCCTGGCTAGGTGATAATCCAAACAAGGGGAGGCACCCTGACTGGGCATAAGTCGTGTATGCCTGTGATCCCAAGACTTGACGGGCAGAAGCTGATTGGTCAGGAGTTCAAGGTCATCATCAGCTGCACAGCAATTTCAAAACAAGCCTGGGCTATGAGACCCTGCCATAAAAACAAAAATGAAAACCAACCAAACAAAAAGAATTGTCCTTGCTTTGGTGGGAGCTGAGAACAGAGGTATAGTGAATAGTCCCTTCCCTTTCAGAGGGTTGTAGAAACCCTTTCTCCCCTTGACTGCATTGCTGGGAACACGCTGCACAGGCAAAGAGCCAACCATGTACAAGAAGCGGTTATAGAGCCTTAGAGAGGCGAGCCATGGCTCAGTGTGTGCATATCATCAGCACATGAAGCTTAGTCATTCTAATCTTTAACATCTTTATGAAAACTGACCATGATGACAGCATGCCATATCCTTTAATCTCCTTATTTGGGAGAGGCCAAGATGTATCCCTTCTCATTCCAAATCCTAGACATTACATTAAGAAGACAAGTGGTGACTATTCTGGATCAGGAAAAACAAGCTTAAGGGCTCCCAAGGGGAGTCATCTCATTACAGAGTCGCAAAAGGTATAAGGACCGATGGTCAGGGTGAACAATGTGTAGGACCAATCTCCCAGGGACTCTGAGTGCTCACCACAGCTGAGAGGAAGTGGCCAGGGGATTCCATGATAACATAGCTGGGACCATGTCCTTTAAAAATCTTGAGGGAAGTAATTAATGGACTCACTGACTCCACAGCCATGAGGCCAAGGGGAAGATCTGGCTGCGTCGTGCAAGGAAGTGTCACTGACACTGCCAGAGTGTGTTTGAAAAGAGACACAGTTGAAGGGGAACGGCTACCACTATCTGCTGAGATGGTGCATGGAGCTATGTTGGCCAGAAGGAAGCCAGACTCGAGGAGTGGGTGGTGGAGGAGAGGTGGGATCATGACAGATTTGGGGCTGTGCACAGCTTAGCTGGATCCACTTACTGAAGTGATTGACAGGCCAACAAGAATCCTGTCTGTCTATCACAGGACATAATTATAGTGAAGTTTGACACCACATTGTTTTGGAAACCTGTTGAGGGTTCATCCACTGGACTCCAAAGCTTGCTTTTCCTGAAGAACCAACACAGAGACCTGCTCAACCAGGTGGTTTCTGTTTAAATGGGCAGCCACCGTCTAACTGAGAGTTTCGTTCTAACTGGGTTTTCCTCCAAGATGTTGCATTTAGGTGCTCCAGCCCCACCCCACCCCCAAAGTCTGAGACCTGGTAACAACAATTTGCTAAATATGGTGTTAGCGTGTGAAAATTCTTGACTGAATCGTCTAGAAAGTAAGAGTCACAGTCATTATACAGTTGCCGTCTGAACAGAAAATGTCCTTCATATAAGAATTGCTTATGAAACATAAAATTGAAGATAGTATATTTTCTGTGTGAATTTTGTTATTTATTATTATTATCATTATTATTATTGTTGTTATTATTATATGTGTTTGTATATGATATAAGTGGTTGAGTGTGGGGCATATGTACCATGGTACTTGCCTATAGAACAAGGACAGCTTTCAGGACTCTATCCTCTCTTTCCACTCAGACCATCAGGGTTGTATGGTAAGCACTTTTGCACACTGAGCCATCTTGCTGGCTATGCTGTGCACTTTTCCTATATGGCCTTGCATTTGCCTGGGAGACAGGGACCCATTTTCCCTTTAAAGATAAAGACAAAGCTCTGGGAAACATCGAGTCTTCATTTTCTGTTTTCTCACGGTTGCCCTCCGCCTACGGAAGTCAGAAGAGTTCAGGCAAGGCTTTGGGATTGGCTCCTTCTTCTTGAGAAATAGACAGAAATAAAGATAGTAAATTTATCTTCATTCAGAGAAATTAGGAAATTGACAAAAATAGTTAGGCCTAAGTCGTGGCCATTATCAAGGTCTCAGGGTCACAACTTAGCGTACATGCAAACACCAGTCACATTTCTATGCAGTATTCAATGTTTGGATGGCAGCATTTTTAAATGTTGTACTTAGGAAAATATACCCCATGGCAGTCTTGTTGTTTTAGCTTTAAAGGAATATAGCCTCCAAAGGAAAACAGAGAATAGTTACTAGGAACACAGAAATTATTGGACACTTTGTTTCCAGAGAACTGAACTCTCAGACTAGTCTCTTTTACACAGGCCCAGAAGTGTTGAACAGCCAGCCAGAGCCACACAACCGCTCAGCACCAGACACTTGAATTCTGCCCCTGTAACCAGTGAGCTGTTTTTCTTCATTACGTGCCTGCCAGTTTATTGAGCCCCGTGTCCTGTGGATGGTGAGGTGTTCTCTACTTCCTGTGCACAAAGGTGCAGCTGTTCTGAGCTCCCAGCATGACACCTGACAGAATTCACACACACACACACACACACACACACACACACACATATATGTAATGTGCATGTATGTATATAATATGCATCCCCCTTATTTTTTTATGTGTATGGATATTCTTGCCTGCACATATATCTGGGCATTGTACATACAATGTCCACAGAGACCTGAAGGTGTCAAATCTCCTGGACCTGGAGTTACAGACGTTTGCAAGCCACCACACAGGTGTTGGGAATCAAACCTGGGTTCTCTGCAAGAACATTCAGCGTTCTTACCACTGAGCCCTTTCTCCAGCCCATAACATGTCTGTTTTTCTAATTTAATGTAGATGTTACAACTGGTAAGTGCTTCAGTGATCTAGAGGCATGTATGCTGCAGAATCAAACATTTAAGATTTGGAAAGGAATCTTAAGCCTGTTCTAGTTGAGTCCTCTCTACTCTTGTTGAGGGAGCATGAACTTTTACCTGACCACTGAAGGTTACTGAAGGGTGACAGAAACTAGTCTTGGGATCCAGAGCCAGCCCACACCATGAGACCAGGTTGAAACTCGGGAAACCCCTCAGCCCCCTTAGTTTGTATTAGACAATTTCAATAACTTCCAGGCATCCCATTCCAACTATGGCTGCTGTACAGCCAGTCTCAGTGGTGGTCCAGGGAAGGACCACGGAACTCGGTCACCCTAGAGAGAGACTGTAGGACTCAGTCACCCCAGGGAGAGACTGTAGGACTCGGTCACCCTAGAGAGAGACTGTAGGACTCAGTCACCCCAGGGACAGACTGTAGGACTCAGACTCGGTCACCCCAGGGAGAGACTGTAGGACTCAGTCACCACATGGAGAGACTGTAGGACTCGGTCACCACAGGGCATCTCTGCCCCAGGAACTTCCACCCCGCACACAAAAGACAGTCTCATACACCAGCCTGTTCCACTTCTCATCTTAAAACATGTGTCTGAGCTGGCTACACAGGTCCTGGAAAGTATCACAGGGTTCTTTGAAGTAGGTTGTTTATTTTTCCTGCAACACATCTGCTATTCATTTTATCTGGATCTTAAAATGCAGTGTTTCGACTTGTCATGTGAAAGAGAAGACTCGGTTTTAAAAAGCAAAAGGTGATGGCTTTCATCTGTTCTACCATCACCTCCTACTCACATGCTCCTGTACTCGTTCAATAACTGCTTCACAGACCCTCTCCTCCGGGCCTGAGACAGTACTAGCTGCTCAGGAAACATTGGCAAATGAAAGTCGCTGGTGCTGAAGTCCCCATTCCAGAAGACACAGGTAGACAGAAGAGACCGGTGTAATGGACATTTTTATGCATTAGGTGTTGATGAGTGCTGTGGCCAACTCGAATGTGTTCAGATAGGAAGGAGTGGGGAACACTTGTAGTCTAGATAGAATGGCTGAGGAAGGAGTCTTTGCTAGCGTGCCGTTTGTGCACATCCAATAGCGGGAGAGAAACAAGTTGTGTAGGTGTATGAATCGAATCTAGACAGTGGTTCTCAACCTTTGGGGTGCAACGCCTTTGGGGGGTTGTCGAATGGCCCTTTCACAGGGGTCACCTAAGACCGTTGAAAAACAAAGGTATTGACATTGTGATTCACAACAGTAGCAAAGTTAGAGCTATGCAGTAGCAATGAGGATAATTTTATGGCTGGAGGTCAGCACGGCAGCTGTATTAAAGAGTCTCAGCATTAGGAAGGTTGGGAAAGACTGTATTCGATAGAGACAACACCAAGGGCTTGTCCCTGAGTCAGGAGACTGCTGGGTATACTCTAGACACAAGAGGGCCAGCATGGCTCCTGTGGAGTGGGTAACACAGATGATATCAATAATGTAAAGGATGGGGAGGTGGCTGGGGAGGAGGATGGGGAGTTAGAGGGGGAGGTGGCTAGGGAGGTGGATGGGGAGGTAGAGGGGGAGGTGGCTGGGGAGGTGGAGGGGGAGGTGTCTAGGGAGGTGGATGGGGAGGAGGATGGGGAGGTGGAGGGAGAGGAGGATGGGGAGATGGCTGGGGAGGTGGCTGGGGAGGTGGAGGGGGAGGTGGCTGGGGAGGTGGAGGGGGAGGTGGCTGGGAAGGTGACTGGGGAGGTGGAGGGGGAGGTGGATGGGGAGGTGGCTGGGGAGGAGGATGGGAAGGAGGATGGGGAGGTGGATGGTTAGGTGGCAGGGCCTATGTCGTTCAAGACAGCACTGGCCTTTTGCTTTACTTAGTTAAGCTTTTGAAATTGGACTGAGAATTCATTCAGATCTTAAGCATTTATTCTGCAGAACTTTGGCAGCTACCTACACTCTATAGCTGTAGTGTAAAACCAGGACGTGCCTCAATAAGTTCCTACAGGTCATCCCAGTGTTGTGACTCTGTCATTGTTCTAGAATCAGGAAGTACAATGTTCTGAATCTAAATTCTTTCACTCAGGGTGATGTCATAGAGACCACCCATCTCTCATTAGTACATAGTGATGTCATAGAGACCCACCCATCTCTCACTAATACATAGTGATGTCATAGAGAACCATGCATCTCCCACTTGTACCTGGCTGAGTCCTCTCCAGTATGGGATTCTATCCTTCTTCATTTGATTCATCTTGAGGTTGTTTCCCGTATGGAATTATTTTGAATAGAGCTGCTGTGAATATTCTTTAGCACATCTTTTTGTAAATATTGTTTCCACCACTCCTAGATGCACACCTGGGAGCAACGTGCTACATCATCGAGTGGTATCTTTTTTCCAAGTGCCGGTATGCATCTACACTCCCGTCATCAGAATGCAATAGTACTTTTGTTCCTCAAGCGTGTGGACATTTGGTTCTGACCTGTGGGTTTGTTTCCTTCTGCTCTACTCATTGTGGAAAACCTGAAATACAACTCACTCCTGTGGGTTCTTCACACATCAACAGCAAAGATGGCATCCGGGCCCTTGTGCATTGGCACATTCTTGTTAAAACTGTGTGTGTGTGTGTGTGTGTGTGTGTGTGTGTACTTTAGGGTCCATTACATAAGACTAGGGATTGAACTCAGATGCTTAGGTTTGATGGCAAATACCTTTATCTGCAAATACCTTGCCTGCCCCTTCATGTCCTTCCTCAGTGCAGTGTCTTTCAATGATGTCTTTTAAATAGGAGTCCTTTGACATCTACATTTTCCCCATTTGTCAGCGAGGGTTATTATTAGTTGTCAAGGCTTTGGAATCACACATCTCCAGGCATATCCGGGAGGGACTAGTTAACCTCTGCGCATGCCTGTGAGGAATGATATTGACTAGGTTAAACAAGGTGGGAGGATCCACACCGAAAGTGGGCACCACCATTTCCTAGGTCCGTGTCCTGGATTGTCTAACAAGGAGAACGTGAGATAAGCATGATCACCTGGTGCTTTCTGCTTCCTGACTGTGGATGTGATGTGACCAGTTCCCTCAAGCTCTTGTCATCTGCATTCCCTCACCACAATGGAATGTGTTCTTGATCTGTGAGCCAGTATAAACCCTTCTCTTTGGAGTTGTTTTTGTCAGATTATATTATCAAAGCAATCAGAAAATAAGCAAAGACATCATCTTTCTATTATGTTATACATACCATGTTACACATACATGTTACATGTTACACAACATGGATAGATATGTAATATGTACATATATAATATGTACTATATATAATACATATATAATAATACTATATATATAAAATACTTATACAATTATATATATTTTCAGGCCTCCCATTTATATGCTTACTTTTATAGTGTTGCCTTTTGAAGGGCAGAAATTTTGGTTGAAATGAAATCTGATTTATCTTATTAAATTTTTAATCTTTGTGATGTGCGTACTTGTTAATGTAGGTATGTACATGGGTGCCTGTGAGTACATATGCATCTAGATTGCGCATGCATATGGAGGCCAGTGGTTGACATCAGGTGTGTCTCCTGTATCACTGTTCACCTGTATATTTGAGACTTTTTGATGGCTGGGCCTGACTCTGCCTCCCCTCCCCCGCCAGTGCTGGAGTTACAGGAGCATATTACTGCCCCTGGATTTTTACATGGGTTCTGGGGATTCGAACCCAGATCCTTATGCCTGCATAGCAGGAACTCTATAGACTGAGCAATCTCCCCAGGCCTGATTAACACTCTTGTAGGTCCTGTCAGTCTGATTATTTAGGTTTAGTTCTGAAGCCCAGCTTGCATAGATTTTTGTGACTGCAGAAACATGGTAGAGAGATTTGGGTATTCAATTTCTCATCACCTACTCCCTGTGTCTTCCTATGGAATCCTGATGGCAGAGAGACATCCGTCAGAGTCAAATAATGACAGCCACAAGGACACAACACCTTTCCCTAAGCTCGCTGGGAACTACTGGGAAGTTTGAAGACTTTCTTAAGGACATGCACACTTTTTTGCTTTGCATCATAGTTGTTAGTGTGTAGTGTGCACATGTGTGTACCATAAGAGTGGGCATGTCCGTGTGTGAGGAGCATGTGTTCACCTGTGCATTATCCTGCAGAAGGTAGAGGTTGAAGTCATATGTCCACCTTGGTTATTCTTCATCTTTTTTTCTTTTCTTTTTTTTTGAGACACGGTGCTTCATTAATTGACCTGGAGCACCCCAGTTGCCTAGGCAACAAGTCCCAGGGATACACCTGTTTCTGCTCCCCAGTTGCTGGCATTAGAGGGGCTCATACCACAAGCAGCGGGTGCTAGGGAATCTAACTCATGTCCTCATTTGTATGCAGCTTACGCCCTGAACCATCTTTCCAGCCCATTTGTGTGCTCTTTAAAAACACATATACACCACACGCACACGTTTATTTTGAGAGCAAGAACCATATTCTGCTTTCAATTTTATCCTTACCTTCGGCACCTAGGACAAGGCTTAGCCCACGTCCAATACTCAATAAGAGAATAAATGTCTGAATTCTATCGACCGAGACTTCCCTTCTCCCATAGCATGTGATGTGATCATTTGTCTTTGTTCTATAGGGTCTCACACAGACCTCGACCGTTGCCATTGGGTTTGTAAGTCTCCGGTTTACAGGGTGTTTGTAATACGAATATATTCCTTTGACCCAGACCACATAACCATATGCTGAGCCCTTGCACGGTTAACTTTGCTTCTATTTTTGACTTACGCCTGTCATATTTGGGAGAGGGAAGATTAAAAGACATCTGTGGAGAGCAGAGGAAGAGCGTCTGGAGCACAGGCCCCCACTGTAGCTCCTCTGACTTCTCAGAAAGACTCAGAACAAGAGGCAGTGTGCACCCTGAACTGGAAAACACAATGCCATACAGCCCATGATCTCCTGGAGGGAACGGCAGCGCTGGGGGTGGGGTGGGGGAGCACAGAGAGGCAAGAAAGGAAAATGTCTCCTGCACCTTGTACCGACACAGCTACTCCCCTATAAGACAGCCAACATGTCGTTCCTCCCCCCTCATTTCTCTACCCGCCAGCTTTAGAGACTCTCCCAAGCAAGAGCAAGGGAAAAGGGGAGTTTTTCCTCCTCTCCCATAAACGCACTTCAAGAAATGTGGTTCCATCCACATGGTCTAAGAAGAAAGGTCTGTAACACAAGTGTCTATACGCCTCTGGATCTGTGACACAAGTGTCTACACTACCCTAGATCTGTGACACAAGTGTCTATACTCCTCTGGATCTGTGACACAAGTGTCTACAGTACCCTAGATCTGTGACACAAGTGTCTGTACTCCTCTGGATCTGTGACACAAGTGTCTACAGTACCCTAGATCTGTGACACAAGTGTCTGTACTCCTCTGGATCTGTGACACAAGTGTCTACACTACCCTAGATCTGTGACACAAGTGTCTATACTCCTCTGGATCTGTGACACAAGTGTCTACAGTACCCTAGATCTGTGACACAAGTGTCTATACTCCTCTGGATCTGTGACACAAGTGTCTACAGTACCCTAGATCTGTGACACAAGTGTCTGTACTCCTCTGGATCTGTGACACAAGTGTCTACAGTACCCTAGATCTGTGACACAAGTGTCTATACTCCTCTGGATCTGTGACACAAGTGTCTACACTACCCTAGATCTGTGACACAAGTGTCTATACTCCTCTGGATCTGTGACACAAGTGTCTATACTCCTCTGGATCTGTGACACAAGTGTCTATACTCCTCTGGATCTGTGACACAAGTGTCTACACTACCCTAGATCTGTGACACAAGTGTCTATACTCCTCTGGATCTGTGACACAAGTGTCTACACTACCCTAGATCTGTGACACAAGTGTCTATACTCCTCTGGATCTGTGACACAAGTGTCTACACTACCCTAGATCTGTGACACAAGTGTCTATACTCCTCTGGATCTGTGACACAAGTGTCTACACTACCCTAGATCTGTGACACAAGTGTCTATACTCCTCTGGATCTGTGACACAAGTGTCTACACTACCCTAGATCTGTGACACAAGTGTCTATACTCCTCTGGATCTGTGACACAAGTGTCTACAGTACCCTAGATCTGTGACACAAGTGTCTATACTCCTCTGGATCTGTGACACAAGTGTCTACACTACCCTAGATCTGTGACACAAGTGTCTATACTCCTCTGGATCTGTGACACAAGTGTCTACACTACCCTAGATCTGTGACACAAGTGTCTATACTCCTCTGGATCTGTGACACAAGTGTCTACACTCCCCTGGAGTGGTTTTTCACATAGGTTGATTCAAGGGGCTACACTAAATCTGCAGCCTGGGTAGTGGCTGTCCCTTCACCTGTTCCCCAGCAGTGACTGTGAGCTTATCACACCCCCACTCTTCCTCTGCTGTCCACAGACGTAAAAGACAGGCATTGAAAAGGCCAGCCACATCCTGAGTGTGACTGCTGAGGTGCAGATTAGGGAGCCCTTACTTTATTTAAAGAATTACATTGAAAACCAACTGTGAAAATGACGGCTGTTCTTAGAATTAGTAGAAAAGGTGCTGCACACATCTATTGTAGATGTGGGAAGGAAACAAACAGAAATGCACAGCGTTCTCAATTCTCTCTTGAGATGTAAGCCCTTTTAAAAAAGATGTATTAATTTATTATATATACAGCATTCTGCCTGCATGTATGCCTGCAGGCCAGAAGGGGGCACCAGAACTCATTATAGATGGTTGTGAGCCACCATACCCTGTCTGGGGGATTGAACTTGGATCCTCTGAAGAGCAGCCAATGCTCTTCACCTCTAAGCCATCTCTCCAGCCCCCAAGATTTAGGTCTTTTTAATGAAAATTGACACTTTCTTCCTTGCATTGGGATTATGATTATGAATGGTAGAGATTTCCCCCAGGTTTGAGACTTGAATTCGACTCATCAGGCAAATGCTCTACCACTGAGCTACGACACCTACTCCTAACATGTAATTGGTGTATGCGTGTTCCTATATACATGTGCATGCATGTGTTTGTGCCCAGGCATATGGAGGCCACAGGTCCACTTTGTGTGTCATCCATCAGAGACTGTACATCTTTTTGTTGCTGTCTGTCTGTTTTGAAACAGCATCTCTTACTTGACTTGGAATTAGCCTGGAACGAGGCCAGGCTGGCTAGTCAGTAAGTCCCAGGGATCTACCTGTCTCCACCTCCCCATGACTGCGGTTACAAACTATGCTGCTTTGTTTAGCCTTGCATGTGAACACTTGGGGATCCGAACTTAGGTCCTCATGCTTGCAGAGCAAGCGCTTCTCCAACCGAGCCATCTCTCCAGCCCCTGAACATGGCCTTCTCGATATGTAACTGGATACACATTTACACACATGCACTTTGACAGTCAGAGACAACTCTTGTTTGTGTTTCTGTCCCCAGCATCAAGAGTTAGCATATTGCTTGTCGCAAAAACTTAGCAATGATTACTGAATAATTCCAGCAAATGACAAAGTGTATTCTCTACCGTTTTTGATCTATGAGTATGTTCTTTCATTTGTGTCCTGGTTGACCTTTGTAAAAGCAGAAATAGAAAACCGCAGGGACATAGGGATGGGAGAAACAGACAAAGTACAATAGAAATGCAAAATAGATCCTGAGTCTGAAGGCTAGAAACCTAGGAGCACAAGTAAAATTCTGATGAGATGGTCAATAACCATGGAGCTGGACACTGGCATTAAATCGTTATCGGGAAACAATACATTTAAATTACCCTCACAGTGTAAAGAGAGGGGAAAGTGTACACGAATAATGGGAGAAATGGTTAAAGAGCAAAGACTGTAATTTCTACCTAAAAATTACAGTCATTTCAAGAATAATCAGAATAGGAACCATGATAAAGGGCAGAGCACAGAACATGTTTCTCTCATCCAGACACTTGCTGGGATGAAGAACGGTCTCGCCAGTCAGAGTATCGCTCACTGCGCAGCTGGCCAGCCTCCCCATATCTCTGCCTCAGGTTCTTTCTTCTTTGAAGCAGAAGGTTGTCAGCAGGTTGGTGGGTCTCTGCTAGACCATGTCGTTTATGAATTCATAAAGACTTTGAAGGCTAGAGGAGCTCAACTCACAAGCCGCCGTGTTATCATCTCAATGGAAATAAAGCAAGGAAATTGTGGTTGGCGTCTCCCTCCTCCCCAGAGACCTTCACTGTGCCTTAAGGCCGCTTGCTGCATTTCAGTAGCAGACTCCAGGAATGTTCTGAGAATGACCAGTGTTCTCACAGTAACGTCAGGACCTGGCAGTCTCTGGGATGCCACCTGTCACAGTCTTTGGAGAAAGGTTTTGAGTTTTGAGTTGGAGAGAATAGAAGGTTTGCATCAGGACCTCATGGCCTCTTGGACTCCACCTGCTCTGGTCCTCAGGGAAAGGTTTGAGTTTGAGGCTCAAGAGGAGCAAAGGTTTCTATCATGTGCACACCACCACACCCATTGATGGAACGTGTATACAGTCCATGCTTCTCACTTCTTCTCAGAGGTAATTTCTTGGCTGAGGGGATGCTGCCTCAATTCTTTCCTTCCTAAACCTCTGAAGTCACCTCTGGTGACCCCCATGCCCCACCCCTGTGTGTGTGTGTGTGTGTGTGTGTTATGGTGTGTGTGTTACAGGGTGTGTGTTATGAGGTATGTGTGCTTGTGTGTTATGATGTGTGTACACACAAGCATGAGCATGTCATACACATATACCTACTTGATCTCAAGGAGAGCCAGAGGGGAGTGGCAAAGTATAAAGTGCTCACACCTCTCCTCTCCCAGCCTCAGTCCTACTTAGATGTACAACATGGTATTAAGCTGCCAGACTATTTTAGAATGGACATGTGTTCATACTTGTGCACACATATGACAGGGCCTGAGGTCCATGTCAGGTATGCAGCTCAACAGCTTCTCCACTTTATGTTTCCAGAGAGAGGGTCCCTGGCTGGCCTGGAGCTTGGCAATGTGGCTAGGCAGTTTGGGCAGCCAGCAGGAGGGATCTTCTTGTCTCTACCTCTCCCAGAGCTGGGATTACAGACTCTCTGCTCACTTGGCTTTTTATGTAGATGTTGGGGAGTCTGAACTCAGGTCCTCACATTTCTATGAGAAGATTTTTACCACCAAGCCATCTTCTTACCCTTGGCTACTAGAGTTTTAGCAACAATTAAAAAGAACAACAGGCAAAGGTCTTTGAATTGTGAGCAGTAAACACACTGAGGGGGAAAGTGGCCAACAGTAAAGACTTCCTAAGAGCCTTTCTCTCAGTCTCAGGAGCCTTCCAGGGGCAGCTGTCAGGCTCCTGGCTTCTGCACTTGATTTACACGGCCATCTAAATTGCTGGACAGTGACCACACTGTACTCTAGTTTTGGGTTTCATACATTCAGAGGCCAGAATATAGTTTATTTGTGTTATGACTCCATCCAAAACAGTGCAAGAAAGCCAACTGCCCCTGAGCTAGTAAAAAGACAGAATGTGGGCTTTTACCGCCCCAAGAAGCTGGGTGCTCTGGAGTTTAACAATTGATGCTTTGTTATGGCTGGAGTTGGATGAAGTGTGCTGGAATCCTTGCCAGAGGTGCCGCTCCCTCCCTCAGGCTGGAGGCTACACAGCCTCAGGAAACACTTCAGGCAGCTTCACAGGCCTGCTTGGCCTTCCCTTATACGGAGTTCTCCCTTAGGTGCGAGGGCATGATAGCCACTTTCAGTGTCCCAGCAGGACAGATGACCGTGTCAAATCCCCTGGGATCTCAGTCCCAGTAAGTCCTATCTGCTTAGCCTCTTGTCCTAGGACCTGCTCCCTGATAATGAATTTGAGAAGCCCACAGGTTGAGAGGGCAACAGGCGTCATGGAGAGACAATGGCCAGATAGCTCCATGTGAAAGAGTGTGGAGGAATGTCACCCCAACCTCATCAAGTTAGTTCCCAGTACGGTGTAGAAGTGAAGAAGTGGGGCAATATGTAAGCTACATATTAGATGTTTGGCCATGCACATTCATATTTAATCATTTAAGCCAAGTTTAAAGTCAGAATTAATGGATACAAATATTAATTATTATCGATGGATAACTATGAGAACCCTGCTGAAGTGGCCTCCCCACTCAAGAAAAAACATCTACCCGAAGAAGGGATGACTAACCTTTGAACTTGTGACATAATATCCTTTGCAAAGTTTCAAAAAAAATCTCAAAACATTTTAAGTAAGCGTACAATTTCTTTGTTAGGCAGAATTCCCAGCTACTTTCTATCATATTTGGTCTCTGGGGCTCATATAGGCTACCCCTGGCTAGCCCAATAGTGAGCTGCATAGATGACAGCTCCGGGGAGCTGAAGGGGGTTGGGTGGATCTGGCTCTGTTTTAGAAAAACAGTCTCACCTCTCACATCAAGCTCATTTGATAATACTAGCTCTAATTGTAGATGATGAAATGTAGACCCAAGAGATTAATACACATGTCCACCATGGTACAGCGACTGTGTGGTCACCTGGAATTCTGCCCTAAGCAGTCTGGCTCTGGGAAGATTCTATTTATTTGATTGGTTTAATTTGGTTTGGCTTTTTGAGACAGTGTCTCTCTACATAGCTCCAGCCATCCTCAAACTGATTCTGTACTCCAGATGGGCCTGCTACTCACAGGAATCTGTCTGCTTCGGCCTCCAGCATGCTGGGATTAAAGGCTTGCTCCATCATCCCTGGTTTGGTACAAATGGGAAGAGGCCACAACAGGTCAGAGATGGGAGAAGGGACATAACCAAAATGGGAGCGAGTCCAGTAAGACTGGAGTGTGTGGAGGACAGTGTGAGACCACACTGGAGATACAGGCTACTGCTGAATGGCGAAGAGGCTTGAAGGCAGGGATGGGTGCACCATACTTATTATTACCACTGCTAGTGAGAGCCAGGGTTGGTTTTTCTGCTGAGAATGCTCATTTTTATTGATTGAGAATTTCATATATACACATGATATGTTTTGGTCAAGTCCACCCCCTATTGTTTCCCCTTCAGTTCATCCTCTGTAACTACTATTTCCTCCCAACTTGATGAGCTCTCCTTCCCCTTTAAGAGTCCCCTTAGCGGTGCCAGCATGAGCATGGGGAGACATCTACTGGAGCTTGGGTCGCCTCCCAGGGTCTGAAACCTCGAAGACTACTGTGGCCCCGTCCTAACAGCTAGCAATTGCCAATAGACTCTCAGTTGGGGAAAGGACTTCCTGACCACCTCAGCCCTCCATATTGGACTTTTGTCTAGTTTGGTCTTTCTCAGGCTCTGCATCTGCTATCAAAATTGCTGTGAGCTAATTTGTGCAGCTCTTGTCTGTAGCCATCCTCGGCCTCTGCATCTTACGATCTTGTCACCCCCTCTCCTTCAATGACCCCTGAGCCATGCGGGGAAGAGGTGTGATGTAGATGTTCCGTTTCGGGATGAGCACTCTGTAATCTCTTACGCTCGCTCTGTGCAGTGACTAATTGTTAGTCTCTGCTAATCACCATTTACTAGGGGGAGGAAATCTCTTTGCTGAGGGTCAAGAGATGCATTATCTTTGGGTATAACTATAAGCATCTAGCTTTAATTACATGTCTATTTTTGCTTTAGGCTCCCCCACCAAGGCCTTTGACCTACCAAGCTTCAGGTTCTTGGCTCATTAGCAGGGAAAAAACAAGGCAGTTATACTTCTTTTCCTCATAGTGTTCTTCTTACGCAAACGCCTTTGTCTTAGGAGTGGTCGGCACCAAGCCGTGCCACCAACTGGATTCCCAGTTACTAAGTCTCCCTAAGGGTTCCCTTATTATCAATACTTAATAAGTGGGATTTTTTTTAACTCTAGAAATGCTATACAAGTATATTCTATTATGTTCCTGGAAATGGCTGACAGCTTTGCCTCAGAGTCTATGAAAAACTGGTATGAAATCTTACCCAATGGTGTAGAATCAAAAGATGAACATAAATCTAATGGTCCTCCCTGCTGGTCATTTGCATGATGTTAAACAGCATCTGTGAGTGGGAAGCATCATCAGCCTCAGCTTCGTTAAATGCTGCTTGTGCGAGCCGGGGGTCAGCAGATTCCAATCAGACAGTAATGTTCTCATCGCTGAGATACGGTGGCTCCCTCATTTCAGAGAACACCAGCTGACGAGTTGTTCCCTTGACCAGTTTTACCAAAATATTTACCAGCTGTGAGTTCTTTTCATGCTGTGGAAGCTGGTGGCCATCTTGGTATTTACGTTTCACTTCTTCCAGGGCTCTCTTTCGGTGGATCCTTAGGTGAGGGACACTTGTGTCTTTTACTTTAACCGAATGGCCGGAGGAACGAGGGAGATCAGATCTGATCAGTGGTGTGGGCTGGGTTCTGTGCTCTCCCCATCTGGGCTGGGAACTGAGCTGCCCCTTCTGCAGGGGGAATGGGGGGGGGCAACAGCCCAGCTTCTCATTCTCAGTACAGGGCAGCGTTTTCAGGTCACAGTTCTCTAAAGAACAAGAAAAAGAGGGGGATAAGGGGAAGGCTATAAGACAGCAAGTGCAGATTGCCTTTGCTCTCTTTCCTCCTCCTCCTTCCCCTCCTCCTCCCCCTCCTCTTCCCCTTTCTCCTCCTTCTCCTTCTTCTTCTCCTCTTTTTCTTATTCCTCCTCATTCTCTTCCTCCCCTTTTTCTTCCTCTTTCCCCTCCTCCTCCTTCCCCTTCTCCTCCTCTGCCTCCTTCTCCTCTTCCTCCTCCTCCCTTCTCCTTTTCCTCCTTCCTCTTCTTCCCCTCCTCCTCTTCTTCCTTCTCCTCCTCCTTCTCCTCCTCCCCTCCTTCCTTCTCCTCTCTTCCCTTTTTTTATTTTTAGGTTTTGTGTATATGTGTTCATGTGTACACATAGGTATGTGTGCAAGCCGAGGCTGATATTAGGTGTCTGCTCAATCGTTGTTCTAATTTTTTTAAGACAGGGTGATGTCTCATTGGACCTGGAGCTCACTGATTATTTTTGGCTAGAATGGCTGTCCATGGAGCCCCAGGGATCCTCTTGTCCAATCAGAGAGAACTTAACTATTTGATTAGAATTTGCTGACCCCTGCTCCAACAAGCAACGTTTAGTGAAACCATGGCTGATTTGTTCTGGGGATTTCAGGTGTGCAGCACCGCACCTGGCTTCTTATATTGCTGCTGGTGATCGGAACGTAAGTCCTTCGTGCAGATACTTCACTGGCCGAACCCTCTCAACTCACATGCTTGTATTTTCTACCTTGATCAATGATTGGTGCTGATGCTGGTGTATTAGAAGCGGGATCGTGGTATATACATGTACCCCTTCGTCATAATGCTTAGCTGTCCGTTTATGCTCTGGGATTTGGAATATACATAAACACACAATCAGGAGAGAGAAGGTTCCTTTTTTTCCCTCCTTATCCTCAAGGCTCTGCTCCAGGCTGTGTGTATACACAAGCACCAGAAAGTCAGACTAGATGACCCGCTTGGGTCCATGGAATAGGGTAGTTGATAAAGAGCAAAGTGGCACCATGTGTCTTCTGAAGGGTGATTGTTATTATTTAATCTCAGATATTAATATCAGATATCAGTTGTTAATAGTATTAGAATATCGGCCACACCCGTGGGGAAAGAGCACACCAAACCAACACCAACATGGTTCCACGTGGTGAGATTTTAATGGGGGAACGAGACAAAGGGGAGGGGCGAGAGAAAGAAGAGAAAGAGAGAACTAGGGGGCAGGGAATCTGCCTTTTATTTGGAATGTGACCTAAAGGTTCCCAGGTAGAGGTGAGAATTGAACCAAAAGGTCTTCTGGGAATGTCTGGCTGTTGCCATGGCAATAGCGGCCAAACAGTGTTGTTCTAAGGGCAATTCCTGATACCAACAGTGATGGCTACTCAGACCCAGACACAGTTCTCATGTAGACATTTTCTAAATGTGGACACCCAGTTTTATGTTAAGCCCGTTCTGTTTGTCTCTTGGAGGCAGCATCCTTATATATAGCCCAAACTGGCCTTATACTTATGCTGATCCTCCTGTCTCATCTAAGTGCCAGGATGAAAATCACACGCCATCACCACGCCTAGCTTGTTCTCTCTTATGGAAAGACATAGTTTGCTCTCCCACCCTAAACTGTGTCATGACCACCGATTTTCCATCTCTGCTCTCCAGTCTCAGAGCCACACAGCTTATCATGAGGATTTCGAACAGCAAGCACTCCAAGACAGAAGCCATTGAGGCCAGGGACCCTCACCTCTCCACCCCATCTTCCCTCCTCACTTCTGCCTCTCGATGAGCCTTCTACTCACGGTGTGAAGTTTGTGTGCGCATTTCTAAACATACCAGTCCGGAAGCCTTGGATTTTGCAGGCAGCTCTGTTTCTTCTCTTTTGAAATGCTTTTCTGTGCATAATGTACCCCACAAAGGTCTAAATAGTGAAGGGGGCTCAGGGCAAAACTGGGTGGGAGCAAGAATATTACTGGTTCTGCATTTTCCTTCCACATCCCTGGGGGAGGGGTTGCTTTAATACTCAGTTATTCAAATGTGTATTCCTTCTGGAAACATTTTAAGGATGTTTACATTGAAACCAGATGCCGGCTCCACAGACAGGGGCCCCCATTTCTGTGGCTTTAACAGCTTTTACTACTTCTCCCAGTGTTCTCAGTGGAGCCTTTGTTTCACTCAGGAGGCCGGAGAATGTGTCTTTTGTTTGTTTTTCTTTGCCCTCAGGGCTGGCCAGTTTCTAGAGAGAACCCCTGGCCATTCTGAGATTTGGCTAGTAGCCCCTTTAGTTTTGCTTCTGAAAGTCACACCCACATTTGATGGTTCAAGGTTTCTGAGTGGCCACGTGCCTGTCTGGGCTTCTCCTAACGCTCTTTCTCCTCCTCTGTGTGCTTGAGGTTTTTACAGTGGTCTGGGCAGCCTCAGCTAGTGCACCCAAATAGAGAAGTTGAGTTCCTGCGGGAAACTCAGCCAAATGAAGCCAGGACTTCTATGGAAGTTGGGACCCTTCAAAAGTGTCATCTGCATCTAAAGTTTTTATTTAGTGGCTGAGTTGAACGCACAGCCATGTTAGAAGTTGGAAGGCTCTTTGTTCAAAGGTCTCCAGCAATTGGTCTGAGGAGGATGGCGAGATCTGGGTGTCCTTGATCTGAGCTGTTGACAGTGGAACTTGTAGCAAGAACCAGAGATGGAGAAAGTCTAAGAGAAATTGAAAAGCAGACGAAACGTTTCCTAAGCAGCAATGGTCTACCTGGACTTTTGTTTGGTCTGACGGTTCTTTATGTTTACTCAAGAGAGTATTTTTTAATAACTAATATATACTAACCAGACTCTGTACCCAGAATAGAAGAACCCACAATAGTATATCGTATCAAATAATGTGGAGAGAAGAATATATATGGTGATAAGAAATCAGAGAAAGCATCTAGCATAGACTAGGTAGACCGCTGGTACAGGAGTTCTCAAGATGGAGGCAGCCCCTAAGATGAGCATGGGTGGACAATTCCTAGACCTTGACTTCTCACACGTTCATGTGCTAAAGCATCACACAGTCTTGTTTATGGACGATTCCAATCCAAAGGACTGGGATGGAACCTGGGCTTCTGCTTTCTCAGGTTCTTCTGTGAAATGTCAGTGTGTAGCGAGCGCCTAGTTAGCACTGACTATCAACTTGATACTGCCTGGAATTACCTGAGAAAGGTTTCAATAATTATCTTTTTATTGGGTTGTTTGTTTGTGGCACGTCTGTGAGGGATTGCTTTGATTATTAATGAATGTAAAAGAGCCTAGCCCACTGTGTGTGGTACCATTTCCTGGGCAGGTGGTCCTGGGTTTCATGGGGAGCTAGGGAAGACTGAGCCCAAGCATACTAGCCGGCAAGCAGAATTTCTCCCTGGCTTCTATTTTATGTCCTTGCTTGAGTTCCTGCCCTAGCGTCCATCAGCGATGGACTGTGACCTGGAACTGTAAGCCAAACAAATCCTTTCCTCCCCACAATTTGTTTTTGGTCAGAGTGTTTTATCACAGTAACAGAAAAAGTAACTAGACTAAGTAGGAAGAAGCCAAATGATGATTTGATATGAGAAGAGGGGAAAAGACATGACACAAATATTTCAACCAAAGGAATGTCCGGTCCAAAAAAAATTAAATAGAGAAGCACCTGCATAGTAACAGTAGTACACAGATCACAGATGGGCTTGACTGTGGGGCTCTGGAGCCTGGGGCTCTCCACGGAGAGCCCCCTTGCCCAACTAGGTGCATGGGTTCAGGTGAGGGGGGAGAGAATCTAAGCAGGGTGAGGGAACAACTTCCACCACCTCTGTTGTTGGTTCTGCTCCTTTCTGCCATTGCTGCTTTAATTGCTCAGGCTGGGCTGAGCCAGCAGGAGACTGACTAGCCAGTGAGGGGTGCAGAGGAGCTTCTGGTGGAGAGCAGATCTCTTCCCCAAGCAGCAATGTTACAGTTCTTATGACAGAAGCTCTCAGGTGATGGAATAATTCCTGCACACTTTCAATCTTGAGTACACGATTCTCAAATACAGTTTTTGGATGAGTCAGGGTCTGCCAGCAGGTACTTCCTATTGGTTTGGCCTGAGAGCTTGTGGAGACCTCACCTACATATTCGAGGGCATGGTCCTGTTTCTATGACTGATCTGTCTTGAGCCCATGTCACCTGTGGAGGAGGGGCTTGGGGGCTGTGGCTGATCTGTCTCAAACCTCTCTACAGGGGGTTCTAGGGGGCTGTAGTTATGTGAGAGGGGCCTGATCTCCTAATAGATTGGGAATGCACCTGCCATCCCTTTTAGGGTCCCTGGGGATTGGGCCTATATCAACCAGGAATCAGGGTACCTTTCACAGCCTGCTGTACCCACACTTGACCACAGTAGTCGGAACTGGGTCATAAACTAGCTTGATCACAGAACTCAGGACATTGGAATTTTTTCTGAGGGTAACCAGGAGTACTCTTAAAGAGCTTAAAGACAAATGATGTCCAGAAGCAATTCATTTTAGAAGGGTCTCCCTGACTGCCATGTGACAGTACTACACAAAACACAGGAGACTGTTGTGGGACAACTATGCTGATCTACTCAAGAGAGGATCCAGAACCAAATTGTGGGGAAAGCAAACACCCAATTTCTGAAGATTATACAGCTGGATCTTGAAGCCTTTTAATGTCTCTTGAATCCTCCCCATCATTTAATAAACAATGCATTCGATATCTACATGTCTTAATAAATTAATTGTAAATGAGTCTTGGGCATATGGGTCAAATTAACCATGATATGTAGCCAGGTATTGTCTTAGAGTTTTACCACTATGAACAGACACCATCACCAAGGCACGTCTTATAAAGGACAACATATATTTGGGGCTGGCTTACAGGTTCAGAGGTTCAGTTCATAATTATCAAGGCAGGAGCATGGCAGCATTCAGGCAGGCATGGTGCAGGCAGAACTGAGAGTTCTACATCTTCATCTGAAGGCTGCTGGTGGAAAACTAACTTTCAGGCAGCTAGGGTGAGGGTCTTATAGCCCACATCCACAGTGACACACCTACTCCAACAGGGCTACACCTTTTAATAGTGCCACTCTCTGGCCCAAGTATATACAAACCATAACATTCTACTCCCTGGTTCTCATAGGCTTGTTCAAACATCTGAGTCTATGGGGACCATACCTTAATATCTTGTGGTCTCCAAGTCAACTTCAACTTCACCGCTTCTTATTCCAATGTCTGGGATCCACACATGATCTTCTCGACTCCTCCAAAGGGCTGACATCACTTTTCCAGCTCTGCCCTTTGTAGCACTCTAAGCTCAGGTTAATCCACTCCATTGCCACTGCTGTTCTTGGTGATCATCCCATGTACTGGCATCTCAAATACAATGGGGTCTTCCACTATAGCTAGGCTTCACCAATATCCTCTCTTATCTCTCTTTTTTTTTCTTTTTTCCGGAGCTGGGGACTGAACCCAGGGCCTTGCGCTTGCTAGGCAAACGCTCTACCACTGAGCTAAATCCCCAACCCCCTCTTATCTCTCTTCATAGTGCCAAGCCTCAAC
The DNA here is from genome assembly GCF_021556685.1 of Rattus norvegicus. Lineage (NCBI taxonomy): Eukaryota > Metazoa > Chordata > Mammalia > Rodentia > Muridae > Rattus > Rattus norvegicus. Next base: position 77,488,911 of record NC_141538.1, read on the forward strand.
TCCTTTACATGACCCCTTCAGTCCTGGGCCATCAACTGCAACTGAGGCTGTACCTTCACCAATGTCCTTCCATGGCCTCTCACAGTGCCAAGCATCAGCTGCTCTTCATGACAACTTCATGTCTTCAAAAACAATACCACCTGGGTGACTCTTACACATTACCAAGTCCAGCCACAGCACAAGGTACAACCTTGGCTATCTATTTGTGCTCTCAGAAAACACTACCCAGCAGATTTCACCTCAGTGATGCTAGCCTCTTCTTAATCACCACTAATTTCTTAGCTCCAGCTAACCAGCATCAATTGTCCCAGTAATGCAAAGATTTTGCTTTAGTGTTCTGATATCTTGTTAATCACAGCTGATTCTTCATCCCCAGCTAGCCAAAATCACAGAATCTTCACAATCAAAACTGCAATGGCCCTGATAAAAGTCTTTAATCTTTCCTCTGAAATTTCACAAGCCAGGCCTCCATCTTTGCACTATTCTCAACATTATCTTCCAAGTTATAGAACATCCCACAGAGCTCTTAACACTCAATGGCTCTTCTAGCCCAAAGTCCCAAAGTCCTTCCACCATCCTCCCCAAAACATGGTCAGGTTGTCACTGGAATACCCCACTTCTGGTACCAATTTGTCTTAGTCAGGGTTTGTATTCCTGTACAAAACATCATGACCAAGAAGCAAGTTGGGGAGGAAAGGGTTTATTCAGCTTACACTTCTACATTGCTGTTCATCACCAAAGGAAGTCAGGACTGAAACTCAATCAAGCAGGTCAGGAAGCAGGAGCTGATACAGAGGCCATGCAGGAATGTTACTTACTGGCTTGCTTCCCCTGGCTTGATCAGCTTGCTTTCTTATAGAACCTAGGACTACCAGCCCAGGGATGCCCTTCCCCCCCATCACTAGTTGAGAAAATGCCTTACAGCTGGATCTCATGGAGGCATTTCCTCAACTGAGGCTCCTTTCTCGTGATAATTCCAGCTTGGGTCAAGTTGCCCCACAAAACCAGCCAGAACATGACTTAAAAACACAGGCTTTTCATTTTGTTTTTTTTTTAGCATTTCATATTACTTAGATATAGCTAGCTTTTAGCAGTTTTGTATACCTTCATATTAAACATTTAGGGGCAAAGGTTTTATTAAGAATCGCATACATGGAAAGAATTGTGGAGGGGGGTGAGGGGCAGTGATCAGAATGTAAAGTGAGTAAGTAAAAAAAAGAATTTAAAAGAATTGTATGCTTAACTTTTTTCTCAGAATCAAAGATGGTTAAATATCTAATAACCTGGGCTGAAATAAAAACTGTTTGATGTCTGGGGTCTGGGATCGCCACCACAGATGAAGTGACCAATGGTTTCCACCATTACAATCTCCCATAAACACAAAGTTTTTCATGAAAATCTTTACACACACACGCACACACACACACACACACACACACACACACACACACACACACACACGGTGCTGTGGTCCCAGACAGAACCCTAGGCTGTGCTCTCCTGACTCAAAGGACTGCTTGCCACATAGGAAATAAGAAAATATATCCTGAGCTTTATAGTCTATAAATCTGTATGCTGTGTGTGGCGACCCCAAAGAGGGAGTCCTTTATTCTCAACTCACTCAACCATCAAACAAACAAAAACAAACGAGCCAGCCCAGGATCTCCTAGAGCCTGATAGAGCTTACACACCAACCTCATCATTTACAAAAACTCACGCCAAAGTTCATAAAATAGGAACGGCATATGGCCGCAAAACTTAGCAAAAACGCAAGGGATGGGTCCCAGACGACTCGTGTTCCATGGTTTAGTTGTTTGGACTTTGATTCATTTAACATTTGTTTTTGAATGTGTAGCTTACACGACTCAGAATTTAAAGGCGCAAAGGTTATATTAAATGCCCCTCCCATCCTTACGTCTTTGTTTATTGTCATAAATCTATGCTGGTCCCAGGCGCTGGCATCCCCTTCCTAGAAATGGTCCCAGGGCATCAGGCAAATAACACACGCACTCTCCGTCACGGCTTGCGTTGTTACTTTTCTTGCTGCTGTGACTAAAAACGACTTGAGGGGGAAAGTGGTTGTTTTGGCTGACAGTGCAAAGGGATACAGCCTACTGTTGTAGGGAGAGACGCGGGCTGGTTTGCCAGGGCTCAGCTCCCAGTCTCCCCTTTCCATTTTTGTGGACTCTGAGATCCCACCCAGCCTGTGGGATGACACTGCTCAGAGTGAGTGACTCATCCCTCCTCAGTTAAAACTCTCAAAACTTTCACAGACATACCACAGGAGGTGCGTTCACCAAGGCCGTCCCGGAAGTAGCTAGGTTTCCTATAGCTCCATTAACACCATATTCATGATGTGGTAGGTTTTGCTGGCCCACTACATGCAGGGTGTACTGTTTTCATTTTAGCCTTGGCGGTGTGAGCATCCTCTCATACTGATTTCTAGCTCCTCTTCTACGTTCCTTTCCCTGGCTTGCTTTTTTCCCTCCTGGACTGTTGATCTACTGGGCCATTGAAAGGAAACTAACTCACCGATTATAGTAAAATTAATGTAGATCTAAGAGCTACTGTATTTTTCTGTGACACTGAAGACAGAACCAAGGGTCCCTTGCATGATAAGCAAGCATTCTACTGCTGAATCCTATTTTTCTGTTGACACGAGGCCTCATTAAGTTGCCCATGGTGGCCTTGAACTCTCCCTTAGCCTAGGCCAGCCTTAGACTTTCCATTCTTCTTCCTTGGCCTCCAGAGTAGCTGGGGTTATTGACCTGCACCACCAGGCTTGGCTTATCTTTTATTTTCCTTCCTAATTTGTGAGATTACCCACAAGTTACAGAACTGTATTAGCAGGTGAAGAAGAAAGATCCTTCCTTCTTCCATTGTCCTTATGTAGGCCTCCAACAGAAAGTATGGCCCAGATTAAAGGTATTTCCCACCATGCCTGGACTTGGAACTTGCTCTGTCTCTGGCCTTGAACTCAGAGATCTGCTTACCTAGGTCTTCTGGGATTAAAGGCTCATACTACCATGCCTGTTTTTCATGGACACCGAGCCTCAAGATCTGGATCACAGGCGTACCCTCCATTTCTGGATTATAGTTCATTCCAGATGTAGTCAAGTTGTCAACCAAGAATAGCCATGACAAGAACGTAGATTTGTGCCCCCTTCTCCCACTGTTTTATACTTGAATGTCCTCTAATGGCCCTTTCCCCCTTTCCAGAGAATGAGGGGACAGTTTATAAAGGCCACCTAATAGCCAACTTTTTTCCTGAGTAGTACAAACCTAAAACCTTGGTTTTAGTGTTTACCATCTGTCTACAGGGCAAGATAATGGGAAACATGAATCATTCAATTTCTGGCAAATATGTCATTATGTTACAGCTTCTAGAAATAGAAAAATGAGCCAGGCATGGTAGCACACATCTGGATCCCAGCACTGAGAAGTAGAGGCTTGAGGACTACGAGTTCAAAGCCAACCTCAGCTACAGAGATCAGGGACAGCCTCTGCTACATAGAGAGTTTGATGCCAGCCTGGGTTTCATGTGACTCCATCTCAAAGGGCCCAGACAGACAGACAGACAGAAATATGCTTAAGCTTGTAACAGATTCTGCAAGTCATACATGAACATATGTTGAGTTTAATATATTCTTTGTAGTTGGTAGAGAAGAAAATAAATGCTGATGAACTGAAATCTCTCGGATCTAGACAAATGAAACCTCCTTTCTGAAATGTCTCTTGGATTTCCTGAATGGATTATCCCTTGTTCTGAACTCCCAGAGAGCTTTGGCCCTTTTAGGGGACTATGGAAGTCTGTCTGCTCTTGTAGTTCTCAAAAAGCACAGCTCAGTTCTTACTTCAATCACAGATTTGTTTTTTCTAGAAGAAGCTTTAAAAGTCCCAAACCATAATTTTCTTTTTTTTAAAGTTAGAATTATTGATGTATAACTCAGATATAATGAAATTTGCCATTATTAAGCATCTAGGTCACTGAGTTGGAAGCAGTGTCTGGAGATGCATAATCACCTCTCAAACCAAGATTCAGAATGATTCTACCCTTACACAATGTCCCCTTGGGCCTGAGTGGTTGAGCCCCTACCTCCACCTGAGCCCCCAGCAGTCACCAATCTGGTTTCTGCCCCCGTGGCTTTGCTCTTCCAATGTCTTGCAAGTCATGAATTTTGGAGCTTTGGGTGTCTATTTTTATCCTCAGCCACAGTACTTTCCAATTAAACCCTTGGGAAACAATTCCCTCCTGGCCCTGTGGAATTCAGGCTGAGTAGCCTAGCTCACAGAAGTCATGCCAGTGGTTTAGACAGCTGTCATAGGGAGGAGCAAAGAGCAAGGGCAGGGAGGGTGGGGCACCACAGACATGGAGGCAAAACAGAAGCCAGATTAGTATGGTATTCTTTACTTTGGGGAATTACTTTGCACAGAGCATTTTCTAGAATCCCCATGACAACTTTAGTAGGGGTTGCTGTTATTTCTCCTTTGTAGATGAGGTTGCTGCGGTTCGTGCCATCCTCGAAATACGCCAACTAAAAGAACGAGCTATGATTTAAAGGATTTTGCTCTGTTAACTAGTTCAGGTGTCTTCTTCCTTTCATTCTAATGACAGTGATTTATGGTGTACATCCATAAATCTGAAAAAAAAGGGGGGGGGTTTCCTTTCACTCACCACGTTGATCCTCAAACTAGTGCTGTAACCTGTATAGTAAACACTCATTAAATAGTATTAAATAAACCATCTACTCAACCTTCTATCCTTCCAAGACATATGCACATACTTCCTGGTCCCGCCCTGCCAGTTCACTGGGTAATTTTTGACTACTGTATTTTTCTTGTTTTTACTAAAGACATACACTCAAATCATTTTTGAGTTTTCTGTGATTTTGTGACTGGAACAATTATTGCAACACATTGCATGGAAAAGTGTGAGTGTTTATCCACTGTTCCCCTATTGAACTGTCATTTGAATGAAGAATATGGATCGTGTTTATTAAAGGCCATGCCAGATGCCAGATTCAGTTAATCATTGCCTGTTATGTTCTTTCTCTAGACCACAAGAGTAAGAATCAGCATTAAGTCAGATGAGCTAAACGTGAATGCCTCGGAATAACTGTAATAAGTATCTTATGTCTAGAATCTATTTGATATAATTAATTAGGTTATGTATAAAAGAGTACCGAGAGAAATGGCAACCTTTATCTTATGGTAATTTAACACAAAGACGAATCAATAGGGTTAGATGCCAAATTTCTCCTCAAATAACATTATCGCTGCTGTAAAAACAACTTGTATTGTTGGAAATAGAGCCTGTAATGTTTGAAAAATGAGAGCGGATAGTTAATGTTGGGAATGAGAACAGAATGTGTCACTTTGCTGGATGCTCTGAAATGACATCTAAGGACAAAGATAAAACAATGTAAAAATGGCATTTTGTCATATAAACCCAGGTACTTCTAAAAGAGGATCCCTGACTCTAGGAAATGTCTACATTTTCTATTTCTCATTACTGCGTTCTGCTGGGACCCTTGATGCTCCTTGCCTCATAGACGCATTGCTCCAATCTTTCTATGTGCATGCCTTTCTCTCTACAACTGTATATCTCCAATGGCTCCCTTCCTCCTCTTATAGATGAATCCATCCCTGGGTTTAGGATCCATCCTAAATTCAGAAGCCTTAATCTAATTAGATCTTCAGACCCTGTTTTCCAAATTAGGTACCATTCATATGTCCTGGGAGTTGGGGATTGGATTATCTTCTGAGGAGCCACTGTTCAGCTCGTTACAATGTTCAGACTTATATTCTAAGGTCTTATTGTTAGGTTGGCAAGGTGGCACTTATGGGAAAGGGAGGCAGGAGAATGAAATTCTAGGCTAGTCTGGTCTGCATAGCATGAACCTCCCAAGAGAATCTGACTCTCTCGTGCATGCAGTTAAAATAGTATCCTGCCCTCTGTCTTCACATGGCTATTCATTCTCAGTAAAGTAGTCCATGATCCTTCTGAAATAGGCCTTTGCTCACACTTTTCAGTGTCTCTGCTGCCTTTGGAAGAACATCTGGCTTGCTAAAGGAGGCTAAGAATGGAGCTTACCTTATGGCTGCCAATGCCGTGGCCTAGAAGTTCACATGTACACTTTTCTGCAGAGCAATATGACTCCCTGATCCCCAAACATAGCAGCCTTTCACATACTGGCCTTTGACAGTCCATTCCTCTGATGCCCATGCAGCCTTTGGGCTTCCATCATCGCTGCCTCCCCTTGGAGAAACTGGCGTCTTCCTTTTTCCTAGCACATCTTGAGCTCATCCCTGTCACACAGCATATTTGTTGTTCCTTAAAGGTCTACCTGTGTTTCTTATTGAGGCCAATGCCTTACTCAGATGCCAGGGCAGTAATGAAAATGTAGAGATGGATGGGTAGGTGGGTAGAGAGAACAGGATACCACATGGGAATGAATGGGTAGATGGGATAGAATGAGATATGTGAGTGGGCAGAGAACTGGTTGGACGAATGGGATGGGTAGGGTGGGAGGGTAGATGGCAGGATCAATAATATGAGTAGAAAAAAAATAAAACTGACTTCTGGGACCACATGGAACTACAAAATGAATTCTGAACTAAATTGAACCATGTATGGTTAGATACTCTGACCAGTTTTAAGTGAGGAGGGATGCAGCGACTTCAGGGTCTATTGTTTTGTGTTGTATTATGTAAATTATGAACAGCTATGCATCTGAACAGTACTCAATGGGATCTCCAAAGTCGCTACTGAGAGTCTCATGCTTGCTCCCCAATGACCTAAGCCCCCTTGGAAATAGATAATCCATGGTCCTCATGCCTTACACTTCAGGATGAATAGGATTTGCTCAATAGCTAAGTAGAGACTGTGGATGCCTAAGCTTCACCTTGGGAGATTCTGATAAAGTTAGTCTTGGGGCAGGATCAGTAACAAGGGGATAGTTTTAAGAAGTGCAAATTCTCGGGTGGAGAAGTGGTTCAGGTGGAGTAATAATGCTTGTCACGCAAGACTGGGGACCTGGGTTTGAGTCCCCAGAACCCACATTTAAAAGAAAACCAAGTATGGCAGTGTATGCCCACAATCTCAGTGTTAGAAAAGTAGATACAGGGGGATTCCTAGATCTTGCTTTCCCAGCTTAGCTGAATTGGTGAGTTTTGGGTTTAGCCAAAGACTGTGTGTCTCAGAGTACAAGTGAAAACATGGTTGAAGATGGCGTCTGTCAATCTTTGGCCTCCACAAGCACACACACACACACACACACACACACACACACACACACACACACACACACACACACACGCAAATTCTAACCCTACTATACTGGCTGGTTTTGTGTGTCAACTTGACACAAGCTGGAATTATCATAGCGAAAGGAGCCTCAGTTGAGGAAAAGCCTCCATGAGATACAGCTGTGAGGCATTTTCTCAATTAGTGATCAAGGGTGGGAGGGCCCATTGTGGGTGGTGCCATCCCTGGGCCTGTAGTCTTGGGTTCTATAAGAAAGGAAGCTGAGAAAGCCAGGGGAAGCAAGCCAGTAAGTCCCTCCATGGACTCTGCATCAGATCCGGCCTCTAAGATCCTGCCCTGTGTAAGTTCCTGTCCTGACTTCCTTTGGTGATGAACAGCAATGTGGAAGCATAAGCTGAATAAACCTTTTCCTCCCCAACTTGCTTCTCGGTGATGTTGTTTTGTACAGAAATACAAACCCTGACTAAGACACCTACCATAGGACTTTATAACCATAGACAGTTTATTAATTCTTCATCTCTGAAGGGGGGATTAGTCCTCTTCATAGACCTCTATTGGGTTACTATGGTGATAGAGGAGCTTGATGCCAACAAGCACTTTGCTTAATATATTACCTGTTATCATCAACACTACCATCATAAAAGACAGTAGTTGTCCTCAATCCTGCCCAAATGATAAAATCACGTGGGAAATTGAAGGACAGATACTTGTGTAGTCTGAGGAGGGCCTTGAGCAAGGATATAGTTTTAAATCAACCACAGTTGAGAATTGGTGTGACCTGCCCATGGTACTTCATTCCTTGAATGTGGTTGCTAAAATTCTTTCCCTGGAAGAGCAATGAACAACATCCATACACACTCCCCCTTGGGCCAAAGAATGACCCCCCTATAGTTCCCCTTGAGACCTAATGAGTTTAATGAGCTTCCTTATAGAACATGGGTGCGGGGCTGCAGCCACATTAGACATCCTTTTCCAGCAAGCACGATGGCTTTCCCACAGCCACACAGATGAAGCCTCTTTCCCTGGACTTCCTTGGCCTATAGACTGTAGTCTCCTCTATACCACAAGGTGAGATGCCATTAGGACAAAGTTGCATACAAGTAGCTGTGAGGAGTGTCTGCATACTCATTGATTCTCCTTATGACTCCTTCTCTCCTTCTCTAAGGAGATGTCAATAATCCACAGGCTCAACTGCGATGGACTCTCAAAAGCAGTAGGCGTCCCAAATCTCATGAAGATGGTGGCAGTGTTCCTTAGAGAATAGTACCAGATAGAAGATGTGCATATGAATCACGAGGGGGCCTTCTAAAACCCGATTTGTTG